>NW_026067984.1:559140-597295 GCF_014885135.2 Alexandromys fortis | reverse complement strand
TTTTTTTTTTTTTTTTTTTTTTTTTTTTTTTTTTTTTTAAACTTGATACAAGCTAGAGCCATCCGGGAAGACAAAGTTCAACTGAGGGATTGCTTCTATCACATTACCCCATAGACCAAGTATCCTGAAGGCAGTCACTCCTAAGGTCAAACCTCCTATTTCAAAAGAAGTATGCCAGGGTGGAATGGATCTACCCGTATGGGCCATCTTAATGTCAAAAGAACCAAGTAGCCACATCCTGGGCAGGATATGTAGCCCTGGTTGTAAACAATTCTGAGCAGACTCAAACTCTCTGGCCTTCAGACAAGGTGGAAATAGGCTCACATTTTTGGGCCTCCGCAAAGGAGGTCATGAATCCCATTTAGAAGGGCTCTGCCTTCACTAGCTAATATTTACCAAGGACAGTATCACCTAACACAGTCACACTGGGTGTCATGGTTGTCCCCGAGGTGTTTGTATAATTAGAGGCTTGGTTTCCAGGGTGGCAGTACTGAGAGCTACTGTGGAACATTCAAAGGGCTTAGTGGGAGGTCTTAGACCAAGGATGTTAGGGGATATGTCCTGAGAAGACAGTTCTGAGACTCCTTGAATCTTCTGAGAGGGTTGTTGTGGGAGCAAGGGTGGCCCCATGAGTTCTCTCTGCTTTCTCATGCAGCCCTCACTGGACGCTGCCGAGGTGGGCCCTTTAGATTTTGAGCCTCCAAACACTGACAGTCAAATACCACTACTTGTAAAGGAGCATGCTTCTAGCATTTCATTCCAGTGACAGTACAGTTTCAACATATGAATTTTAGAGAGCTCAGCGGTGAAGAGCACTGCCTGCTCTTCCAAAGGTCCCGAGTTCAATTCCCAGCAACCACATGGTGGCTCACAACCATCTGTAAAGGGATCTGGTGCCCTCTTGTGGAAGAGACCTGGTCAGTTGTACCTTATCAGATTAGACCATGGAACCCAATATGGACAAATTCAGCAGAACCGCCATATACAGGCTGCCCATGCATGCTTCAGCATTGGCAGGGCATACATTTTTTTTTAAATTTCAGCCATTGTACATTGTATCATAGAGCTATCTTTAACTTATTTGGGTTTCTCTCAGTATTTCAGATTCTGTGACATACACGATGGGTGATGCGTTTATTTTTTAAATATGCCCTCTTCTCTTAAAATCCGTGGGAGGTTTATCCACAGCTCTCTGGAAGGAAATCATGATTGCTCGGTCCTCCTTCTCTGGTGGTATGTAGAGGCTGACAATTAAACTTCTGATATCGGCTTCCTTTAGTATCCTTTGTGGTCTGTGGCATGTATCTCCTCAGACCACATCAGACTTTTCAGGACCAGCACACGTTAGCATCAATGTTTGCTCCTGTTAAATTGGTGGGACTGGTGGGTTTTTAGGGGAAGACAATATTAACTTCTTTTTCCTCACACATGATAAGGAAAATTAATCAAGGTAATGGGCCAATCATAGAAGCTGATTTCTCTGCTATGATGTGTCCCTGAAGGCACAGTTTCTGATATAATGAAAGTCTAAGGTGTGGGGTGCATGACCCCAATGCTAAGGGCTTTTGTGCACCTCCATGGTTACTGTGGACTTACTCAGTTATCCTGTGTTATCACAAGAGGCTACAAAAACCATTCTTCTCAGGGCCCCGGTGGTCCTGCGAGCTGTCTGTGGGAAGCCACTGTGAGACAGGTCAAGAAGACCCAGACAAGGGCGGCACAAATGGCAGGATTGCAGTTTGAATATACTGTGTGCCTCGCCTCAGGTGTTTGCCATGATGTCTCAATATCAGAGACTTTTGAGAAGCAAAGGCAGCCACAGGCCAACAGGAAGCAGAATAAATCTGTTAGAGGCAAAGGTGTTTACTTTGCATCCTGGGTTGAGAGATGCTCAAATCCCACCAGGGAACAGAAGGCAACTTACAGACACTCAGGAGAGCAAAGCAGAGAGAGTGAAGGGATTTTAAAAAAAAAATCTGTCTTAGCCTTCTGGTTCCATTATTGTTTCCCCGAGATAGGGAGTTTATATTCCTTCGTACACAGGAGTTCATCCTCAGATAGAGCCGACCCTGGCTCTGTGGGTGAATATGCAGAGATAATGTGCACGTTTCCAATGTGAGGACAGTTTTGGAAACCAGGACATGTAGACTGGCAGTGGAGAGCCTACCTAGGCAGTCTTGAAGCAATCTGTGCATCTGCTAGAACAGGCTCCGGCTTTGATGATGGTTGCTGGCATGCATCAAAGAGAGCGCACAGCAGCCAAGGGCACACACTTGGGCTGGAGGCCTGAGCTTCAGCTCTGTGCTCTTCCTGCATGCTACAGACCTCTAGCAAGTTCTTAATCTCTATGTGCATGTTTCTTCATCTTTGAAATAATATAAGAATATTTGCTTCAGAGATGGTTGAAAGGTTCAGACTGTCTCTGGTCTGCAGAGAAGCACGGGCGTTTATTTGTCCAGGAACTTGGCTATGGGTGCTATTGTAGCTATGCTAGCAAACAACTTTTTGGTTGCTAATGGGGCTCTTCATTTCCATAGTGACACCGAGCCCTTTATCGGTGAAGCGAAACTTCATTCCCATTGGTCACTCTATCATTTTATATCCTTGTGTGTGGAATTCATAGCAAGACCTTAAGGATGCTGTGGACATGGCCACCCATATCCTGACAGCATCTGTGGGAGGTAGGAGGAGCTGTGTGCTCCTCTCTCAGGATCTGAAAGTGTGAGGTGTGTGTGTGTGTGTGTGTGTGTGTGTATCACACACACACATACACATGAGAGAGAGAGAGAGAGAGAGAGAGAGAGAGAGAGAGAGAGAGAGAGAGAGAGATATCTTGGACCCTGCAGTTTATCTGTACAGCAAGAAAAAACAGGAAGGCTTTTTTAAAAATCAACCATGTGATGGTTTTCCATCAAAAATGAAAACTTTATGGTCCAGACTGTGTAGAGCATGGCTAACATTAAGATTAGGAAATATCTATTCCATGATCAGAAGAGAGGAAAAGCCGAAGATTTAAAAATGGCAGTGAAGCTCAGCAGCTATCCAGACCAGGCAAGTGTGTAACTGAGATGGGGGTTATTAAACGAACTTTACTGATACCCCCAGGGAGGGAACTGGGAAACAGAGCAACTGAGCCAGGATTTAAGGAAATAGTTTTAGTAAGACAAATTCTACAGTATTTAGACATTTTACTCCTTGTGAACTTGGAGAAACTTTAAAATCTCAAGTTGGATAGGAAAGAGATGTCGCCAAAAGGCCCCCTGCCCCACCCACATTCATCGAGAGGGTGAAGAACCTGCTGATGCGCACCTTCAATCAGCGCTCGGTGTCTTTAGGATTCTTAAGAACATGTTTCCGTTTCCATTCTCCCTTTACTCTTTAGTTACGACCAGAGATGTGTTTCATATGACCTTAGTTTTTTGTTCGTGGCTTTGAGCTCTTTGCAAAGAAAACGTTGCTGAGACGGGGCAAAAGTCATTATGGATTTGCAAATATTTTCTCAAAGGTCTAAGGGTCACTGAACATGGGAAAGTGGGAGACAGGAAAAATTAAAAGAAAAAAAAAACCAAAAGTAAAAATATTGAAAGTAAAAGCTTTAAGAGAAGATAAGCAGAAAAACTCAATGAAATTAGTCCACTGCAAGGGTCACGGTGTTACAAGAATCACGTCCGGGAGACTTGGCGAGGGGGAAGATGCAACTCAAGAAAAATAAAACGGGCAGTTGCGGTGAGACTTTAAATGGGTAACGCTGTGAGTTCACTGTTTCCAACAGCTCAATTTTCAAAACCCAGGCGAGGTCTTCACTATTAGCAATTCACAGAGACCCTTTTCAAAAGCCCAGGATATTGTATTCAGTTTGAGGCATTGCTCTGCTAGGAAGATGAAGGCAAACAGCGATGGGAATTCAGAGTTTAAAAACACACATAACAAAAATAGTTCAGAGACTAGGGAGGGCTGACTTTCCAAGGGAAAGTATGAATAAATAGAATAAATAAGAGCTTGTTCGGCAGAGTCTAAAGAGAGGAGACACAATTCAATATGTGTCTTAAAACTTAACAGGAAAGCCACAAAGTAGCAAGTCCTGCCTCATTTACATCTCACGGACTTAGCGATCAGGGTGGCTCCTCAGTTCACATAATGGTATGGTTTCTTGGTGTTCTGTCTATGTGAAGCATTTAAAAGCCTCTACACACACACACACACACACACACACACACACACACACACACACACACACACACCAGTCCTTTCCTTCCCTTCCCCTGCATTTGCTTACATTGTCCCTGTTGATGTTTTGTTTTTCTATCCTGGTGATTGAATCCGAGGCTTTGTACCTGCTATGTGGCTTCTCTGTCAGCCCAGTCTCCATTTCGCAGACATTTGAAGTCTGTACCTTCCACCGTGTGTCTCTGAAGGACGTCCCTTGCTTGGCTGAACCCAAGGCTGCCAATCGCTGTTCCGCTAAAGTCAACTGCTGTAAAATCCGCAGAGATACCTGACATGATCGTCCCAAAGGCTCCGCTTTGCTGGCTGTGAGTCACTGAGAGGGCCAGTGGTGGAGGAAAGATTGTAGTTTGGTCTATGCAGTCGAGGGGGTCGTGGATGGGTGACTTCAATGACATAGAGGAGACTAAGCAAAGGGAATAGAACCACGGGAATAAATTATATAATACACAGGAACAGGTAAGAGGCTCCAAATATATAGATTTAATATTGTTGCAGCCTAGAGGAGACAATTTCCTCCCATTCAGCGTTACTGCCTGACTGCTATCCTCCCTACACAGCTTCAAGCCTTCTGCCTAGCACATCTATCGATCAAAGGGTTATCCAATGTGTAAATGCCGGTTGTTTTAGGGATGGGGCAGTGCAAAGACAGGCTGCTGATTCCTGAGATAAAAAAAATGCTTCTAACTTTATTTAAAAGGATTTCTGGCTGTGTGAGCCATAGATTGCTTTGTGCCATGGTTGGGTAGCTATGTATGTTCCGTCGGCGAGAGCACTCGGCCGAGGAGTTAAGCAAACCTTGCTTTGTGCTGTCAGATGGCCTTTGAGATGTGGAAGCCCCATGCTACGGCCAACTAGTATTTTTTCAAAAAAATATAAAAGCTGTCATCCTCTCTGTCAGTTTGAGCCTACTGAATCAATGTTTGTGAGCACAGACTAGAGCAAAACGATGCTTTCCTTGACTCAGGGTATAATCTTACAGAGAGAGTCTTAAAAAAGCGTCGAGTTTAAACGCAATAAAACACAAGCACAAACGGGTGTTAATTTAAACCATCTCAACCAAGTAAAGGTGTTCCCGGATGCAACACCTGCAGCTTGGTAACTGGAATTAAAGGCTGACTAAAACAGAATTAGAAAGACAGTAATGTCCCCATGTGACCAGCAGGGGGCACCCGGCCACCAGGAAAGAAACAGGAGGCTGGGTCCTTTTCGCGGCCGGGAAACGGAGCAGAAGCCCTCATAGAACTCAGCCTAACTCAGACCCCAGAAAAGTGCGCTTCACTTGCAATGCTTCGTGGTCTCCGCTGCACGAAAGGAGAAGACCCCAGCGCCAGCACCCGGGCTCTGCTGCCTTTAGGGGGTGCGAATGGAGTCACAGAGTCTGCCTAGCGGAGTAGATGAGAAAGAAGGGAGGCAGACTGCCGCGTTTTTGAGTTCAGGCGCTACGCGCCTCTAAATCCAGAGACCCAGAACACAGAGCTCAGATTCCAGACATTCTTCTCACCTTCAAGTACAGAAGATTAAAAAGGGTTCTGAACCCTTTCCTTTCAAAGAATGTTGCAAAATACCTTTTAAAGAACACACAGAACAGCGGAGTTCACCAGGTGGCTTTTCAGCTATCACTGTCTGTAATAAACACCAGGCACTTCCAGCTGGGGGTTCCTGAGTCCCTGTGTCAGAGCGCCCCGAGGGCAGGCATTAGTGCCAAAGTCAGAAGCCAGCGTTATGGAGAGTACTGTCATGCATTGCCCCGGCCGCTCATCAAATGTACACATCCAATGTCTGTAAAGGACTCAGCCATGCAGATATGCATCGTTGTAAGGATGGCCAAAGGAAATGCCACACAGAGCAAAAGAACCTTGGGGTTCTGGTTGCAAATGTGTAAACTCTTTTGTGTTCGGCTGTCTTTTCAGGCCAGAAGAGAATATAAAACACAAAAGTCAACATTCTCAAATCCTAGCACGTTGGAGACGGTTTTCTGGTTTCTCCTAAAGCTGGATGAGTGCTCTCTCCATAGCTGTGATAGGGACTTGGGTCCTCATTCTGCCTTTCTCAGTCCTCACTGTAGAGTTCTGCCTTAAGAACCACCAGTCTGCTCCGTCTTGACGCTAGTCTGTTCCATTTGTGAGTGTGCTCTACACTTCTTGGTCAAGGAGGAGACAGATTTCAACGTTGCTTTGAAAGAATCTTAACTGTAATTATAACTCTGCCCAGATTCTTCAGTTCATTTCTTTAACAGACTCCCTGAGGCTATTATTATTATTATTAATTATTATTAATTGTTATTATTATTTTATTTTAAAGGTGTGGTATCTTTTCCCCATGTTCTAGCCTGTAGTACCCGGACAGAGGGTGGTGACTAGCTTGAACTCCTTATTCTCAAATTTCCAGATTTCGGTTCTGACATCTTTCTCAGAAGCACTTAATTCATGGGTACTTCCCCCCTCCCCAAAAGTGATATTCTCCACAGAGCCTTTATAACCAGACAAAACCATGCAAGCATATGGTGAAAAAAGTGATAGTATGTGTCCAAAGTCAACATATTTCTTCAGCATTCCGTTTGGGGGCTAGACAAAGTGAGGACTCCCGTTCACAAAACTATTGACTTGAATGCAATCAGATGCCCACAGGGCTTTGTGAATGATGTCAATCAGGCTGAGCTGAAATGATAAGCTTATTGTATTTTCATTCCTAGCTTGAGAATTTACCATTAAATTCCCAGCTAATTCTCTATTTTTATGAATACGCATATTTTAACACGCTTAGATGTATATACCATAAACATAATACGCTAGTCATTGCCTTCTTATGACCAGTTAAGTATAAATTTTATAATGGCTCAGCTATCCCAAGAGAGTGTTTTGAACGAGCTGGAAAACAGAATTAAACATCATGCAAAGTGGTGACAGAGTTAACGTTTTTGTTTCCTTTCCCAGGGACTCTTAGAATATTATATGCAAGCAGTGCAAGCCAATGATGCGTACAATGTCAACTCAAAGTCACTCAGACTGCTTAACAGGCTTAAAAAGACCCTTTGCAATATTTTCACTCAGTTTTCACAAGTGTACAAAATTTACTCATGAAATAGTTGCATATAGATTGCATGAAATATTAATATGATTAAACTGAATGTACGCCAAGATAGAAAGCAGTTAGCTTATTGCGAGAATTTCTACTTCAGTTTTTCCTGTTATCCAGTGGCTTCTGATAGAGAATCTCTAGGAATATTTCCTGCTTGACTTCATGATAAATCATAGAATTCAAGATCTTAGCTTGACTCTTAGACCTTCTACTGATCCAAGGTAAATGAGATCCTCTTGGGGGCTTCACTTGAAAGCCACTGGGTCGGTTCTTAGACTGATTAAGACGTCTAAGCCACAGAACAGCGGAAGACAGAGAACTTGATCTATGGGACAGTCCCTGCTCACAAAGGAGGAGGGCCATATGAGGGCTGGAAGAGGATGGGGGAGGGGATGGAGGATATCACTTGGTGATACCTAAACATCTTAAGACCAGCTTAGAAACATTTCTATTGGAGATAAATTGAGAAGGCATCCAAACAAAATAGGGACCTAGGCCCATTTGGAATCCAGAGAGGAAACCCCTACAGCTATAATCAGGTTATTAGGATATGTCTCCCAATGCCATGGTGCTGGGATAAGGAACGTAAAGAGAAAGGTTAGGTCGTGCAGGCTCTATCCTCCTGAATGAACCATGATGAAGATGATGGGCCGGAGACCGTAAGCATCTCTCGTTTTCAGTTACCTCTCTTTGACTTTCAATCTCAAGGAGACAAGGGCAAAAGTACCTTGACTATTACAGTTTTTTTTTATTTTTGGAACTTTTTTGGATTTCAGAACCACAAGACAGTAAATTTTTGCTCATTCTAAATCATCTAGTTTGTGGTATGTGAGAAAAAAAAAACGAAGATAGATTATTCTTAAGTGTTGGGACCATTTGGAGTCCTGGCCTCCAGCTACTCTTCCCTGCTAGAGATCTTTACTTTACTTCTGATTTGAGTTACTGAAAGCTGTGTCAAAGTTGTTTACCAGCTCTGCTTCACGAGCACGGATTGCCTTGGCCTTGAGGATCAGAGGATAAGGTTTTCACCTGTTGGCCTATTAAAGATTAAAGGTTTGCTCGCCAGTCTGAGGCATTCCAGGAAGCCAGAGGTCCTTTAGAAGGAGGATACCTAGTGGGCGGTCCTGGGTCACTGGGTCTATGTTTTGAAGGGGATAGTGGGAATCCTGCTTTCCTGTCTCTTTGCTCCTTGGACATGGAGGGTATTTTTTGGTCTGGTGTTCCCACAGTGATGTGTTTCTTCATTGTAGACCCCAAAACAATGGGCCAAGGGATCATAATAACCTCCAGAAGAGTGAGCCACAATAAAACAGGCTTATGTTTTCACTGATTTTTATTTTGCATTTTAAAATTGTGTGTGTACATAGATGCACGCACTCACGTGTGTAGATGGAAGAGGTCGGCTTTAGATGTCTTCCTTATTTACTGTCCACCTGATGCTCTGTGAGCTGTCTCCTGAATCTGCAGCTCACTGGTGAGGCTAGGTTGACGGACTGTCAAGATCCTGGGAGCTGTCTGTCTCTGCCCTCCCCAGGGCAGGGGTGACAGATGACTGCTTCCATGCCCAGCTTTCATGTGAGTACCGGGGATCTTTAAAACTTTATTATTTCAGGCTTTTGTCACCATTAAAGAAATCTCTCTGACACAGTGGCCAAGTCTTCATTTAAAAAATATAAATTTCAAAGATTTCAGTTGATGTATTATTTATTCTTATTAAAAAGATATGGTGTTGAAGTGTGATATATGCATAGTATGTGAATCGATCAAATAAAGATTGGAGGAATTACCAATCTTTTAATCTCCTCAAGTATTCGCATTTGTGTTCTTTCCTCCCTAGCGCAGATAACTGGATAAACCCCAAACTTTTGCATTCTAGGAGACGAATTGACCACCAGGCTATAGATCTAGTCTAAAGCATTATCTTTTTAAAAATATTTATTTTATTTTAAATCACATGTATATGCGTATGGGTATTTCCCCCTGTGGGTGTGGGTGCCCACAGAGTCCAGAAAAGGGTATCAAATACCCTGAAGGTGTAGTTATAGGTGATTGTGAGCTGCCCAACTTGGCTTCTGGGAATTGAACTTAGGTCCTTGCAAGAGCAGTGTGTGTGTTAACGACTGAGCTGTCTCTCTAGCCCTTTCCCCCCGGTTTTTGGAGACAGGAATTGCACTCTCTAGCCTAGGCAGGCCTGCTACTTACTTTGTAGCCTAGGATGACTTAAACTCATGGACATTCTCCTGCCTCAGCATTGCAAGTGCTGGGATTACAGGTGAACCACCTCACCTGTTTTTTTTTTTTTGTTTTTTTTTTTTTGTTTTTTGTTTGTTTGTTTTTTTTTTTTTTTGAGACAGGGTTTCTCTGTGGCTTTGGAGCCTGTCCTGGAACTAGCTCTGTAGACCAGGCTGGTCTTGAACTCACAGAGATCCGCCTGCCTCTGCCTCCCGAGTGTTGGGATTAAAGGCGTGCACCACCATCGCCCGGCTCTCACCTGTTTTTGAATGTTATCATTTCTATGTATCAGAAAACGTCCAACTTTTCTGGCTACTTTGTAGTAAATGGTACACCGTGGCCGTTCTACTCTACCATACATTAGAACAGTTCCCCATCTAGCTGGGGTTTGGTGTTCATTTTCTGCTTCCTCATCTTTTTCTTGCCTTTTGAGTCTCTAGTTGAAATGCTACTTTCTATTTATAGAATTTTTAGTCTCCACAAATGAGCAATAACTCATTTGCAATCACATGCAATATTCTATTTTCCATTGTTCTGTCAAAACAGGGTCTCCACCTGCTGCTCACCTGGCCTAGAACTCCTATATACCTGAGGCTGGCCTTGGACTTGTAATCTTCCTGCCTCAGCCTCCTGAGTGCTGAGGTCCTTGGTGTCCTCCACTGCAATTGTTTTTCTGTCCCTGACTTATGCTACTGGATCTCCTACAGTTCTGTTTCCATTGCTGCAAATGACAGGAAAGATTTCACTTTTTTAAATGGCCAAGCGACATTCTTTTGTGTACGTACCACATTAAAACATTCTTTGTAGAGTCTTCCTCTTCACCTGATCATTAGCCACGTCCTATATGGCTAATAGCGTTAAACCACTCCTGAGAGCAAATGCCCGTGTCTCAAGAGTGTCGCTGTGGCATATTTCAGCATGAGCTTTGGAGGGGACATTCAAATTATAGCATAGAGAATAGGACGGAAACAGTACTAGCTCACGGATCTCCTACCACAAATATAAAGATCGGCTCAGAGGCTAACAAAATAAGGGCAATCTCAATGCAGGCAGAGATGGTGATTGTTTTGGGTTTAGCATAAAAGAAAGAAAGAAAGAAAACAAGAAAGGAAGGACGGAAAGAAGAAAAGAAGACCCCCTCCCCACAGACTCTGCCTTTGGGATGCCTGAAGGTTGGGTCATTTGTGGGAAGCCTGTCAGGAGTTTTCAGGGATGCTCCTTGGAAGCCAGATGCTAGGTTCAGTTAGCAGAGCCAGAGCCTTTTGCAAGCATGAAAGGTCACTCACTGTGTGCAGGTTCCTAGTTGTGGTGACCGGGGAAGGTGAAATTTGGTAGTCGTTTGTCCAAAGTGTAGCAGAACTTCTTGTAGGCAGATAGACGGTCACCGTGGCCACCAACCAGTGAGACACGTGCTGAGCATGCCCAGTCTCGCATTTCCAGCACGTTTTGTTGAAACTGAGTTGTTTGAGCACATCAGTGTAAAAGCAACCTGTGTGCGCCAAGCCTTCCTTTTCAGGAGTTCTCAGACTTTGTCTTGGATTGTACTACATGTTTTTAATGTGTGTCCATCCAACTCTTTTCCCACATGACTCAAAGAACAATGTTTCAATCCCCAAAGCCTAACTATGGCTCTTCTCTGTGTTAGGAATGTGGGCTTGAATTTTGGAGTAAAGGCTCCTCACTGACCCAACTGCTTTCCCATTTTATTCTCCTTCATACTGCAAAACCCAGCTGTACCATGTTGCTTCTAATGCTCAGAAGGGAACCAGATTGCTGCAACCTCATGGATACTGTTCATTTATTCTTTCCCTACCTGAAATATAGACTTCCCTCCCCATGATTCCTGAGCTGAGTCTTTACCTGGTAAGCAATTTCCTGATGCATTTCTGATAACTTCCCCTAGGAGTCCCTGCAATGGACCGTTCCCTTAAGCATCTCCTTGTCACCTTGCAGCTTACTTTCTCTGTGGCTCCAATACTGAACTCTCAGCTCTTAATTTTCTGCGTGATGCCTTCTACTTGACCATACGCTCTATGAGGGCAGGAATTGTGGTTAGCTTGCTGACAGCTTTGCATTTTAGTAGGTGGCGGTAATATTAATACATGCTGCCTGATTAATGAATAAATAAGATATCATGGGAAGGCAGAAACATTTAAGAAGTCAGTTCAGCCAACAAAATCAACAAAGCAAACTTTTTATTTATATTATTATCAGATTTTTCTTTTTTAGTTTGGCATGGTTAATTTTTTTTTTAAAATTTGTATTGATTCTTTGTGGATTTCATCTCATGTGCTCTGATCCCAGTTACCTCCCTGTTTCCTCGAATCCACACTCTGCCCTTGCAGTCTCCTCTCAAAACAAAACAAAACAAAACAACACACACACCAACCAAAAAGCAAAAACAAACCAAATTTAAAAGAAAAATCAAAAACCAAATAAAACGAAGAAACAAAGCAAAACAAAAACAGAAACAAAAGAGTAACAACAAAGAGAGAAGACTCTTGACCTGGAAGCTGTAGTGTGGTCTGCTGAGTCACACAGTTTTCCCGTTAGTCCATTCATCTTTCCCTGCAAGGGCTCATTGCCAAAACTCATTGGTCTGGCCCGAGGCCTCTGGCTTCTGCTACACCCCCGATGATAAAAGGGTTGCTCTCACTGGGGCTCCTCTTGGATATCCTGTCATGGAGCTCCTGTTGTTTTGGATCTGCAGCTGCATCCCTTTCACATGGTCCAGCAGTCCACAGATGGGTTGGATGTTGGTATGGGCCAACTCAAAGGCTTGGTTCTGGGCCTGGGTGGTAGCTAGGTTGCTCAGCCTGCCAGCTTTCCCTCATCCTTACTACCCAGGCGAGCTCTCCAGCACTGCCTCGGCCCAGTGTAACCCGGGGCAAGGAGCAGGCTCGTTCTCCCGCTCTCAGGTCCTTAGATCCTGTTCACCCACACTCATGCCACCAGGGCCAGCTCTACTGTCTCGCCCAGGTGAGGTGCAGGGCCCTCAGGGGACATTTGAGGGAGATGGGCAGGGTCATTTCTCCTGCTCGCTCGCTTTAGGGCTGCCTCACCTGAACTCAGCTTTAGTATGCTCCTCAGGGGTGCAGAGCCCGCTCTCTTGTGTGCTGCAGCAAGGGAGGGGCAGGGCTAGCTCCCCCATCCTTGTGACCCCTGGGCCAGCTCCCTCACCTGCCTCAGACGGTAATGGGTTGATGGGGGTTCTTTCACCCATGATACCACATGGCAGACAAGGGGGAGAAAGAGCCCTCTCTCCTGCTCTCACACCATAGAGTTGGCTCATTTGCATCCCCTGCCATAGGGTCAGCTGTAGGGTGCTGCCCAGGTGAGGTGCGCACTCCTGGTGAGTGCTGGGGCCAGTTCTCCCCCGAGGGGCAGGGCATGCTCTCCCCTTGCTACAGTATCCAGCAAGGGGCAGGGCTGGCAATCCCAGGTCCAGAAAAGGGCCGGGTTGGCTCAGCACACTATGGTTCCAATGACCCCTTGTGCTAACCCCACCATGGACATCATCACAGCCCCAGCTGCATCAGGACCAGGGATCCAGATATGGCTCTTGGCAACAGGCATGCTTAAATCTTTAAAGACCGATTCTCTGTGGTGGAGGGGTTTTACTGATGAATTCATATGATCTCCCTCCACTTCCTGCTACCCTTTAGATTTCACAGTTTAAAACACAGCATCTCAAGGACTTAAATAGATGGTGTCTTCCAATAACTGTATTTCTATATACATTAGCCACTTACCCTTTGTAATCTTGGGAATTATTAGGGCCTGCAATTCACTATATTAACCCAAACCATCATCATTTCCTTCAGCATAAATAATATTAAGCCGTTAGCAGGAGGCCAAAGGCCCAGCAGCCGTTCCTGTACAGTTTGGATGGATGCAGATGAAATTACAGAGTCACATTTTATCCGTTGGATGCTGTCCCAATTACTACCGTAGTCACTTCAGTGAGTTCAGAGACAGCAGAGGAGGAGGAAGAAGGTGCATCCTCTGAAGGAATGCATGGACCTCGGCAGGACAGGCTTTCTTTTGCTCTTGCAGCAGAGACTGTAGGATGCAATGTTCCCCAAGCGTGAACGAAACTGTCTGCTTTCAGACTTTCCCACTGGTGCAGCTGGGGTGGGGGTGGGAAGCAGTGGAGGTGGAAAATGGCTGCTTTGGATGCTTCAATTATGTCAGGGCTAGAAACGGAATTGAAATGACCCAGATGGTTAGCCTAATGAAGCGGGTCCAGAGTTGATGCCAGAAGGAGTCAGAACCATACTCCTCCCCCTGTGTGAATGGGAGCGTGTGCATGATTGATTTTTTGGCTAAAGAGGTCTTGCAGGGATGGGAATGAGTCTGAAGGGCCGAGACAGATATGCACTGGAAAGAATCACAGCCAACCAGAGCCTTTTGCTTCTGGCGAAATTTCACCTCTCAATTTCTCCAATATGGAAAAGCCCCTTCCTGTGGCTTTGCGAACAGATCGTATCTCCTGGGAGAGAGCTCTTCCTTCAGGATAAGGCCCTGGAGGCAGAACCCGCAGAGCAGGGGATGTCGATGCTGCTATTCTAGGGCTCTGGTCCAAAACTTTATCTTGACTGAGAACCACAAGTCACACACCACACAGTCACCTGTGCGTGGACCGTGGTTGCCGGCAGGGACAGAGGTATGACCAGCACCACAGCTGCTGTGGTTTAAAACAGCACGATCTTTTAATTAAAGAACTTAATATATGTAAATCTAGAGAACGGAGCTTGGTGCGTGGTACATACCAATCAGCTGTCAGTCGTTACTCCGTTATCCATTCAGCCCAGTTGCTGCTCCTTCTACTGAGCCTTCACACCAAAGGCTTTTCCTGAACAAACTCAAAGCGCCATGGAGTTTCAGGAGGGTGGGAAAGGAGAGACAGTCTTGAGAACAGCTTACGACAAAGTGTCATCTTAGATGATTGAGAAGGGGCCTTAGTTTCCTCCCATGACGCTGTGGAGGGTCCCTGGAATCTTCCCGTCAGTTGAGAACACTGTTTATCAACAGTGCACCGCCGTCGTCAGCACTGGAGTGTGGTCGTCAGGGGAAGAGGCATTTTACATTCAGACTCACAGGTTACTTTGAAGTTGGGCTTTTCCAAGAAACCGAAATTCATAATACCTGAGACATTTGTTAAAAACAGCCTTCTCTTTCCCCCACGGAGTGCCTCTTCTGTGACATGTTGTCTGCATACATGACTGTACCATGAGATACATTACCGTTATCCTGATCTGTTGCTGAGCCAGCGGTCGCTCAAAGATGTTCATTGATTTTTCAGGATCACATAGCCGGGGAGCACAGAAATGAAGACGGACTTTTTGTCTCCAAGCGTTTGCTATTAAAATAGGGTTGCCTTGTGAGACAGACTTGCTATTAAGCCGTATTGGTTCTAATCCTATTTGAATGAGTCAAGACGCTCTTGCTTGATAATTAATCCTATTGGTACTATTGAAGAGCTGAGGGAGGAAAATGTGTCCTAGGGAAAACAATACTTCAGGAGCACAGCTTGCCATATGCACCGAGCAGGAGAAATCAAGTGAAAAGCAACCGAATTGATGAGGGCTTTCAAAGATACAGGGATATAAACAATCTGAATTAAAGACATGATGTGGTATACACACACATACAGAGTGTGTGTATGTGTGTTGGAGGAATGAGGGGCAGTTAAATAGACTGAGCTCTTGTCTGATAAGAAGAAGCAGCAGCAGATTGAAGCTCCCATAGCTTTGGTGTTTGGGGTGCGGTGTGGTGTTGAGGTGGCAGGGTGAAGGGGGGGGATAATGACCATTCCCCCTCTGTTACTGGCCACTGCCCAGTGCACTCTGTCCTTGGCCTTACGGTTGGGGAGGGAGCAGCGTGGGAAATATATCAGGAACAGGAGTGGTGGTGGTGGTAGCGGTAGTGGTGGCTGGATCGGTCCCTTTAGTTACAGTATGAACTTCATGGCTCCTGTTCAGCCCTATGGCTGTCTGTTGATGAACTGCTCATAATGGAGCTATATGTCTTGGGGGCTGCACAGCACCCAGGAGCTCTGGCAAGGCCTCTCTTCACATTGTGAAACTCCCAGCAAGTTGTCCCCCTTTACTGAACCCTGTCGACAGCAGGGGCCCTTACTCCCAGGGATCTTAGGAGAAATGGCCAATAACCATGAATGTGAGCTCAACACAAATGCTAAGCAAATGCCATTAATCCCCCGGTGGACAGTGGCCTGCCTCTTCCCTCTGCTAAATCTCCTTTAGCTCCACAGACCCAGGGCCGCAGGACTGTGTTCAGGTGGAAACACAGTTAAATAGCAAAGCAATCACGCCAGGGAGTCTTCCTTTAGGAAGGGTAGACAAATGAAGGCGGGTGGGAATGAACAATCTTCACTAACCCAGTCTTTGGGGCTCTGGGATCCGCAGCAGATCGCACGAGAGTCAGTGCCCTGCTCCTGCAAACCCCTTCTTCAGATGGCAAATCTTACCCAGCCTTTATATTTCTAAGAAAATTTGATTCCCCAAGAGATAGGGATTCCCAGGTGTCCAAGGGGTTGTCCCCAGCTAGGTCCTTGGGCAGTAGAGGAGAGGGTGCCTGAATTGGCCTTGACCCATAGCCACACTGATGAATATCTTGAATATCACCATAGAGCCTTCATCCGGCGATGGATGGAGATAGAGACAGAGACCCACATTGGAGCACTGGACTGAGCTCCCAACGTCCAGTTGAAGAGCAGAAGGAGGGAGAAGATGAGCAAGGAAGTCAGGACCATGAGGGGTTGGTCCACCCACTGAGACAGTGTGGCTGATCTAATGGGAGCTCACCAAGGCCAGCTGGACTGGGACTAAATGATCATGTGATCAAACTGGACCCTCTGAATGTGGCTGACAATGGGGGGTGACTGAGAAACCAATGATAATGGCACTGGGATTTGATTCTACTGCATGTACTGGCTTTTTGGGATCCTATTCTGTTTGGATGCTCACCTTCCTAGACCTGGATGGAGGGGGGAGGGCCTTGGACTTCCCACAGGGCAGGGTACCCTGACTGCTCTTAGGACTGGAGGGGGAGGAGGAGGGGGAGTGGGGGAGCAGGAGGAAAATGGGAGGAGGTGGAAATTTTGAATGGTATTATTTATAAAGCAATAAAAAAATCTAAAAAAAGAGAACGAAATAGTGCACCGGAGATGCAAATTAGAGTGGTTGTTTTAGCTCAGCCGGATTCAGACAGATCTGGGAAGCTGCTGGCTGCCATCAGCTCCAAAGTGGGCCTGCAAACTGCTGGAAAGCGGGGAAGTACACAGCAGAAGCCAGGCAGTCCTGTTTGTTGTGTGGGAATTTGGGGGTTCGTGTTATGGCCTCTTCCTTACTTCAGTCCTATCTCATAGTGACTTTGGGCAGCTGGGTGGGCTTGTGTGAAGTTTTAGATTTTATAATGATACTGACTGAAAAATAAAAGCCTTTTTTTTTTTTTTAAGTGGGATGCAATTCAATCAATCCTTGGCATACAAAAGGGAGACTGGTTACAGCCAAAATGGTCTTTCTTTCTTCTCTGCCTTCCTCCCTCTCTTCCTTCTTTCCCTTCAGCAACAGGTCTCATTCACTTTTAAAATGGAGTTTGAATTTCCTATACGATATGAAGTTAACTGATTTAAAATTAGGATGAAGAACAATGTTATTTTTGTATTGAAGATGGGCTGCTGGCCTGATCTCCAAAACCAGAACATAACTGCTTCTGGAAGCAGTCTTGGCCCGGTTTCCATGACACCATCCTCTTGGTCCTTTGTCTGTCTCCTTGCCTGTTTCTTTCTGTTTCTTTGTGCAGGTTTCTGCTGGATCTCTAAATTTTGGATGGGTTGTGTCGGTGCCTGGTCCTTCACTCTCTTTTCTTTCTGAGCCGTCTCTCATTAAATATTGGAAGATCATTAAACATTGATCTCTTCAATTTTTAATGTTGACCCCTGACACTGCCTTGATCTTTTGGACTGAGATAGATACCTGACTGTAGACCGACAGTGAATCAGAGTTTTCAGACAAGCATACCCCAGACTGCTCTTCTGAATTCTCTGCTCAACCTTGCAGGCTCTCCTGCCATCCTTCATGGCAATGCCTCTCAACTGGCTGTTCTTGACATACACCTAGGGTTATTCCAACTTCTCTTTCTCCTTCATGTTCTTTGCCCTAACTGTAGACAAGTCTCAGTATTGGTTTCTTCAAACAGCTACGAGAACAATCCAAATCAGGCTGATCTCTCACTTGAACCGTGTGACAGTGGCTTCATCTATGACATCCCTGGCCCAGTCTGGACTCTGAGAAGATGCTTATTATTGACTTAGTTGTTTCAGATCATACAGGATTAATGGTGGAAGAAGGACTTGAATCCAGTCCTCCATGGTGCTAAAAAGAGTTAAATCAGGAGTGTTTTTATTCACCTCATCTAATTATTCAAATTAGAAAGGGTTTAATTTAGGACTCTTCTAATCATGGCTAACAATGCTAGTGATGCCATATGCTGGGCCTAATTCCACCGGCCTTACGTAATTTAGATTAATGAATCTTACAATTTATTGAGCTACATACTTCTGTTATGTTTCTGTCACTATAAAGAAATACCGAAGATAATTGACATATAAGAGAAGAGTTTTGTTCTGGCCCATGGCTTTGGAGGTTCAGGCCATCACCAGATGGCTCTGTTGTCTGACCTGTGGGGAGCACATCACATCATTTTGGGAATGCGAAAAGTAGCAAAATTGTTCACTTTGTGGTCAAGGGGCAAAAGGGAGAGAGTAGAGGGCTGAGGTCTGTAGTGAGTAAATTTGTTGATCAATAGGATGTAAAATCCTATAGAAGACTGCTCAAGCCTGTGAGGGATCATGTAGATTAGGTTAGCCCCTGGGCAAGCCTGTGAAGGGTCTTGTAGATTAGATTAACTCATGTGGGAAGACCCGTCTTAACCGTGGCTGGCACCATTGCATAGGCTACTGTTCTGAACTGAATTGAGAAAGGAGAAAAGGAGCTGGGTACAAGCACTCGTCACACTTGGCTTTCCGATTGTGGGTGCAATGTGGCCAATTCCCTAAGTCCTTGGCCATGACTTCCCTACCACGATGGGCTGTATGTACCCTTGAACTCTGAGCCAGAGTAAACCCTTTCGTTCCTAAGTTTGCCTTTGGTTCACTTGGTGGACTGAACCCTCAATACATTGATTGGCATTGGGCCACTCAGGATCCAAGTCAGGCATTTACTGCTGTGAGGAAGCTGAGGCAGAGTTGCTTAGTAGCTCACTAAAGTTCACAGAGCCCTTAGGCATGAGAGAGAGGTTGAAATCCTGCCTCTGAAACCGTGCTGTGTTATACTGAGTTCCCGCAGAAGCCGTGAACTGTTTCTGTAGGACCCATTCAGTTTGTCCGGGGCGTTTATTTTTCTTTTAGGATGATAGTTATTTTATCTACTATATTTGCTGTGGCAATAGAATTATCTGTTATTTCACCCATTGGTATCTCAGCTACAGCGAAGAGAAGAATTACAAAGACTTTGAGATTTCTCTACGTACAATCCATTTGGGGCCCAGAGGCTTTGAATTTTTGGACGTATTTATCCCAGGGGCAGCCTAAAAATGAACTCCCAAATTGTCTCAAATATTTCCTATTTGGAAACATTTTCCCCAAAGACCCTACCCCGAGTTCTGCCGTGGGAAGCAACAAATTCTATCGGGTCCCAAAGGGGTCGTTTGCAGTTTGAAAAAATAGCCAGGCTCTTTCCTGTGCACCTGTGCTGTGCTGCAGAGATTTATTTAGTTGGCAAAAATCTTCAAAAAGGATTAGTGGTATAAAAGTGAGTTTTGAAGAACTGAGAGAATCTGGAATATTGAAAAGATATTTCACCCGTGCCAGCTCTGCATTGTAGAGAGCAAAAGAAAGACAAGGGCTTTGGCATTTAATGTAAGAATTGTGATTCTAATCTTTGTCCCTTTGTGTCTCCCGACGAAGCACTATATTCCACCTGGGTAATCTGTTAGGTACCCTCGCCTAGACACAGAGTTCTCTTTCCTTTCGCTCACTGACAGCCTCCCCACCTCCTTCATCTTTGTGAATAATTTCCTTGATAAGGAGCTCATTATCATTATTGATTAAACTTTGCCACCTCCGTTTCAGGCTGCAAAAACTTGGCTCCTTTTAATCTGTCTCGCAGCCCTGTTTTACCCTTACTGTGTTTTTAACTCATCCCTGGGTTGTGTTTGCCTGATGCTAATGCAAAAGATTGAGGACCCTCTGGGGGCTCTTTGTGACTGACACAAAAAGTGTCTGGAAATATATGGACAAGCCTCCAGACTTGCAAACAGAACACAGTGACAGTTTCCCTGTGGCTGTTGTGTTCAAACTAGACTCATAAACTAAGGCAGAGAATGCATTTGTATGGCAAAACCTTTAATCTATTTATATGCATCAATACCAAGAAGGCTTTTTTCCCTCTGTTACTTCAGTCTTGAATATTTCTCATTCCATTTTTCCCGTGGTGATCTCCTGGCCTCTACAAATGCCAACTTTGTTAGATTTCGGTGAGCTCAACGTTTTATCACCATGCTCCCCCGTCTCTTTCTGACAGGGTCTTCCTCTGTAACTCAGGCTAACCCCAAGTTCAAGACTAGTCTTCCTGCCTTAGGCTTCTGGATGTTGGGATTATAGGCACGCACACCCAAGCCCAGTTTATCATATGCCTTGAATAGGATGCTGTTGTTAGTAATATTTTATTTAAAAGTTAGTTTCACAATTATAGGAACCTACAAGGATAAAACAATAAACTCCTATGTACTTTTTTTTCATCATTTGGCTTCCTATCTCATATCTGTGCCTGATGCTAACAGAAATGACATTTCCCCTTTTCTGAGTCCTTGCTCCTTCTGTACCCGCTAAGAACACAGAATGAGAATGGGGACCTAAAGGCCTGTCTGCCTGGAGACTAATGAGTCCTGGGACCTGTCTACCGCCAGGGGTCATTCATTACTGGTGGAAAGTAAGGAGTCTCTACAGCCCTGGTATCTCAGCTATGCAGCTGTTTCCATAGAGCGCTCAAAACAGTGCTCCAGCCACACCGGCCACCTCTGAACCCTTCAGAATGCCTGCCTTTACAAATAAGATCTCACCCACTTCTGTTTGCAGGCTGCCGATAAAAAGCAGAGTTTCTCTTTAATGGCTCGTAAGCGATGCCAAAAATCCAGTCAGACGGTAACACACCCCTCTGGGACACTCTCTGGGACTGAGTAGCAGGGTTCTGGGAGCTGTGAATGATTGCAGACCTGTCTGAGTGTCTTTCTGGGGTCTCCCCATCAGCCCACAGGTCACAGCGGCCGGCACATTGTCGGGGAAATGGCAGGCTGCCAGACCTCTCAGTAGTATGCATGGGCCCTGACGAGGGCAACGCTTGGCATTCTTGTCTGGTCTGGGAGCGAAAATGAGTAATGTGATTTGAATTGGCAAAAAGTCATGATTTTCACTTTAAAAGGGGGATCTTTTATTCTTGAGCTGAAGCCAGTTGAAATGCCTGAGCCTGGGCCTTTTCATGTGGACAAGAACAATGAGATCAATTTTCAGCAGAAAACGAGGGAGAGGAAAAAGAGATGGCAGCTGACGTAATGAGCTGTTAAGGGCAAAGTTTGAAATTAGATATCATGGCGTAAGTAGTGCAATGATGCCAGTCCCCTCCCCTCCCCTGACTTCTCCAGTCTTGCATTAAAGAAATAAAACAAAACAAAGCCTTCCTGACTATAGGATGGAAGACAATCTTTTCCTAATCCAAGGAGATGCTCTCTGCAGTTTGAACTATTGCCTTCTGATTCCTGCAGAGATACAGAAGGGAAGTCGGGCTGTTTGGAGGGGAACACAGAAGTGCTGATAAGGAGGGAGGAAGATGCCCGGCTGGCTCACAAATCAGCCGTATTTTATCCCGTTGCCACATAGGAGCAGAACGGAGGCAGGAAGCTTTCAGTGTAAATTTTCGAGCAATTTCGGAAAAGGAAACCCAAGCAGGGTAGGCTGCTCATTACCCCGAGGAGGTAGAAGAAGAGTGTGTGTTTAAATGCTCAGGTCAGATTATTTATACATTTCCTTTGCAATCCAAGGGTGCGGTGGGAGGGATGTCTCTGTTAAAAGAGGAGCAGCTCATGCGCACAGGTGGTCATGCTTGCCAAGCACCAGCTCGTTATTGTAATCCCCGGAAATGGCAGAATCTGAGGAATGGGTGAAGTGTTTTTGCTGCTTCTTCTTCTTCTTCTTCTTCTTCTTCTTCTTCTTCTTCTTCTTCTTCTTCTTCTTCTTCTTCTTCTTCTTCTTCTTCTTCTTCTTCTTNCCTGCTCTTCCAAAGGTCCTGAGTTCAATTCCCAGCAACCACATGGTGGCTCACAACTATCTGTAATGAGATCTGGTGCCCTCTTCTGGCCTGCAGGAATGCATACAGGCAGAACACTGTATACTTAATAAATAAATCATTTTAAAAAAAGAAAGAAAAACACAAGGGAAGCCAGGTATCTAATGCCTCCTCAGGAATACATACAGGTAAAATATATACATAAAATAACTTTAAAAAAGTTTGTTCCCACCTCCCAAATTAGATAAATGTAAGAAGGAGAATAAAAAAGATGCAAGTTTTCTCTCTCTCTCTCTCTCTCTCTGTGTGTGTGTGTGTCTGCCTTCCTGCCTTCCTGCCTTTCTTTCTTTCTTTCTTTCTTTCTTTCTTTCTTTCTTTCTTTCTTTCTTTCTTTCTTTCTTTCTTTCTTTCTTTCTTTCTTTCATAAGGAAAAATATTCCAGGCCCCTTTCCACCCCAGTTTCTTAACACACGTTGTTGCTGTGTAGAGATCCTTGATCTCCTAGGACTGGTCCGTTGGTGTTCTGTAATGAGGAGTAAATCCTGGTCCGAGTAGCGATGCCCCCGCTGTCTCTGAAATCCTCCCTGTCTGTCGGGCAGTGGTGGCGCACGCCTTTAATCCCAATACTTAGGAGGCAGAGGCAGACAAATCTCTGTGAGCTCGAGGCCAGCCAGCCTGGTCTACAAGAGCTAGTTCCAGGACAGGCTCCAAAGCTACAGAGAAATCCTGTCTTGAAAAACCAAAACCAAAAAAAAAAAAAAAAAAAAAAAGAAAAAAAGAAAAAAAGAAAAAAAAAAGAAATTCTCCTTGTCTGTGATTTCCCTAGTCTGTGTTTCACAGATTCCTGATTGCTGTATTAAATGAATTCATCTGGATATAAGGGAGTTCACAATCATTTAATTTTCTGACAACAGTGGCTGAGCAGCTTCTTGATCAGAGGACACAAACTAACCTGGGCTCTCTGAAGAAATTGTTAAGTGTTCTGGCCTGAGAATCTTCATGGCTTTCATGTGGGGTCTTCCAAAGCCTCTCTTCAATATGGGAATTTGAAGGGAAAAGTACTAAAAACGATCCCCTCCTAGTTTAAGCAGTGAAGAGACTGATATTGTCTAAGGATGGGGAAAGGGTGACCGTCCCACTGCTGAGGAGGATGAGATCCACATTCCCAGGGACCCATATGGTAGGAGTTTGTATGTGAACCATAACGTGATTCTAATTTTAGGTGTTCGTGTCTAGCTCCTGACTCACATTCCTGGGACAGGCACCAGAGTGCTCCAGTTTTGGACCAGGGAGTCCCTTGAGGACCTGTCAACTGTGAGGGAGGTTGAGGGAGTCACACGGTTTGATTTATGGCCATTGTTCAACCTTCCCACGGGCTGAAAGTCTTCCAGAGAGTGGAAGCCTTTTGAGACAGAAAACCCCTTAAGAGTTTATTGTACCTGACTGGTCTTTATGTATAAGGGAAGCAATTTGTTATTTTAAATCCCAGCAGACACAAGGCACAGCTGAGTCCCGAGAAAGTGGCAGATTTTTTTTTTCCCCTTTGGAATAGACTTGGCTGTGAGAAACAGGTTTTAGAAGAAGGCTTGGGAAGTCTAAGAATGAGAAAAAGAACCGAACTGCCTTTGTGACTAAAACACAAACCAGGAGGTAGCTGAGGCCTGGGCCGGGGAAATTCTGGCTCTAACGAGGAAGCCGAGAATGTGTGAGACTTTTGCTACAGTGACTTCTTCTTTTACTTTATTGGATGGTGTGGTGCTGAGCATGACACTCCGTCCGTCCCCAGAGCTCTGCAGACATCGGACAGAGGTCCCGTGTTGCTTTAGGAGGGATGCCTGTGCTAGCCTTACCTGCTCTGGCCATCGAGATTTCCCACTCTCTTATCTCTCGTCTGTGCTGAGCTTTGGCTTTGTTCTTGGCAAGATGTGAACCCATTGTGTTGGGTTATGTTATGTACCGCATGTTAATGACTGACCTTGGAAACAGCAATGCCCCTGCTTACGATAACTCCTGGTCGTTCTATTAAATCCTACCTCGCTCATCTTTTCTCCTACCCCTCTCTCTTTACTTCTAGTAGAACAAGCAGAACATTTACTGAAAGTTGGCGGGTTACGGGGAAGAGATTACATCACACAGCACACAACTTGACATCCCATTTCTGGATTGTTCTACAAAATCCCTCCCCCCCCAGAAAAAAGTTATTTGGGCTGTCTCACTACCTAGGGATTTCTCAGTGGCCACAACTTCTTACAAAGTCTTTTGCCGGTACCAATCTGGCTGCCTCCTGTTACTCCCTTCCCATTTCTTTGTTTTACCCTTTCTTCTTCAGTGGACTCAGAGGCCAGATCCCTCCCTTCTATGCCAAGAATAAGTCTTCCTGAAGAACTTTCCCCTAAATCCCTCTCCAAGCCCATCCTTTTATACTCAAGACCTAAAGCAGGTTGTGAATTGTTGTGACCTCATTATGGAGGCCTCTCTGGTCTTTTCAACCACAGGGTCTACCTACATAGTCCAGGCTGGCTTTGAACTCTCTGTCCTCCAGCCTCCACCCCAAGTGCTTGGATTATAGGCATGTACCATGCCCAGCTTCCAAAAAAGATCATTTATTCTTCCAGCTTCTGTAAGTGTACATGCTGATCATTTCCCTTAGAAGACACAGAGAAACTCCTTCCCATTTTCTGCTCTAGCTCCCTTCTGGCCACTGCGGACGTCATGTTTGAAGAGACCAGAAGAAGGGAGCCAACTGATGGGCAGGGATCATCAGTCCGTAAACTAAGGCTGAGTGGCTACGACCTGGCAGCAAGCTGAAGAAAAGCATACATACGCAGAGCGTGCCCAGGGCACCATTTGACACTCCGCTGCCCAATGTTAATTGTGCAGTGACAATTGCACAAACGCAGTCACCCTGGCGGAAAAGGGGCTTGTGCAGGCGTTTAGGTCCCTGGAGGACGAAGGCCTAGTTTGCTTCGAGGAATAAGCTTTTTAGATTACACAGCGAGATGAATTATTAGATATCCAGTTGACCTCGGGTGTCCCCCAACACCAACTTTGTTCTTCTGTAAGTTCCCCCAGGAAAAAAGAACAATTCAAAATCTGAAGCGGTTGTTTCCGGAAGGGGCAAAAACCTGCCTGAGGCAAGAGGCAAGTGGAGCAAAGGCAGGTGCACAAAGGCTGGGTTTGGTGAGCTTCACAGCGTGTTTTTTTTTTTTTTTTTTTTTTTTTTTTTTTTTTTTTAAGGGAGGGGCATGAGTTGCCTGGCTCCTAGGAAGCATGGCTCCTCTGGTTCGTTGGCGGTTGAGCTTCTCTCTGAGCAAGCAGGGGACTCTCCAACGTCTCCCCCTCACTGTGAAATCCCTGCCCAATGCCTGGCCTGTGGAGGCGTGGAAGGGCAAAGGTTCTTTCGTGTGGATTCAGAGCAGATCAGAATGGCCATCCCAGCGAGAGCACCTACAAGGATGCTCTGGGCCTCTGACTCCACCCACTTCCTGCTTCTTCCCCTTCTTCAGCGGTAATATTTCCCTACTGCGTTCTTCAGTAAGGATCTTCTCCCTGGACCTCCAGCAGATTGTACGCTTCCGCAGCTGACCCTGCCCTAGCAGTGTTTCAGGACCATAAAGACTGAATGCTACGGAGCCGGGAAGCCAGACAACCATAACGGAGCTGTACGCATGCCCAGCTGGCTCCTGGAAGTAGAGGGATTGATTTTTGTTTCAGATATTTGGCATCAGTAGGAATTAGCACTGAAGTTTGAGTCTTGGCTTCTGGCCTCTTGCCTCCACTTGCCAATTTATTAACATATTATATGCTCAAACCGGGTGTAGAGATGGTCTGACTGGTGTGGCCAACACCCAAATTTTTTGTTAAGATGGAACTTTCCACATTTCCTGTCGAACAATGCCAGCCTGTGGACTGCCATGCTCGGGACAGATGGTGTCCTTGGTCCTGTCAGTATAATAGACTGGGGAGAGCCCTCCAAAAAGCCAGGCATGGGGAGAACATTGGAGTGGTTCTCCAAATGAACTTGAACTCTTTCTCTTCAGTAACAACAAACAAACAAAAACAACAAACAACAAGCAAACAAACCCAAACACTTCCCAGTGCAGGACATTTGTGTTGCCAGGACAGTGGTGTATCTCCTAGACGTTTTTAGACTTAAAAGTTCTTGTTTGGGTATCAGCTCAGCTCTTCACGGAGTGACCTGTTCATTACTAAACGCCCCTTTGTGCAATGCGTTTAAACATCCCCAATTAGTGGGAGCACAGTAGTGATGAGTGAATTAATAATAGGATTATCCGATGCCAAGCATCTAGCTAGCCCCCAGCCAGTCACGGAGGTGGCTGGTTATCATAGCTTTTATTTTCATGTCTTGCCATCTTTCTGTCAGGGAAACAGTTTTTCATTTTAATTATACTGGAAAGGTAAACCTTTGACACTTTCTTCAAGTGAGACCTTTGTTTTGCCAACAGTCAGCCACCGCTTTCCGTCTCTGTACGCTGAGGTCGGTAGTCAGTGTTTTTCAATTTCTAGGGGTTAAATGAGGACGCTCCAGTGTTGTTAGCATAGCATACCGTTCCAGGCCGGCTGCTTCTATTTGGTTAAGTGCCTTGCAGTCCATTTTAGTTGTTAGTCCCAGCACAGCCCTCTGAGGTGCATGACTGCATTTACTTTCCCTCCACAGATAGTTTAATTAGCTTAGAAGAGTTCCTGTAACCTCCAGAAGGTGAGTGGTGGTACTTAGATTAAATTCCACCAAGTCCTAAAGTTTTACCTGGTCCTCCGAGCCTTGCTATTTCCTTTGATTTCTGTGTTTTTGACAAGCTATTGTTCGAAATGAGAGAGCAAAGAAATCTATATGACTTTTTAACGAGGGAAGCTAAATCAAGCAAGACCCCATCAGCTCAGACTTAGAATACATTGATTTATTTACTTTTTTTTTTCAGTTTGGTTTCTAAATACCACTTCCTTGAGTTCTTACACATGCTCCACCATTTTTCCTCTACAAACTCACGGAGCGTCAGACCCCTTAGACAATTTTAATTTCGCTTTCTTTGAATTGACTTCTCACCAAAGAGTCACAGAACCTTTTTCTCCGTGAGCGCTTTTCCTTTTGCTTTTGGGACAGCATAAAAATAGGTGCTGCTCCCTCTTTTTCTAACAATAGGACTGAACGAAGTGAGTGACTTTCTCAGGTAATGCGCTTAGAGATGCCGCTAATGCCATGTAATTCTGTGCGACTTTGAGATTGTAAAATGAAGAAGCCCAGGAGATGGGGATTGGGAGCAAAGGCTTTTAGACATCTGAGGGAAGATGTGTGAAAGGCGACTATCCTTGCCCCGCCATGTCTACTCTGCATTCCTGAGCCACAGGGCTGTTGCCAGCAACCATTTTATCTGAGTCTTTCCAAATAAGCAGGGCTGGTGCCGTTTCCTGATTGTTTCCAGGATGGACTGCAACCGACTCAATTTTTATGGGCTACCTTTGACTCATCTTTTCCCGTGTAACAATGTACCTCAACATTTAAAGGATAGATTTGACAATTCCTTCATGGTCTCATCTGGGTCAGGAATGGCATGCTTACCTGGGGATGTCTAGTGTTAGGTCCCTCTGAAATTACAGGCAAGCTGTTCTCTGAGGTTTTGATGACATTTGAAAGCTCCTGCAGGATGAATAAGAGAAAGAGCATGGGATTTGGGGCCTAATACCCAGTTAGTTTCAAACTCATCATATCTGTCATATTTTCAGAGTCAGTAGCTTCAGTCCACATCTTAGTATCAGAAGGCAGGGTTTCCTAGGAACCCTAGCAGAAGCTTGCTAGTTTATTCCCAGGCTCTGAGACTTCATGCCCATCCCTCTGGCTGCCTGCCATGACCAAGACTCCATCCCATTCTAGGTTCAGTTCAGATGCGAGTAGTTTATTCTGTCAGGCCATCTGGGGACAACTTCCTCAGGGTCCCTCCAGAAAAACATGCTCTCTCCAGAAACACAAGCTTCTTCAAAGAGACAAGCACCTGCCCCCTCTTTCCTTTTGCCCAAGGGTTGGGTAGACACAGACTCTCTGTTAAAATGTTTATGCTCAGAGACAGAACAAAGGGGAAATATAAGTGACTGCTTGATAGGATTCTAAACCAAGCTGAATAAACATTTCTGGTGGTTTGAATGTATTTGGCTCTGATAAACTCATAGGGATTGGCACCATTAGGAGGTGTGGCTTTGTTGGAGGAAGTGTAGTCTTGGAGGAGGAAGTGTGGTCTTGGAGGAGGCTGGAGGACACCTTTAATCCAGACCTTGAGACTGGAGGGAATGCCTTTAATCTGGGCCACAACTTCTGTTGAAAGTGCGTCACTGCCAAGAGGGATTTGAGTTTTTTTCCTGTAGCTTCACTCAGGGTGACAGTCAGTTGATTTCCTGTGGTCTGCAAGATGGAGTAGTCTCAGCTCCAGTACCACCTGTGCCTGCACGTTGCCATGTCGACAAAAGACTGAACCTCTGAAACTGTAAGCAAGCCCCCTCAATTAAATGTGTTCCCTTATTAGAGTTGTCATGGTCATGGTGTCTCCTCACAGCAAGAAAACCACAAACTAAGACAACATCTCACGATCTTTTAGGGTCTGGACATGACACAACTCCTGGTGGCTCTTACCTCTGCTCTTGGTCCCATATCCTCATCAACTAGAAATGGTGTTCCTTGGGTGGAGTCTTTGAACCCCCAAAACCTTTCCTCAATGACAGACTTTCTTCAACAAGGTCATACCTCCTAATCCTTCCCAAACAGTTGCACCAACAGTATAGAAGGAGGAGAGAGCTGCTTGTTCGTCCCAGCCACCCAGAACCGAAATAATCACACAGAAACCATATTATTTAAATCACTTCTTGGCCCATTAGCTCTAGCTTCTTATTGGCTAACTCCTACATCTTAATTTAACCCATTTCTATTAATCTGTATATCACCACGAAGTCGTGGCCTACGAGCAAAGTTTCTCCCACAGCAGCTCCATTGCATCTCCCTGACTCCGCCTCTTTTCCCAGCATTCAGTCCAGTCTTCCCTGCCTACCTAAGTTCTGCCCTACCAACAGGCCAAGGCAGTTTTCTTTATTCATTAACGGTAATCACAGCACACAGAGGGGATCCCACATCATTACTTATTCAAATGTATGAGTGGACTGGGACCATTTTCATTCAAATCATTTCAGTGTCCATAAAAGAGAAAATTAGCACAACACACAAATACTTACAAGCTCATGTTGACTGTAGCATTGCTCATAACAGCTGAAGCCATCCCACGTGTCCACTAATTTATGAATGGATAAAGAAAATGTGGGACATACTCTCAGTGGTCTATTATTTCACTGAAGAAGTATTCCTGTATATAGAGAACAATGTGTGGGACAGGAGGTTGATATGATGCATGAACACAGAAAAACCATCAATACACATTCTCTTTCAAATGGAGACGGTAAAGTATGCCCACCTGGATGTAAAATAGTGATTGCAGAGTAGGTGATGTGGAGTAGATAAAGGGGACGCCAATTTAATCACTACATAGTGAATGCATGTGTAGAACTATATAGACCTTCATTAATGTGTACAATTAATACGAGGCAATAAAGGCATAATGAAATAATGCTGAATGTGGTAGTATATGTCTGCAATCCTAGCACTTGGCAGGCTGAGGCAGGAGAGTGTCAAATCTGAGGCTAGCCTGGTATACATAGGGGGACCCTATCTCAAAGCAACACAACAAAAAAAGCAAAACAAAATATATGTAAATAAATAGAATTTTATACACTTATATACATACATATCTCTATCTATCTATCTATCTATCTATCTATCTATCTATCTATCTATCTACCTACCTACCTACCTACCTACCTACCTATCATCTATCTATAGTTTTTGAGGGAGAGTCTCACTATGTAGCCCAGGCTGGCTTGAAATTTTGTGATCTCACCTCAGCCTTCAGAGTGCTGGCAGGCATATACCACCATGCCTAGTCCATAAATGACTTTGAAGCATACTGATCATTCATTTTATAAGCATATCAGAATATGATAGTCAAGAGAAAAAATATTTAAACAGAAATCTCATTTATTTGTGAAGTAGAGTTTTTTTCTTTTCGAATCTCATTTATTTTGCTTAATATGATCTCCAGTTTCATCTATCTTGTGTAAAATCATTTCATTTTTATTTATGGCTAATGTGTTGTGTGATTTTTTTTTTATCCATCAGTAGATCGCAATACTAATAGACTCTTATTAGCATATTGCAGGGCTCCAGAGAGAGGGGCCTCTCCCTCCTTTCCTTACATCCACATGCTCCCTGTGGACACGGGCATGTGACTGTCTCTTAGAGAGACAAGTGGCTCTTACTTTATTGTTTTGTGCTGATTGTTTGGTAATAGTTTATACTGAATGACATTTATAATTTACATAATAACAAAGTAAGTTATATTAAAACAAGGAAAATTCAACTCAGACGGTAGAGAATTGTTTTGTTTTTATTAGAAAGAATACTCACCAAGGTGTGCTGGGAGCGAGAGAAGCTCAACAGGACTACCGAGGAGGCTGAAGATACACAGACACTGGGAACAGCATCTCCCACTCCTTCGCCTTAGTATGGGTCCCGTTATGACTGCCCAGGCCTGCCTTGCCTGGGTGTCTAGCCTCAGCCTCCTCAACAGAGACTGGCCCATTGTTCTGAGTGAGGAGAGAACATTGATCCAGTAAGAACTGAAACCTGGAGGAAGGAAATATGTAGAACTGCAGAACACAGGACACAGCTGGTGTCCAAAACGGTACAGTGTGGGGGACTGGATAGGAAAGCCCCGACAGCCTGGCTTCCTGTTTCCACCTTCCAGTCTTGTGCTGATAAAATACATTGGTTGTGCCCTGCTGATTGCTAAGCAGGAGCTAGGTGCCCAGGCTAAGACCATCTCAAGTGAACTCATGGTGACAGGTGAGTTTTACCAAGGAGCAGGGCAGGAGGAAGCAAAAGCAGGTCAGGGAAGAGATCTGAGAAGTCCTGGCTTGATGGAGGTGTATTCATTCTCTTCTCCCTGATGAGATGTGTGCAAATGAGGCAGGTGACATCTATGGACTTGACTTTCTTTCCTGTGGCAATGGCTTCCTGCTTGATCTGGAAGCAGAAGGACCAGAAATGGGTCAGTTCGCACTGTTATCAGAGACACAAGCATTTTATAGCTGCTGACAGAAAGCTTGCGCCCATGAAGAGCTGAAGGCTTCTCAGTGTGGGCTGCAGTCACAGCCTTGTGTCCCTGGCCGGTGCTCACGCATGTGTAAGGGACTGCTGACTGAGGAGAAAGTCAGCTGAAACCCAGGAGAATCTGTCAGACTGATGGGAAATTAACTGAATGGGAGTTTCAAAGCACCGCCTGACCAGATGGGCTTATCGAAAATGTTCAAAGAGGCGTTTGTAAGAGATGGGATTGAGAGCAATTGTTTTGTGATATACAAAGTGTAGTGTGGCAGGGCAGAGAGAGAGAGAGAGAGAGAGAGAGAGAGAGAGAGAGAGAGAGAGAGAGAGAGGAGAGAGATAAATAGAGGTAGATATAGAGATAGAGAGATAGAGGTAGATAGAGAGGAGAGAGATATATAGAAAGATAGATAAAAAGACAGATAGTGGTAGATAAAGAGAGAAGAGAAAGAGAGGTAGATAAAGAGAGACATAGAGAGATAGAGGCAGATAAATAGAGAGAGGAGAGAGAGATAGAGGTAGATGATAGATGATAGATAGATAGATAGATAGAGAGATAGAGAGATAGAGGAGAAGGAAGAGTATGAATCTAAAGAGTTTTCTAGGCGAATAAGTGATAGCGTAAAGAAACCCGTGGGGAGAGACTCTATATATTCATAGCAATGTTCACCACATTTTGAGGGACATTTTTCTTCCCTGTGCAGCACCTCCATCAATATCTCATCAATTCTCCAATCCTACAAGAGAGCAGGAGCAGAGGACAGGCAGTTCGGGGCTGGATCCGCACGCGAGGGCGTTCGAGACAGATTCCGATTCTGACCCTAACTGGAATTTCAACGCAGCTCTCTGCCTCCGGGGTTCGGTGCTGAGCAGGCCTGGCCGCTTTCCTTCCGCTTGTACCACATCTGCCCTCTTGATGTAAACACGCACGCCCAGCACCGCTTTCCAAGGCAATTTGCCACGAGCGACCCCGTTTCAGAGCAGTGTTTGTTTAGAGATTGTTTACTTGGGCGAAGTTTTCTAAATAATTCATAGAGGATTTCTAGTAACCGAGAAAGAGCACCGAGAAATGAATAGCCAAGCTCTATTTTAAAAAAGGCGATTTATGAAGAGATATAAGGAGACGCTGGAGTTTGGAATCTGATGAATGCCGTTTTGTAATTATGCCACCTGCCACACGATGAAAGGCAAATGTGTGAACGGCTTTCCTTAGGGAATTATTGCATAGCTCAGAAGCCCAGGTGATTAGTTATTGAGAGACCCGACTGTTTTAGCAGTACGCGACTCCTTTCATTGCACAGAGAGTATTTATGTACCAAGAATCAGGAGACCTAGGTAGGTGACCTCAGCCACTCACTGTAGGTGGAGACCACTTGTTCATTTCCTGACTGCCCAGACCCGAAATTATTACACAGAAACTATATTAATTGGAACACTGCTCAGCTTATTAGTACAGGCTTCTTATTAACTAACTCTTACAACTAAATTACCCCATTCCTATTATTTTATGTTTTACCATGAGGCTTGTGGTTTACTTCTAAGGTTCCAGGGCATCTTTCTCCTTTAGCAGCTACATGGCTTCTCCTTGACACTGCCTTCTTCTTTCTTCTATCTCTGCTTGGAATTCCTGCCTTGTTCTTTTCTGCGCTACCATATGCCCAAAGAAGAATCTTTATTAACCAATGGTAATAAAAACATATTCACAGCATACAGAGAGGAATCCTACATCACTTCCCCTTTTCTGTCTAAATAAAAAGGAAGATTTTAACTTTAACATAGTAAAATTACATATAACAAAACCAGTATTAACCAAGAATTACAATTACAATATTTATATCTACTTTATCTAACTAAGGAAAACTATAACTATCTGTTCTTCAATTCCATCAAAGGCCCTGGAAGGATATAATATTAAGTAAGTTAACAGGAAGTGCATTGTAAGAAACCCCCAAAATTCTAGAATTTACTGAGACAACTCGCTGCCTGGAAAGTCACCCAAAGTTCTTCTGTAACATTGGGGCATTAATCTTCAGCCTACAGGCCTACAGTATATGACAGACTTTTTCATGAAGCAGGAAATTTCAAAGACAGTTCTGGCTATATTGGCAGTTTGTCAGTCACTTTATTCTGTGTTTTGCAGTCCGTGTCCTGCAGAATGTCTGGCAGACTCTTTCATGAAGCAGGAATCCTGAAGGACTGTCTCACCTTTAGTTGTTCAGCAGTCATTTTTCTGTGGGTTCTGCATGTCCAGTTTATACAGCATACCATAAAGCAGTCAAGGCAAGAGCAGTTTCTTGCCCAAATGGCTAACAAGCACCATAGGGAGTCTCTTAGATGCCCATCATCCTCTTGAAGTAGATTGGTACTGCTAGGAGCAATGTGTTTCACTGTAATGAAAAGTCCTAAGTACTTAAAACATTTTAAATGCCATATTCTGTTAGTCTTTGAAAGAAAGGTTTGAGGAAGAATACTTATCTAACTGAAATATATCTCTATATATCTAGAAAACCTAACTAACATGACTAGAAACTTGACTATTATAGATGAGTATCTATTAGCCTGTATTTCTTAATTATACATTGCATTTTTAAATGAGTTGCATAAACACAATACCTATACATATACATTCAGGGATGGAAGCTGCCCATGGACAATATATAGATATCACTTACAATCATGTCAGTAGAGGTTTGCAGCTTGGCTCCCAAAGTCTTCAATTGGAAGTTCCACATCACAGCTCATCACACACCTCTGACTGAAGCTGGTCACGAGGCCACCTCTCTGACTTGTGCTCTTGCTGAGAAGTATTGCTGACTGTCAAGCAGCACTCTCAAGAGTCAGACTCCAGAAACTCAGACCTCTGACCCTTAGGGTTGCTAATCTTGGCAAATAATGTAATCTTTCTTTTTTCTTCTTCGGTTTGTATCTGTAGAACAGGGCTTGTAACTGTATTGCCATTGGGTTTTGAAACTTAAATGAGTTAATCCACGCAAAATACTCGTGAGACTACTCAGCATTGTATTTGCATCAACATTAGCTACCATTTTACCCCATGTTGGGCCTTAATTGTCTTGTTATATAGCTAACTCATCAGTAGGACCAGGTTCCCTAGAGGGGTGTCCACTTCTTGTTAGTGGAAATTTCTTTGCTCCATTCTGTAGCTCCAGTGTTGACAGAACTGGAACATAGCAGTGTTTTAATCTGGGGCTCCTAGATGTCTATATAAGCTGTTTGAGATGACATAGGTGATGGTTTTGTGATTTCCCCTTCAGGGCATCAAATAGCAGCTGGCAATGTGAAAAAAAAAACCCAACTTAGCTCTCTCACTTACTTAGTGCTCCGAGATAATTTTGCTTTGTTAGCAAATAATAAGCAAATAATATTTGGCTTAGTCTTCTGGCTTATTGAAAGAGGTAGATGCCGATTTTCTATTTGTTTATCTTTTACTGGTGGGGAACTTAGGGGGACATTTAGGAAAGAGGAAAAAAATACTAATATTTTCAATAAAAATGAAATTGTGCCATGGTCCTAAGGATGGAAAAGGTTTTCCTTCTCCAAATGTCTTTAGCAAACTCTCCTGAACAATATAAGAATTACATTGAGTTTAAATGACATGAGAGCAACGAGGACACATCAAACTTCAACACAATCTCATTCACAATTTGATTCAGCGAGGTAAGAAGAAAAGATTACTTTAAACAGGGGCTAGAACTGCGGTGCAGGATTGCCGAGGGCTGTGAGGAAGAGTTGAATAACACTGTTGAAAAGGTCAATGTTTCCTGTTGATATTGGTGGTGGATGTGGAGGGCCTTTGGGACTGTCAAGAGCCCTTGTGGGGTATCTATTGCAGTGGAAGATCTAGGGGTCACATCTTTGAGCTAAAGGAGCAGGACTCATTTACCCACAATGGTTCTGAACTCAGAGGCCGTTCACGGACTCTTTTGGAATCACATTTCCCCCTAAAGGCTCAAATAAAAAATGTAGGTTAATAAAACTATAACAGGAAGGTTTCCAGGAGACATGGGAGCCATTACTCTGTTCCATTTAACTGAGTTTAATATCTTGTTTGGAGGGTAAGAAAAAATACAAGAAACCAGTAAAGAGACTTTTGGCCAAAAATAAATAAATAAAAAATCAACTGGATTCATTTCTGCAACACCATGGATCATCTTCCTTTAAATGCTTTTCTTCTTTCTCAGCCTTGTGGGTATTGTGGATAGATCTATATTTCAAATAAAGTGGTTGACTACTGTAAACTCACTTCAGTGTTTGAGGTGGAAAAAGGAACAGCTCGAACACTCATGTGGGAGGCAGTTATTATGGACACGCATGCTTGGGTCAACGCTTTCTTTCATCTGACACACGTCTTCCCACAGTGCCTCGATTCCCAGCATTGAGGAGACTGTGCAAACCATCATCATCTACAGTAGCTTAATAACACTTAATAAAACTCACATTTATTTGATATCCTTTGTTTTTTATTCTTAGAAAAAGAAGAAAAGAACAATCCAGGAAGTCCTGATCCAAAGCCCTTGGTTCCTAACTTCCAGACCAGGCAATCAGGCTGTCTTTCTTGTTTCTCAACTGCATGGCGAGGCTGTGGCCGAGTGTTCTGAGTGTTTATCTTGAACACTTACTAAGATGGTGTCTGGTTAACTGTGTTGGTGGATGTAAGGAGGAAAGCTTTGTCATGTGGCAGACAGCTCTGTGGCAGGAACATAGCACTCCTTCGATGCACCAGGACCAGAAAACTGCTGTTTCAGACTACTCTCTCTCAACCTTGCAGGTGTGTTTCCTGGGGAAATAGTCTCCACGTTAAACACTTTTATCTTGGTCAGAAGTTCACGGAAGTGAGTCGGAAGATCCTTAATCCTTAGCATCTCAATAATGACCAAGCTGAAGTTCATGTCTATGTGTCTGCATTAAGTATTTCATTTGTTACTTCGTTGACTCCTTCTCAGGGTCTCTGTAGTAATACACCCTCCATTGGCTTTCGTTTACTATTTATGAAGTGAGAGCAGGCCCAGGAATTGGGAAAAAGAAAGGAGCCAAGGCATTTCTCTAAGTACCCATGGATTTTGTAGCATTCAGGGTGTGGAAAATGTTCCTGACTTCTGAAATTCTTTGCTGCTTTCAAGTAAGATATTCAACAACAGATAAGAAAAATAATCGTACATATTGATTGGAAAAGATTTTACTTACCGTTTATTATTACTTATTAATTAAAAAATTACTTATTTACTTTGCTAGGTGTAAATCAGTGGAAAGCTAGGCATCCGATTCTCTGTATTTCTACATGGCAGAGGCATATTATATTCCTGAGTGGAACAAAATGGATGCTGGGTAAAGAGGCTGCATAATTGTTCTTTTCAAAATAAAACCACAGAACTCCTAGCTGCGGAAGTGTGCATTATCTCAGTGCGTACTGTGCACGCTCAAAAGTCTAATTGCGTGTGTTTGCCTTTTTCATTTGTTATATTTCAAGCGGGCGGCATGCTGGCTGATGTTCATTATAATTACAATCCTGCATCTTCCCACCTGAGCAGAACAGAGGAATGCTGCACATAAATCTTTCAGTGTAATAAAATTGGGTACCAGTGCGCACATAGACAGGTAAGGAAGCTGGGAAGTGAGCATTTGCGTCGTTACTAACAGCGGCTACACGCGTTTCTCGGAGACGAATAGCATTGTTGCCTTCCCCTATCTTAGCTCTCTGGATAAGAGTGAAGCAGATGTGCTAGGCCATTGTCATTCACTTTACAGTCCCAGGAACCTTTGAAGGCTCCGAAGTAACCAAGTGGCCGTACCATTTCCAAGGACGTTAACGTTCTTATTAAGCACGAGAGAATTTTGACCTTTCTTAAATGTCAAAAAAAGGTATTCTGTGGATAAATTGTGATCAACGGGGTGTGTAATACACGGAGCGTTTGGGCTTTTCGGGTTCACTCAGCTCCCAGGGAGGGGTGGTGGTAATGAAGTGCTGTTCCCTGTTAAACGCGAGAGCATCTGATAACTTGCTCAGAGCCTCTATTGGCGCAGGCTGTGCAGCAGCACCTGACCGTGGTGATCACAGACTTTCATCTGTCTGATCCAGTTACCCACAGCTCACAAACGAGAAAGCTGAGGTTCTGAGAACAAGATGATTTGTGCAAACGGAGAGAAGCAGTTGGTAGCGGAGCCCAGAGCAGCATCCAGCTTTGGGACTCTTCCCTTCCCCAGGACTTTCCTGCCCTCTCTGTGCAGAATTCCAAGCAGGGACATGGAATGGGTCCTTATAGTTTCAACAAGGTGCCACAGAAGAAGGAATTCACATTTGAATTCTATCTTTTTCTTTCTTAAACTGTTAAGTGCAGGGTGGTAAGGACAAGCCTGGCATGACTGCTGTCTCTGGCCTCCTCATTTTGGTGTTTATAAACACATTACTGTAGAGCTCTAGCTCAGCCTGGCACCCTTTTGAGATTACAGAGATGAGTAGTCGACTCTCAGCTCTTCTGCCTGTGGTCTGATTATGCCTTCTTCGGTTTCAAATACTTCTAGCTTAGACCCAGGAGATATGTTTAGATTCCTTGAAGAAAAAACAATCAATCAAACAAACAGAAAAAAAAATCTCACTGGGAATGGTGTGTGTGTCGTATGTGCACGTGTGAATGTCTGCCTGTGTGTCTTCCCAATCTGTAAAACCTACGGAATGCATTCTGTTTCCCCCATAAAACCTCCCAAGCACTACATTTTCTAGGGGTCGATTCTCCCGTGCTTAAACTGTTGCTTTCGGCCACAAAAGGCTGTCCTTGGCAGTTGCTGATCTGGTGGCTTTCCCAGGGATTAAGTGAAAATGTCATTGCCTAAAAGATGACATTTTAAAAAGAATATCTTAAACCAAATAGGAAACTACAGGAAGTCAATTTTATTTTTTTCTGTCGATTAACTGGAATTTGTTAGTTGCCCTTTAGCCTTAAAAAAAAAAGGAAAAGAGCAAAACAACAACAACAAAACCCACACATGGGATGCTACTCGTGGAGGCAATTTTGATATATATATA
>NW_026067984.1:374822-559073 GCF_014885135.2 Alexandromys fortis | reverse complement strand
GGTATTTTAGGTTTCTGAAAAAGTGCTCTTATCTGATTTGAATTTATCGTACCAGGTGAAACACCACTGTTTGGACAGGCTTCCCGTTTTCACACTTTTCGTGTAAATCCTGCATTGAAGTGGCAGAGGCTTTGCCTCCCTCTTTCCACGCTCGCTCGCTCGCTCGCTCGCTCGCTGTCAGCTCTGTAAAGCACTTTGCTCTGCCCAAATCCCCTGCTGGTACAATCCTCTTACCCACTGGGGCACGGCTCCCGTTCGCTGTTTTATTTATGGCTAGCTCCCTTTTCAGGTTGGTTAGAGAGCCATTATATTATTGCTGAAATAAATTGCTGTGACTGAAAGGGTCCTTGGCAGGCACTCAGACCAGCCCTTTTATGTGATAAAAAAAAAAAAAAGACCCGGGCATTGAAGTGACTGGCTCAAGTTTGGAGTTCTTAGTGGCCTTGGCAAAAAAGGAGCCAATGTTTTTCAATATTAACTGACTCCCAGTTCTGCTTCTCCTCTCAGTGCCTCTTTAGACCCTCTAAAGTCTCAGCGGGATTTTGTGTGATGAAACTGGAGATATGATTTACTGTTAGGGAGCAGCATGGCTTCATGTTGTCAGACAACCCCAAATACCCAGAACCTGCAATCTGCAATCATTTCTGAAATTTCGCTCCCTGCATCTTTCTCCTACGGATGCTGCGGCTCACACTACCGTAGCCACAGGTGGCCGGGGACTCAGAGTCAGTCACATCTGTACACACTTCCTGGGCCACCTGGAGGATCAATGGAGGGGGTAGCCAGGAAGAGGCTGTGATTCTGTGATACAGATGAAGTGGGAGTAAAGCATAGGAAGTGGTCACAGTGGGCGGGAAAGCATGGGTGGGGGCCAGGGTGACGGTCACAGTGGCTGGAATGCTAGGGAGCCAGGGAGATTGGGACACTCTAGTTCTTTCTCTGACTGTCTATTCTTTAGCAGTGAGGCCTTTGTTAGTGGAAAAACCTGGAGGAGACAGAGATGGAAATAATTAAAGAAACGGTGACAGAAGAGCGAAGTCTCTATCTGAGAGGTTTTAGAGAAAGCCTCTATCAGGCACTTGGTGCATAAAGTAGGCATTTTTAGGTTCCGGGACACAAAAGTTAATCTTTAGGTTTCTTTAACTATGGACTGCAACATTGCTAAAATCTACTGAAAACTAAAAAGGCTATCGCTGAGGGCCCTCATAGTAGTAGTGTGACTGACTAATTGACTTTGCTTTTGGATCACCCCCAGCTTTTGTATTTTTATTTATTTATTTACACATCCATCTGTCTGCCTGTCCATCTGTCCATCCATCTACCCATCCACTCACCCATTCATTCTTCCATCCACCCATCCATCCATCCATCCATCCATCCATCCATCCATCCACCCACCCACTTACCCATCCATCCATCCATCCATCCATCCATCCATCCATCCATCCATCCACCCACCCACCTACCCATCCATCCATCCATCCATCCATCCATCCATCCATCCATCCATCCACCCATCCATCCACCCACCCATCTATCCATCCATCTATCCATCCATCTATCCATCTATCCATCCATCCATTCATCCATCCATCCATCCATCCATCCATCCATCCATCCATCCATCCATCCATCCATCCATTGGTGTTGAAGATGTAGCCCACGGCCTTGTGCATGCTAGGCAAGTGGTCTATTAGAGACCTACACTCCTGGCTCAAGTCCCCATGTTCCTAACCATATTCCTTATAAGAATTCTTGTAATATTTATATTAATTCTTGGAAAATTTCATTGCATTAGTTACTTTTTCTGGTGCTGTGACAAGACATCAAGACTGAAGCATCTTACATCAGAAAGGGTTTATTTGAGCTTGTGGTTCTACAGGGATAAGAGTCTGTCTTTACTCACCATTCTATTGCTGTGAAGAGACACACAACCAAGGAAAGCATTATAAAGAAAAGTATTAGCTGGGGGCTTGCTTACAGTTTCAGAGGCATAGTCCATTATCATCACGGTGAGGAGCATGGTGGCATGCATGCAGATGCTGGAGCAGCAGCTGAGAGCTTTACATTCTGATCCATGGGCGATAGGTAGAGAGAGGGGAGACTGGTTCTGGAATGAGCTTTTGAAAACTCAAAGCCCACCCTTAGGGACACACTACTTTCAACAAATCCACACCCACTCCAACAAAGCCACACCCCCTAATCCCAATTCTTCCACACAGTTCCACAGCCTGGTCACTAAGCATTCAACTATAAAAGCCTACTGAAGCCATTTTGATTCAGACCACAGGAGTCTAGCACCATCACACCAGGGGGGCATTGCAGCAGGCAACCAATGTGGCTGGAGCAGCAAGCTGAGAGCTTCCATCTTGGTCAGAAAGCAGGAAGCACAGAGAGTGCACTATATCAGAACATGGGTTTTGAAACCTCAAAGCCTGCCCCAGTGACATAATCCCTTCAGGAAGGTCACAACCCCTTAAAACTTCCCAAATTGCCAGCAAGTGGGTACCAGGTATTCAAATGCCCCAAAGCATGCTGGGTGGTGGTGGGAAGTAGGGTGGGAGCTCTTTTTTAAACCACCACATTCATACAATGCGTTTTGATCACACCCATCATCTACTTCTCCCCTAATTCCTCCCAGATCCACCCCTACCTTCCCACCACGCTATCCCCCTAACTTCATATTCTCTTAGCCATGTTCTCATGTGGGAACGTGAGATTAAAGATAACATTAAGAGTAGAAGTTCTGTTTGAGTAAGACACTAACAAGCTTTTGTCCACAGATTGTTTCTTAGTAAAAACACATGTGCTACTGGCTGTGGTACACATACCTTTAATCTAAGCACTCAGAAGGCAGAGGCAGGTGGATCTCTGTCAGGTAGACGACAGCTGGTCCATATAGCTCCCGCCTAGCCGGGGCGATAGATTGAGAACCTGCATCAAAAGTTCAAACAAACAAACAAACAAGCAATTCCATCTGTGGACTGGATGGCTACCAGTCGGCACTCTAATGTTGTATTTGGTGAGCCCCACACTGTTGGTGATGATGATGCCCCATTTTATGTACTAGAAAGCGCCAGCCATGCCTGGATCAAGGATTGGGAGTTGCATGGGCAGATAAAGAAAGAAGAACTGCTTTCAAGTCACATCTTGTCCACTGGAGCAGTGGAGCAGGGGTGTAACCTTGGTGTACACCAGACTTCCTTCAACCTGTGACAGCATTCAGGGGGCCTCATATAGGGACCCAGGAGAGAGAGCGTGCAGGCTGCTGAGTCTAATAGAGCAGATGGAGAAAGAGTTGGGAGATTCAAGTTCAATTTGCATCTCAAGCCTTTTGAATTTTCTGCTTTGGGGATTAGGAACATTGCTGTTATAATCTCAGATTTATAAAATTAAAGGGCGTTTTAAAGAACACTGTTATCCTTACAACTGCTTTCAGTATATTGCCGTTATTGTCTTAATTAATTAATTATTGATTCTTTTAATATCTTTGAGAGAACAAAGTACGTGTTAACTGGTCCATCCATGTTTTCCACTATGTTATAGGGTTTGCTCTGTTTGTGTGTTGCTTAAGAGTAGAATGCGTGCTTAGCATGTGGGATCATCTAGCTCCTATCTGCAGCACCAGAAAAAAACATAGAGTGTAGAGATAGAAAGCCAAAACTTCAAAGCTAAATTTCCACACTTTAACAACTAGGGTACCACTCCTTGGAGCTGGAGCCCAAGCATCTCAGAATGTTTTATGTGATCAGGGGGAGACTAATTCTCGATGACCCTTAGCACTTTATATGGATGGTCAGTTTCAAGAAAAACTTACTACTTAACAAGATTACCTGCCTGTCTACCTAGGATATGAATCATCATACTGGTCCATAAGATAAGACCAAACAAGTCCTTTCACCTTCAACTGCTGCTAAGAACATCTTTCTCCTAGTTCCTCTGTGTCCCCGTCTGCAACAACACAGGTGTCCACGAGACTCCTTTATTTCCCTCCTGGTTCACAAGATACTGGTCCACAAGATACTGGTCTACAAGATAAGATCTTCTGATTCACAAGATACTGGTCCACAAGATAAGACCGAACAAGTTCACCCTCAACTACTGCTAAGGACATCTTTCTCCCAGTTCCTCTGTGTCCTTGTCTGCAACAGCACAGGTGTCCATGAGGCTCCTTTCTTTTCCTCCTGCTTCTTCTGCATGTTCCTGCCCCATCAAATGACTTCTGAGGATAACCAGGATGGGGACTTTCTTTAATGACCTGGGAGTTTGAGCCAAGTCAACTCTTTTCTCCTTGAGTTGCTTTTGGCTTGGCATTTGTCAGAGCACCAGGAAAACAAGCTAGAACAGAGGTGAAAGCACTGATATTGATATTCTGGTTAGCCAGGTCCCCGGGGATGATGCAACCATTCTACAAGGCTTGATAACTCTAGAAAACCACGTGCTCTCTTGTCTAGGAGGCGAGGATTGGCCTCTAACCGGTGTACATCCTGCAAAGAGGGAAGCCATTGGAAGAGGAAGTCATTCTGTTCTTCCAAGATCAGCGAGACCCTAACCCATCTTAGCAGATGGTACAGCTCAGAGGAACAGTGGGGCAAGGGCTCCTTCTAAGCCTCTAATGGTAACTCCTAGGGAGTCTCACTGACCTTAACAGTAAAAAAAAAATTTTTTTTTGGGGGGGGGTAACTTACATGTTCTTAAAAATTCCCTGTAGAAAAGTATAAGCAAAGATAAAATAATTACTAATATTCTGAATCAGAACTCTCTTTGTCTTTGGCTGGAATTCTTATTCTGACCTGGTTCACCAAAGGACCTGATGGTCTTAACAACAGTAACAAGAATAACAACGACAAAAGATCATTTACTGACCGCGATAGTCCCTTTAAAAGGAACATTACCAGATCTTATTAAGTGTTCTAGTGACTGTAAAACTCTAGAAAACTACTAACTTGTATCATCGGCCCCTAATTAATTGCATTTTCTAGAAGATGCTCAAGATAAGGGTTAGAAGAATCTTAGTAATCAGTTGAGAATTCACACTTTCTCTTTAAAGCAACCCTATGGGTCAACATCAAAACACCAGGGAAGTAGGTGTATGGACCCTGATGTATGGCTGGAGCCTTGTTCAAATGGAAGATCATTTTCCTCTATCCTGTTCATACACATTAATTATGCACATGGTGTCTTTATGACACTTTATTTTTATCACCGCAAACTCCCCGTTACTTCTGTCTGTCCCTCCCACTCTTGCTAATCCACTCCCCTTCACGGTTAGTTCTCTTTTTATGTTCATGTCGTTTTCTGTGACCCATTAGGTGGTATTTGCTTGCCCCTCCCGATGCTGGAGGAGGGATTATTTACAAGAGTATGGTTTCTTCTTCCCGTCAGCACCACAGAGGAAAACATCTCTTCCTCGCCTAGCGGTCTCTCTAGCATGGCAGGGTGTAGACCAGGTCAATCTTACACACGTTCTGTGCTGGGAAACGCAGCTGCCGTGAGACCACGAAGGCAAAGCAGTGAGTGATCTGGTTGGAAGACAGTGTTCCACCTCGCTCCGCTCCTTCCTCCCATCATACTTTCTTCCTCTCCTGTTTTGTTCCCCCAGCCTTGGAGAAGGGGATATAGACATTTTATTTATGGCTGAGCACTCACCAGGCCTTGATTCTTATTGCTTTGACCATGTCAAGTCTCTGCACTTACCACTGCCTACTGTAAAGGGATGCTTGCCAAAGCTGAAGACAATGCTAATCTGAGTTTATAAATAGTCATTTTATTTAAAAGTAGGTCATGCCAGGTGGTGATGGTGCACGCCTTTAATCCCAGCACTCAGGAGGCAGGGGCAGGCGGATCCCTGTGAGTTTATGCCAGCTTGGGCTACAGAGGGAGTCTCAGGACAGCCAGCACTGTTACACAAAGAAATTCTGTCTTGAAAAAAACAAAGCAAAAAAAAAAAAAAAGAAAAAAAGAAAAAAAAAGTCCAAATTCATGAACACAATTGGCTGAGTCCTTTAGCCTATGCTCATTAGCTCATGTGTCCAGGGCTGACCATACAGACGGCCCAGATTTTGTAGTTTTTCCCCCAGTCCTTTCTTTCTGTCTTTCTGTGCCACTGGTAGGTTTCCCCCCCACCATATCATCAGTCTTTATGCCATGTTTTTTTCATGGCATTTGATTTGTTTATTTTTCTCTTTTGTCATTCATCACATCGAGAATAAAGCAAATTTCCACATTTCCAGTTGTCAGACCAAACAAGAGAGACAGGTCCAGAGCGAGCAGAGTAAGAAAGCAGGGAGATGGGCTGATTTCACCAGTGGTCTCTGCGGAAATCCGGGCCTAAGTTTCCAAAATATCTCACCCCCTTCTTCCAGCAAAGGCTCTAGACAGTGTTATTGCCAGAAAGATGTGGGCCCACGTATACTTTTATATCTAGGCTTCAGTTTATAAATCACTAGTTTTGTTTTTGAGATGTTTTCAGGTCAAAGCGGTTTTAAGATCCCTCTTCAGCCATTACCTTCTCTTCTTGCCCTATTCCTCCCATTTTCTGGGTATTAGATATTTTCTCGGCCCAGAATTTATAGTTCCCAGTACAACACCGAGCACAAAATTGGTTGGGAATCTGCTTTTTATTCCCTGGTATAGTTGCTTTGAGTAATAACAAAAGCACTTACTCTCTTGGTTTTGCAGACTTGTTAATGAGCATAAATCAACACTAACAGTCCCTTTGTATGCACAGGCAGGCCCACATTAGTGCCTTCTTTCCACTGCTGCATAGGAGCACCCAGCCTTAAATCCTTAAGTGTGTAAGACAGCATTAGCTGACTGCACAGTCCTGCACAGCAGGGCTCTGGGCTTTCACATGGCATGTGCTTTGCATTTAAGGATATGTCCGAGTTCTCCGGGATCCTCTTTGCCATGACTTGCCCTTGATTTCCTAACAGCCCTGGCACACATCAAGTGTAAAGCACGTAAGCAGAATCGTGAGCGTCTGTAAAGGCTGCCCAGTCTCGGTGTGCTTTCTTTCTATGCAAATGTTTGCATACCTCTGGCTTCGGAATTACTTCTCTGGGTCAAGGTGAGATTTTGTGAGTGTTAGAGGACGAGAAGGAAAATGCTCTTTAACTTCTCCCTGTTCTGCAGACTCTATTCATTATGGTTCTTACAAATAGGCCCTTCATTAGCATGACAAATAACAAGCTAAATAGTCTATCTTTTGTTGAATAAGTGACTCAGACAGTTCTATTCACAATGACTTTAGGGTAATACAAGGTCCTCCTAATTCCTCTGCCTTGGGTTTAATATCTGGCTTTGTCCAGCATCCTCTCTTAACAGTAGCTTCTGTGTAAAGGCATAGGTGCAAGGTCTCCAGGCATCACCTCTGGAAGGTGTATGCTCGCTGGGAGGGGCAGGGTTGTGCCATGAACATTGGCTGGTGAACCACCACCCTCAGTCGTTAGACATCTAGTCATTGGGTACCCTTACATGTAAGGCAGTGTAGTCAAATGAGGAGAAAGGGATCCCTGAGACATGGAGGATCGTTACTATTAGACGGCTCTGAAGGCAGAGAACTCACTGTTTGGAGAAAATGAAAGATTTCAGGGGATGAGGCGCCCAGCATGTGGCCACAATGGGGATGGGTTACCGGGAAGTGGGGAGCAGGCGCAGATCAGGTTGAGACGAGACAGTGGTATTTTTCTTCTTGTTTAACCAATAGCTACTGAACACCTACAGGAAACTAAAGACAGTGACGTGGCACCGATGATAAACATGTGCACTGGACAGTGATGAGGGATCTAGAGAGGAAAGGTAAGGAGCACACTGGGGATCAGGTTACAAAGGATGCTGATCAAATGAGGTGAGCATTGCTGTCTGCTTAGGAGGGGAAGGAAGACCTGAAAAAAAAAAAAAAACGAGGGAACAAACCACTCTCGGAGGGAGAAGAACATTCTAGAATAAGGAGGCAGGAAGACAACTTGGTGAGTTCAAGGAACGACAAAGACATCAGCATGGTCTAGGGAAAGTGGGTGAAGACAAGGGAATATTAGCAGCTCTTTCCTGTTTTGGTTGCTGTGTGTGGTTAACCATGCATGAGCTTTGAAACCATAATTTGTGTGTTGGATTTTACTCCAAATGAGCGGATATTTGGTGGAGGACTTTCAGCTGAATAGTGACATCAACATATGTATTTTCAAAGAACACACTGACTGCTAGGCTGGCATTAGCCACGTGTTAAGTATGAATATGGAAATGGACATGAAAATGTGGGGTTCTCTGTTCCATGACACCTCCTAGGTGACTGGCCGTGTCAAGATGAAGCTGAACACCTCTTTCCAGGCCCCAGCTGTCATAAACCATTGATGTGGATGAGGAACTTAAAACTGTACTTCCTGTGTGGAACTCATGGCCATAGAAGCAGCGCTGTGTGAAGAGTGGAAGTGTTGTGTGGTGAGGATGACGAAAATGATTTCCTATGAACTAAGTTGTCTTGACCCATGGCAGAGAGTGTGCCTGGTGTTGAGTAATGAATATTCTTGTTACAGATCAAGGAGAACTGGAGAAAAGGGGGCACAAAGCTGTTCATGCATGCATTGAGGATGCCAATTTAAGTGATTTTATTATAAAAAAGGAGAGAAGGTTGTTTGTGAACTGACAGATTCTACTGTTGAGGCCCCAAAAGAACCAGAAAGTTCTGAAACCTTTTCAGTCTCAATAGAGAAGATGATGTCTACCGAGATGCTGTCAGAAAGGCCTTAATTAAAGAAAGTAAGAAGACCAGGACCAAAGCACCCAAGATTCAATGTCTCATTACTCCATGTGTCTTGCAGAACGAATGATGATGTATTGCTTAGTGTAGAAACACTACGCTAAGAAAAACAAGGAGGAGGCTATAGAACATGTTAAAATCTTGACCAAAAGAATGAATGAAGTCAAAGAAAAATGCCAGGAGCAGACTGCCAAGAGAAGTAGGTTAGAAACTTCTCTATGAAGTGATTCTGCTTCCAACTCTGAGTCTAGAGAGTACAAATAAATAATCAGACCTCAAATCTCCAAAAATTGTGTGTGTGTGTGTGCGCGCGCTGTGATTGTAAAACTGACCAGTTTGTTCCAACTGTATATTTATACTTGTTGGTACAGCTTGGCAGGATTGGGGTCTTTAACCTGTACAGCGAACAATGGACTTAGTGTACTAAAAGCTGGTGAGAAATCTCTGCTGTCTAGACTTTAGGGTTTTATGTTCAAGGACTGAATTACACAACTCTGGAACCACTAGAGTCACACGTACAAAGTTTGATATCACTAAAACACTCCTTCACACACAAATTCTTGCACTAACAAACTTTCAAAGTACTCTCTTGCTCTTTGTTCAGCTAAACACTTTTGGAGAACACTGGACATGCCCAGAGGCATTCTCGTCCACCACCTTTATGCTGAGCATGCCCAAGGTGTTCTTGTCCACCATCTTAACCTTTTGATTGTAGGTGGAGGCTGCTTGTTTGTTCCTGGCAACCCAGACCTGAAATAATCATACAGAAACTCTATTAATTGTAATGCTGCTTGGTCAGTATCTTAAGCTTTTTATGAATTAACTCTTACATCTTAAATTAACCAATTTCTAGTAATTGGTGGATCACTATATGGTTGTGGCCTGGTAAGGTTCTGTCTGGCATCTGTCTCCTGGGGCAGCTACATGACTTCTCTCTGACTCCGCCTACTTTCTCTCCCCCCCACCCCCCTATATATATATCTTCCAGGCTGGTTATATTCTGTTAAGCCATTGGCTGAAAGCAGCTTCTTTATTAACCAATGGTAACAAAACATATTCATAGCATACAGAGGGGAATCCCACATCATTTGAACATGCATTCATATCCTTGAACTAAACATGCCAAACAATATATTACCATCTTTCTTTCTTAAACTATTATCTTAGACTGAACATACAAATGAATATGCATCCCTTAAAGTGCTTTGTATATAACTATCTTTGGAATTGTATTGTACCATACACATTACATTTATATATCCATTTATATTCTGGTGTATACCCCCTGAATAAAATTCTATTTTCTTTTCTTTCTTTTCCTCCCTCCCTCCCTCCCTCCCTCCCTCCCTCCCTCCCTCCCTCCCTCCCTCCCTCCCTCCCTCCCTCCCTTCTTCCTTTCTTTCTTTCTTTCTTTCTTTCTTTCTTTCTTTCTTTCTTTCTTTCTTTCTTTCTTTCTCCTTCCTTCCTTCCTTCCTTTTGGCATTGTGTACTTTTCTTACCTATTGTGGGTAATAATATATCTTTCTTGACCATGTCTATTTTTGTGTGTATTCAGGAAGATGTGGAGCCATTATGTTTAGTTACATATTTAGTCGCTGAAACAAAACCTCATGTACCAGGGTATGGAAAACACATGCTAATAGTCAAAAATTATGCAGGGAAGGCTTTCCCCACTAAGATATGATGTGAGTTAAGACTTCCTCTAGTTCCACTGTAGTTTTCAAGTTCTTACAAGCTTTTGAAGCTCCACTAGGCCATATGATGTTTCTAGTTGAAGCTGTAGCCATCTACAAAAAAAAGGTTTATTTAGAGATAAATTTTAAAGGTTGTGATAATTACCTTTGATCTACCTTACATTTGGGGAATTCTCCTTTCTAGATACCATTTTTTTCAAGTGTATATGCTATTATATTTATATTTATCCTGGTCCCACCTAACTGCAGCTCTTAGCTAAACTCTGTCTTCATATCCACTATATTTAATAGGATACCCCAGGGACTGATGTTATTTTACCTGCAAAAAGTCTCAGAAGTGAATCTCTGTGATTGATGGTTGTGTAGTACTTATTCTTTTGGGGGCAGTAAACTCTGCCTGGTGCCCACAAATCACACCACTGTGCAACCATCCACTGCAAGTAACATACATGGTTTTGTTGAGCACAGTTACTGAATCAAAGTGACCATTTATTTAGCAGGAAATGTTTAATGAACACTTACCATTTTGAAAACCTTTTCTGGGTGTGAAGCTACGCTATAGGTATAATGGGGTAGTCAGACAAGGAATCGCGTGAAAGTGACTTACTAGGGAGTGTTTCTGTGGTCATTTGAGTGTAGTTGGCCCCCATAATCTCAAAGAGAGGGGCACGGTTAGGAAGTGTGGCCTTGGAGGAAATGTGTCCCTGTAGAGATAGGTTTTGAGAAACAAAGTAAGCTAAATATAGACAGGACATAATGACATCAGAACTCTTTATAAGGTCCATAAAGATAGGTTCTATAGATGGACTGAGAAATAAGAATAAGAGCCCGGGGGAGGATCTGATAATCAGAGAAGTCTCTAGCCATGCAGATGGAGCAAAGGTCACCGAACTAGTAAACACATCCATTCCTAGCCTTCTGGGCAGACATGAGCTATTGCATTCCTTCCCTTGAAGGAACAATCTTTCTACGATGATTAGTGAGTCATTGAAGCCTTTCTCAAGCTGAGGATAACAAATCGAGCAAAGGTTATTGGTACTGGGTGTAGTCTCCCCCTCTAGGATGTGGAATTATAGGAGCATGCCCCATTTTAGACTAATTCTTCTCTATAGAGTGTCATGGGCAGTACCTTCAATGTCAGCTTCTGGAAATATTCTTTTCATTTTTGCTAGGACCTCTTTTCCAGGTTCTGTATCTTTCTCAGTGAATAATTCCATTCCTTCTTCCACAGAGGTAATACTCTAATCATATTGCTTTTCCATGAAAGGCAGGAAGAGCTTCACATCCAGGTTGAGGACAAGTCTGAGCTTGAAAAGCGTCAGTCTCAGTTCATACGTCTGAAATCTCAGACAGGGAGAGGCCGCTGTTCTCCAGGTAGAAGACCCGGAGCACTTGTTGAAGCCCAAGTGGTTGGGAATTGAAGGTTTGATAATTTTGGGAGAATCCCAAGTTCCCAGGATTTTAATGTTTCCTAACCAGGACCCTACATTTATAACATGGAGCTGTCACGGGATGCATGTGTTCTCTTTGCATCTTTGGGCTCTCAAGTTGCAGACCTGGCACTGGCTTTCATACCTCCATCTCCCAATAATGAGGTTCTCTACCATGGAGAACATGGGACTTTTTCATCATGATCTGAGTTGATAATTGATTGCTATTTTTTCTTCAATCACTCAATCCCATGGCTTTTGATAATAGTTATCGCTCCTAATTTTATAACTAATATAAATGCCATCTATTTCAGGTGATGGAGAAATCGTGCAGCCCATCCTAATTCACCACACATGTGCCTCAGCCTCCCTTCTGTCCTTGTCTCAATACCCCTAGTCTTACTCAGCTTTCTATAGCTGTGATAAAACACCACGACCAAAAGCAACTTAGGGAAGAAACGGTTTATTTTAGTCCACAAGTCCTGATCATTATGAAGGGTCGTTGGGGCAGAAACACAAGGCAGGACCTGAAGCAAAGCACAGTGCTGTGGGTCAGTGGTCTTCTACCCTGTAAAGATCTGTTGCTTGTATTGCTTTAATAAAATGCTGATTGGCCAGTAGCCAAGCAGAAGTATAGGTGGGGCGGCCAGAACAAGAGAATTCTGGGAAGAGAAAAGGTTCATTCTGCAGTTATCACCCAGAGACACAGAGAAAGCAAGATGAGAATGCCTCACTGATAAAAGGTACCAAGTCACATGGCTAACACAAATAAGAATTATGGGTTAAAAGACTGCTGTATGGCTATTTCTCAGAAAATGAGGAAACAACCTACCTCAAGACCCAGCAATACTCCTTTTGGGTATGTACCTAAAGGATGGTCAATCGTACCACAAGGACATGTGCTCAACTATGTTCATAGCAACATTGTTTGTTATAGCCAGAACCTGGAAACAACCCAAATACCCCTCTGCCAAAGAATGGATAAGGAAAATGTGGCACATTTACACAGTGGAGTATTACACAGCAAAAAAAGATAATGACATATTGAAATTGCGGGCAAATAGGTAGATCTAGAAAACATCATATTGAGTGAGGTAACCCAGACTCAGAAAGACAAATATCATATGTACTCACTCATAAGTGGCTTTTAGACATAAAGCAAAGAAAAATCAGCCTACAATTCAAAATCCCAGAGAACCTAGACAACAAAGACGACCCTAAGAGACGTACATGGATCTAATACACATGGGAAGTAGAAAAAGACAAGATTGGGAGCACGGGGACTATGGTAAGGGCAGAAGGGGAGGGGAGAGGAAGTGAGGGGAGCAGAGAAAAATATATAGCTCAGTAAAAATAATTTTCTTTAAAAAAGCCACTCTCCTCTGTGAAGCCCGGCTCTGGAGGCAGAGGTGTCAATACAGGTGATCAGCAGGCTGCTGCAGCATCCACAACAATCCACGATGAGAGCAGTGCAAGAGTAGAAACAGACTGTGACTGAGAAAGCATGGGATGAAACCGGACTCTCTGAACATGGCAGACAATGAAGGCTAATGAGAAGCCAAGGACAATGGCACTGGGTTTCGATCCTACTTCATGTTCTGGCTTTGTGGGAGCCTAGCCTGTTTGGATGCTCACCTTCCTGGACCTGGGTGGAGGGGGAAGGACCTTGGACTTCCCACAGGGCAGGGAATCCTGACTGCTCTTCAGACTCGAGAGGGAGGGGGAATGGAGTGGTGGGAGGGGAAGAGGAGTGGTAGGCAGGGAGGAGGCGGAAATTTTTTCAACCAAGAAAAAAAAATGAGTAGAAACAGGCCAGAGTCTGGAAACAGAGAACATGCTTTTCCCCAGAATTGCTAATGGGATTTGCTGATAAATTGACTAGATTAGCTATGGAGCACAAAATATGACTGGTAGGAGTAGTTTATATAATTTTTCCCTCATTTCTAATTCATATTTCTTCTAATGCTGTGTCATAGTTTCTAATTTTAGGGAAGAAAAATTTCTTTACAGGTAATTCAATTACACAGAGGAATGCTAAACCTATTGACATTTCCACGGGTGACTGATAGCTCCCAGTGTCAGATTAATCATGCCAGCATAGTTCAATCAGGTCTGCAGAAAAGTCTAGACTTAGCTCTGGCTTTGATTAGATATTGGATTTGTGACAATGAGTGTATGGACTAAGGAACAGTTTTCTTTTCTCTTTCTTTCTTCCACCCCTTTCCCACTAAGTGATTTCCCCAGGATCTAAGCACAACATAGAATCAGAAATAAGGAAAAAAAACTGAACTAGGATCAGTCACTGAAAAGGACAAAGGACTGTGGAATCATCCTTTGAAATGCACCTTACGCAGCAGCGTCATAGGTCAATGCAAGAACTTATCAGAGAGCTTTGTGTCACAACTCCCAACACTTACAGAGGCAAGGCCAGGACAATCTTGCATTCAAGATGGTCCTTGGCTGCTTAGCGAAACCATGTCTCAAAAGTAAATCAGAAGGAGAACTAGTGATTGAAGAGAAAGTGGGAAGTACTCTACAACACGTGGGCACAGGAGACCACTTCCTACGTATAACCCCAGCAGCACAGACAGTAAGGGCCTCATTGAATAAATGGGACCTACTGAGACTGAGAAGCTTCTGTAAAGCAAAGGACACTGTTGCTAAGACAGAAAGGCAACCCACTGACTGAGAGAAAATCTTCACCAACCCCGCAACTGACAAAGGTCTGATCTCCAAAATATATAAAGAACTCAAGAAACTAGACCGTAAAAGGCTAATCAACCCAATTATAAAATGGGGCACTGAGCTGAACAGAGATCTCTCAACAGAAGAAGTTCAAATGGCCAAAAGACACCTAAGGTCATGCTCAACTTCCTTAGCGATCAGGGAAATGCAAATCAAGACAACTTTAAGATACCATCTTACACCTGTCAGAATGGCTAAAATCAAAAACACCAATGATAGCCTTTGCTGGAGAGGTTGTGGAGAAAGGGGTACACTCATCCATTGCTGGTGGGAATGCAAACTTGTGCAACCACTCTGGAAAGCAGTGTGGAGGTTTCTCAGGAAATTTGGGATCAACCTACCCATGGACCCAGCAATACCACTCTTGGGAATATACCCAAGAGAGGCCTTATCACACAACAAAAGTATATGCTCTACTATGTTTATAGCAGCATTGTTTGTAATAGCCAGAACCTGGAAACAACCTAGATGCCCTTCAATTGAAGAATGGATGAAGAAAGTATGGAATATATACATATTAGAGTACTACTCAGCAGTAAAAAACAAGGACTTCTTGAAGTTTGCAGGCAAATGGATGGAAATAGAAAACACCATCCTGAGTGAGGTAAGCCAGACCCAAAAAGAGGAACATGGGATGTACTCACTCATATTTGGTTTCTAGCCATAAATAAAGGACATTGAGCCTATAATTCGGGTTCTTAGAGAAGCTAAATAAGAAGGAGAACCCAAAGAAAATCATATAGGCATCCTCCTGAATATTAACCTTCATCAGGCGATGAAAGGAGACAGAGACAGAGACCCACATTGGAGCACCGGACTGAAATCTCAAGGTCCAAATCAGGAGCAGAAGGAGAGAGAGCACAAGCAAGGAACTCAGGACCGCGAGGGGTGCACCCATACACTGAGACAATGGGGATGTTCTATCAGGAACTCACCAAGGCCAGCTGGCCTGGGTCTGAAAAAGCCTGGGTCAAAACTGGTCTCGCTGAACATAGCGGACAAGGAGGACTACTGAGACCTCAAGAACAATGGCAACGGGTTTTTGATTCTACTGGACCTATTGGTTTCGTGGGAGCCTAGGCAGTTTCGTGGATGCTCACCTTACTAGACCTGGATGGAGGTGGGTGGTCCTTGGACTTCCCACAGGGCAGAGAACCCTGAGTGCTCTTTGGGCTGACGAGGGAGGGGGACTTGGGTGGGGGAGGGGGAGGGAAATGGGAGGCGGCGGTGGGGAAGAGACAGAAATCTTTAATAAATAAATAAATAAATAAAAAGAAGGAGAACTAGCTGGAGTGCAAAGCAAGAAACAGAGGGACCTGATGCAAATGAGAGAGCAACGGATATGAGCGAGCACATATTCTGAAGATAAGCATTAGTGAAAGCCACACTAATTTTATAGATGTTATTTCCGAGGGCTTTGTGAGCAATGTAATAACTCTCAATCCATGAGAGGTAGAGAATGGACATCCACATACATAAACTTCCTCATGCAATTAAGGAGTCCATAGCTGCCCTGCAGCTATAGCGGTCATATTGAAAACTATGCAGTATTTTCCCAATATTTTGGCCTCGCCATCAAGCAACAGTCATACTTTATCTTTTTTCTCCTAACACATTTAAACTAACTCTGCCAGACCTTGCAAAATTAGAACATCAGAGACCTAAGTGAAAGTCACAAAATGATTGACACCACGATTTGACAATGATTCGTAGACCTCCAAATTCTCATTTTCTATGCGGCAAGGCGAGGAAAGGATGCTTTAACGATGCTAAACACTTGATTGGATTCTACCAAGAGACTGGGCGAGCATGGAAGGGATGTTGAATGCATCATTTTCCATGCATAGGTGCATCCGCTCAGTGAAATATGCTTACTTCAGAGTGGCAATGAACAAGAACATTTGAGGCAAGCTCAGGAAAGATCCATCAACTAACAATTTTAAGGAATAGGCTAAGGAATGAGATTCAGCTTTTCTGCACCACAGAATTCTGCAAGTAATCACTGGAGGCTTCGGGCTGTGGACCGTGAGTGCTGTAAGTCAGGGCTGTTTCTTCTCTGGTAAATTACATATTACCTATGAGCTATTTATTTATTTAGCTATTTCAGGCTGATTAAGATGCGCACTTTGTTGAGCTCTCTGGGCATAGGTACAAAATAATAATGGTTTGGTAAGCAGCATGCTCTGGAAACCTTGTGAGCAAGCAGATTCGGGTGAAACTGACACAGCTGAACTGGTAGCTGTCAGTGAAGTGTGGATTGACCTCCAAGGGTGTAAGTGTCACCTTCGCAAGAGCACTTTGTGAGCAGAGTGAGATCAGCAGCAATTATTTCTTTTGGAATTGCAGCCTGGGAGACAGCCACTTTCTCTGTCTGATTTCTAGACTGAAAACTACAATGCATGCTTCTTGGGAAGCCTTGAATCTCTAGAGCATTGGACTGGCGTGCTGTTCTCTGTGCTGTTGTGTATGTAGCAACCAGGGTAATAGGTCTGAGCTAACGCCAAGTGGTGAACTTCGTTGGCGTAAGACCTTAACATCAACAGAAGGTAACAAGGTAGTTAGTGACACATTATTTGCATTAAACTATGTATATGGTGGTTTAAAACATATAGTCTGGGCAATCACGAAGATCTATATATCTGTTCTGGGCTCTGCTGTGCCCAAATTTATGTTGGCTTGAGTATTGATTTCCTCATCTCAAAAATGGAGGACATAATAATATTCTGTTTCTAAGGGTGTTTAGAGGGTAAAACATGTTTCACAGCAAAGGAATTTGTAGATTCTGTCATGGTCAGGATGATCTCAGAATGGGACTCACGTTGACCCTCTTGCCTTGGGCCCATCTCATCAGGATACTCTACAGCCCAAGACAACCTCAAACTTATAATCCTCCTGCCCCAGCTACCCAAGTGCACAATCTACTTTTATAATTCAACCAAAATATTGTAGACATATTTCTCTGCTAGTATTTAAAGACTACTGCAGAGGGGGAAAGCTAAACATTATTCTATTATATGAAAGTATTATTTATTTACTCAATCTTTATTGCATGACATTCTGTCCATTTTCAATATTCTCCATTACACAATGCTCAGTGAGCATTTATATAGAACATTTGTTTACTTATCATTTGATTTTCTTGGGATTAAAAGATGAAAAATATTTTTCAGGAATAAATAGCCTGTACAACTTTATTGGAACTATAAAAAGTTCCTTAGCAATATTAAGTATGAAAACCTTCTCTTTTAAAATGCATGAACCACTCCATTTCCTATCCTTTTTCTCCCCAGAGCTATGCTAGTATTTTTTGCCATTAATTTTTAATTTACTTTGCTTGTGTGAAATGTATATGCATGTACACATATTTGTGCTAGTGTGTGTGTACGTGTGTGTATGTATTTAGGCTAGCAGTCTGTACTGGGTATCTTTCTCTGTTGTTCTTGAACCTTATTTTCTTCTGAGACTAAGTCTGTCTGATTGGCTATACTAGCTGGTCAATAATCCGGAGAAATCTCCCCAGCCCTGTTTTTAACTTTTTATTTTTTAAACTGAATTCATTGAGTGTCTAAAAATGTCCTCTATCATCACTGGAGTAGTGTCAAGAGTCAGGGGCATGCCTTTGCAGAATAATGCAACTGCTAAGTACTGCACAGTGTTTATTCTATGTGCAGCAGCAAAAAAAACAAACATTCTCCAGTTTTTAGACCATGGACAGAAATTGCGGTCTTTAAAATTTTTGTGACATGATACCTGGATTCAGCAAATGTTTGTTCTCTAAATCCATCATGTGCAAAATGTCTCGTGCCAGACAACTCATGACCTTGGCATTCATGAAAATATAATGTCTTATTCCAACATTTTCAAAGTGAAACCATCTCAGTAGGCTTACTTTCAAGGACTTTACTGAGGAGTGGAGGAAAACTTGAAGACTTGGTTATTCCTTCTAGACATGCTATGTAAAATGCATTTAGTTTGTCTGCCGCTCTACTTATCTAGAGACCTCATTATCTGGGAATACGCCGTGGCTCTCTCGCTTGAAGTCCTGAGGGAAATATTTTCACCCACCATAATATTAGCCTCTCAGTTTTGAAAGTGGAGAGCGAATCACAGATTTATCCTCTAGTCTTCAATTTGTAAAAAAGATAGTGCATAGATTAAATAGAAAAAAAAAGTAAGTGGGTAAAAAGCTCTTGTCCTTCTCCCCAGTGTGCTGAGGGCCACGTGAGGCGAAAGCTACTGTTGGGAGAGGTTGACATGCTCAAACTAGAGAAAAGTCTGTTCATTAAAAACACTCATATTCCAATAATTCTGGCTGTCAGAGGAGTACAGAGAATATAGGAAAATGGTCTAAAAGTGTCTGTGACAGTGATCGCTTGATGACATACAAGTGTCAGCACTCAATTAAGAAGCTATCTCAGTCATTACAGAATACGGCCATTTGTGGCACATGGCAGATCCCTGGGGATGTGATGGCAAGACGTGTTTATCCTCCTTCCTCCACTTCCTTTTCTTTCTTCCTTTGAATAAATCCGCAGTAGTCAGTTCATATCTTAAGCTTTATTTTTCTCTTTCCAAGTTTTGGGAGAACGATGAAAAAAAGTCCTCTTTTGTTTGAAGGAGAGGACTGGAATTTGGGGACTCTTTAATGAAACATTCAAGATTTAAAAAAAGCTAAAGAGGCATCTCCTTTGGCAATACGGCCACATCAGAACACAGATACTGTGTTCACCAAACGGCTCTTGTCACCTTGTGCTTCCCCACTGGGCTGTCTCATTTGGGTTCGAGCACTCCTGCTCCTCTATCTCCCAAGAGCACCTTGCATTCACCAGAACAGCAATAAATTAAGAAAGGGGGTTTTAAATAGTTAAAGACTTAAGGTTTTAAAGCAACATAGCCACTGGGAGGCTGTCAGGTTAGGAAGAAGGAACTTGTTAATGAGAAGAACGCATGCAGAGGAAAAGTAACTTGGTAGGTACAAGCAAAGCGCACAGGGGGAATAAAATTATCCATTTAAAGGGAAGGGGAGAGAACGAAGAGAAGGTGGAGTGGAAGAGGCACACTTGTTGGTTCTTGGAAATTAGGTTCTAGCGAGAGTAAGATCATTGCAATGTTAATGTGGTCCCAGGAGACACATTTCCTCTCTAATAAGATGGTGGAGATGCTTGCTCTTTCATTATCCCCTTATCTTCAGGGACATCCCAGTGCCCACCGCTCTTTATTGGTGTGTAAACTAGGATTTTGCAGGGAGACAGAACAAGAGCATACAGGCAGGAGACGCAACAGGGCTTATTAGGGAAACTGTTTCAAGCGTGTGGAGGCTAATTTCATAGCAAACTGTTCACTGGTGACCTTGGGATGTGGGTAATGTAGCTTGGCTAAAGTCGGAACCAGGGAAGCTCATGGTGTGACTTTCAGTCTGAGACCAGAGGTTTGAGGACCAAGGGGATTTCTGTATTAAGTTTCAGAGTTCAAGGCTTGAAAAGCCTGAATTTTTGACCTTCAAGGGAAACAGGGAAAGATTGCCTCTCAGTTGGGCATGGAGAAAGAGAGAGAGAGAATCATGTCAGAGGGAGGTATGGAGGTAGAGGGAGAAGGAGAGAGGCAGATGGGGGGGGGAGAGAGAGAGAGAGAGAGAGAGAGAGAGAGAGAGAGAGAGAGAGAGAAAGAGAGAGAGAGAGAGTTCCCAGTAGCTTTGTTCTCTTGTTCTCTTCTTCATGCTGCCAGCAAACCAGGTGTGTGATGCTCACAGCAACAGAATAGACCTTCTTCACTCTCAGCCTCACTGAAAGCAGAACTTCTCTTGTTCCTCCAGCTCATAGGTCTGTCTCCTCTGAGAAGTACCTCACAGACACAGACATGAGGCTATGTGAGTTCTCTCTGTGTTTCTCAGTAAAAACAAATGGACACCTGATAGTAATAAAAATACTGACGTGGGGTTTGCGGTCTTGTGGGAAATAATGAGAAATATACTGTAAAGTTATTTGTGTACAAATGCTTAGCAATTTGACATAGTTCCCGAGATAAACATTCATTGGTTGTTTCAGTTTGATAGTATTGCCATAATAAAATATAGGCTAAATAAGTCATAAGCAATATGCATTTGTTCGTTGCCATTCAGGAGGACAGCAAATTCAAGGCCATAGCTAGGAAGTTCAAGACTTGGCCTTGAGGAATTTGGTGTTGGTGAGCGTCTACTTCCTGGTTCTCAGACAGTATCTTTTTATCACCTCACATAATAGAAAGGGGAAGAAGGTTTTCTGGGGCCTGTTTCATAAGGCTTCATTCATGGGTGCTCTGCCTTCATGACTTAGTCATGGCTCAAAGGCGCCAAATGTCAAGCTGGGCAGTGGTGGCACACACTTTTAATCCAGTGTTTAGGGAGGTAGAGGCAGGCGGATCTCTGAGTTGAGGCCAGCCTGCTCTAGAACGTGAGTTCCAGTGAAGTCAGAGATACACAGAGAAACCCCATCTCAAAAACAAAAAACAAAAACAAAACAACAAAAAAAACCCCAAACCCAAACCAAACAAAACAAGGCACCAAATCTCATTGCATTAGGTTTGGCACGCACACATGCACACACAAACACCCTTAGAGGATGCAAACACTCTTGAAGGCGTAAGTCGCGAACAAGGCCACACCAGTTTGGAGTTATGATTAATAGGGTGTTATTTATTTAAAGGGGAAAACTTACAGATCACCGTCTCAGACAACAGCCATCTGCACAACCAGGAAGGGAGTATAGTCTCCAGCGGAGCAGGAAGAGAAGAGAGCGAGCAGAGGAAATAGCCGCTTTTTTAAAGGGAGAGAGGCCACGCCCCAATGGGCTGGTATCACAGCAGCTATTGGTTGGAGGGGCGGAAGGACCTCCCGCAACACACTTTCCCTACAGTACTCACGGAACTGTATAGCTCGTGTCTCACTCAGGAGAGCTGTAGACTCTGCAGTAAGTACTAAGCAGTTTATTTAGGAGTTGTCTGACCCACACCACCCAAATGCTCTACTCTCTTCGGAAGGGATGACTAATTCAATTCTGTCTGACAGAGCGCTGGAAGAGGTGTAACTCTGTGAACAGCCGTGGAACACAGCAAAGACACTGAGGTTTTAAAATCATTCTAGGAGATTAAGGAGGGATTTCAAGGCTTCGTAAGCAGCTCCTGTGTGGATGCCTTTCAGGTCTTCCTTTTTCCCCTACGACGGTTCAGCTGTGGGTACAGGTTCTCAATGAAGACCTGAAAATGTGTTTCTTAGTTTCACAACTACAACCTGCACCTGTGTCTTTTCCTTTTCCTCCACATTCTGATTTGGAGACATCTTGCTTGAAGGAGTATTCTATCATCCCTTGTTTTTGGACTCCCAGAGCTTGGGGTGTTTGTGGAGGGATGTGCCTTGGTGCCAATGGGTGATGAAGGTGTCTGTATGGACAAATGGAAGTCTTTTTCCTCATACTATAGGATTGTAATACACACACACACACACACACAGAGAGAGAGAGAGAGAGAGAGAGAGAGAGAGAGAGAGAGAGAGAGAGAGAGAGAGAGAGAGTTTAACGCTGTCAGCATGGTTGGCAGTTCTTTCTGATCCACACCGATGTTTCAGAGGCTGAGACAGCCAAGTACAGATGAGACACACTTGGACCCATCCCAGAACTGCTCCTTTGGAGTTGTTCCTTGTTTATTCCCACTTTGTGTATCCTACTGTAAGGTTTATGTCCTCCCTTCTCCTGGCATTCTGACTTCTAAGGGAAGTCCCTATCTAACTGGTTAAGAAACTACCTGCTAATCTTTCTTCAGATGTCCTGAGCCCAGGGCCTCTGAAAACCTTTACAATGCTCCTCTTTTTGTCTTTTGTTTGCAAACTGCTATGAGATTGAACTTGCCATGCATTTTAAGGAAACATAGTAACCAGCCCCAGGAAGCAGAGTCCCACTGGGTTCCAGATCTTCCATCACCCGCTTGGATCCTGTGTGCTCTTTGGATCTTCAAGTAGGAACTGCCCTAGACTTATTATGTTAACAGTTTCACTTCTGAATGAAGTTTTCATTCAAAACTCTGCAAGTGACTTACTCAAGTCTATGTGTAGATATTTTAATTTCCATGAAGGCTGATTTGCAAGGAGCACAGTTATTTGGATATCCTTGACCAAAGGAATGGCCCTGCTGTGGTGGGGAAGGTTGTCCACCTTGATGGATTGAGTGGCTTTCAGAAAGGCCTTCATGGAGCAGTAAGGGAAGAAGGGAACAGCTACCTAGCCAGTCAGCCAGGCAAACCAAGCCCAGGGCTCCATGGGGTGACAGATGTTGGTCAGACACCTTCAAACTCATCTCATTAATGTGATAGTTTGTCTGTTTCTGCTCTCGAGAAAAGACTCGCCTTTCAGAGGCTCTAGTGGTGATGATGATGATAACAGCAAATTTATAATAACACCAAGCTTCTCTCATGTTTCAAGACCCCTTCCTAGTACATCCTCATCTAGAAGTATGGGAGCTAACATATGCTTTTAATTATCTTACAGAGTCGACTACAAAGCTGCCAAGGTTCAACTTGCGTAAAGTCACAGATCTGCCACAATTCATTTGGGTCCAGTTTGCTTTAACATTTGTTTTTCATCAATGTAAGCTAGTACTGTGTGGCTCAGGCTTGTCTAAAACTTGCTGTGTAGTCCAGGCTGGCCCAGCGGTTGAGGGCCTCCTGTTTAAGCCTTCCAAGTGCTGGAGTTATAGGTGTGCGGTACCACACGGGGCCTTTGTTTGAGCTTTCTTTGAGGATCATTTTCTCCATGATGTATTTCTTTCCATATAAAGCTGATTGTTTACTGTAACAACTCACAATCATAAACTTTCATCAGAATATATCATTTCAAGTTTCCCGGAGAAACTCTGAATTCTATCCTCATGAGCTCCAGTCTTCGACAAAAACAATAGAGTAAAAACGTATTAAGATATAGCTAAGCATCTGAGCTTTTGTTTGAAAATAAGTCAGTGAATATATATGCGCATGTGGACTGTGAATATCTTTAGGCACTGCCTTTTCTCACTCTGGCAATTTGTTACCCCAAGGAGTGATTTATTGTTATTATTTTTCATGCATAGTCAAGCAGTTTCATTAAGTTTCCATATTTATTTCCTAGCCACATGGCTCTCCTCATAATCTCTTGATCATACTGTGAGCATTCCCGACTGCTGCCTGTGTGAAGGCCATTCCTCACAGTTATATTCTCCGCTCCTCTTTACTTCCTCAGAGTCTCTGAACATCCCAGCTCCTCTCAGCTTTCAGATCCCGCACTGGCTCCTCTTTTCCCCCTCCACACACCTCTGCTACTTAAAGGAACCCCTTTGCTACCTGTTTGCTATTTAGAGTATATGACCTTGTGCAGTTTATCTTTCCTTAAGCTTGGAAAGGAGTTTAAACATTTGTAAGAATAAGAATAAGAAAGGAGTTTAAACATTTGTAAGAATAAGAACATCTTTTTCTTAGAACTTTAGCATTTTTGTCTGCTTGTCTCTTCATAATCATGAGTATTTTCTGAAGCATTTGTGATTAAGTGGAAGACAAAGCCTCTAGGTGTGTTAGCAACTATTTTCTAAAAAAAATCCAATATTCATCTTGTCACCTTTTAAAAAATAAACTTGAAAATGCTAATTATTACCTTCTGCTATGGTTTTTGGTTTCTAGCACTTCCTTCTTATTCTTTTTAGCATCCTCTCTCTGCTTACTTTGCACAATCGTCCTTGCATGTTGTCCGTCTTTCCTGCTGGCTGCTCAGTGTGGTTTGAATGTGAAGTGTTTCCCACATACTCAGCATTTGAACATCCCCAGCTGGTGGTATGATTTGGGAAGGCTGAGATACCTTTAGGAGTTTGGAGCTTTACTGCAGGGAGTGGGCCATTTGGGAGTAGGCAATTGGGAGTAGGTCTTGATGGCTTATAGCACCTTCTACTTCCTGTTTGTTCTCTGCTTCCTGATTGTAGATACAATGTGACCAGCAGACTCCATCCCCTGTCACCATGTTTTCTCTGCCAGGATGAGCTGTGAGCAAAAATAAACCCTTGAGCTGTTTTCCTCAAGTAGTTGTGATAGCAAAAAGAAACATAATGAACGAGGTGCCTTAGCTTAGCATTAGAGTTATTTTTCAATTCTACATCTTATTTTTTTAATTTTAAGATTGTAACTTAATTACATTTCTCCCTTCCCTTTCCTCTCTCAAAACCCTCCCATATAGCCCTCCTTACACTTCTTCAAATTCATGACATCTTTTTTATTGTCAATTGCTATTTTATGTATATCTGTATTTGCATATATATATTTATCATATATATCCAAATATGACCTGTTGAAATGATTCAATGTTACTTGTATGCATGTTTTCAGGACTGACCATTTGGCACTGCACAATCAATTGGTTTGCTCTGCCCTGGGGAGGGCCACCCCTTTTGTTCCCAGTTTTCTTTAGTTGCCTGTAGATTCAGCTTTGGCCTTCTACTTCTGGGTTTCTGTGATTTTATGTAGTTACCTGTTTATTCAGCTTTCAGAATAACAACTCATCTTGCAACCTGAACTCTCTGATGCATCTACAAAGAGCAGTTTATTCAGTACTTCCTTGCCTGAAGATGGAAGACATAACTTCTCCATTCTGATGTGTGAGAGATGGCTACTGTCTAACACAAGCCCACTTTCACCTGTAGTCACAATTATGTCTTTTGTAGAATTTTAAAATAGACCCAGGACCCATTACAAAGTAGATCTGTGCTTTGTAATTTGTAGCCTTTAGCCTAGAACAATCCTTCAACATTCCTTATTCTTTGTTATTTTCTTTACAATGATGTTTAAAAAGCTTACGATACTTCTTTGGACAATATTTGTTAATTGGAGTTAGAACTTGCCCATTATTAACCCACCCTTCTTCTTTCCTTTGTGAGACATGGTCTTGATATCTAGCCCAGGCTGGACCCAACCTTGTAAGTCCTTTTAAAAGTATTATTATTTCTGTTGGAATTATTATTATGTATATATGTATATATGTGTGCCCACATGCCACAGCGTGCCTGTGGAAACAAGAAGACAATGTTTCAGAGTCAGTTCTTCCCTGCCACCATTTCATGGGGTCCAGGGATTAAACTCAGATTGCTCGACTTGTGCACGAAGCACCTTATCCGCTATGCCATCTTACCAGCTTCAACCTTGCAAGTCCTCCTGTCTCCACTCTTGATAGCTGCCATTATCAGCGTGTGTTATTGTAAAGTCCATTGTTTCCTATCATGTGTTAACGATGACATTCAGAATACTGGCTTGTTCTTTGAGAGTTAATATGGCTTATGTGATTTTTCTTGCTCCCCTCTGCTTATCATGCCTGGGAGGGTTTGCTATCCATTGCCCCACAGCTGGTGGTGAGCAATGATTAGTTTAGGTGGTATCTAGTAGTAGTGAGAGCTAGTTAGTTAAGGTAGGATCAATCAGGCATCTCCATTACACTGGTTCCTATTTTCTGTGTAGAAATGTTTTGCAGTTATGAAAATACTTTGTTCTTCATTGAATATGGCTCCAATAGGTTTTCCATATCCATTTCCGATATCAGTTGTAGTGGTAGCTGGCGGTGGATTTCTAGATTGTTCCTTCACTCTATGTCTGTCTATGCCAAGGAAGAGCATTTTTGCTCCCCTCAATCATATTGATTATATAAAGTCAGACGGTCTTAGAATTCGTTGCCATTACTTTTATTTTTAATTTTAATGTCCACATTTTCCTGGGTCTGACAGGTGGGAGCTACTGCTACCTGACTTCTATGGCTACATTAAGTAGCCATGATTTGGGGGCATATTTTCTTTCTGGCTCACCATAATGACCCAGGCTCCCGTTGAGTTTCCTGACTTTAGCTGTGGAATCAGTCACATCAGAGGAACTCTTATTGCTTCTGGTCAGTGGCAACATTTGAACCAAGATCAGGACTTACTTCTGTATTGTTCTGGTTTCAGACTTGTGTTTTAAGTTCTCTATTGATGGTTGTCAGTGTCTTTTTATAGTACTAATCATGGCAGCTGTCTTTCCTTAAACCCACTGGTTAAGAATAAGACCACTACCATGATTTTTGAGCCAAATTTGAAGCAAGCTTTAATTAAATATTGGTCAGGATGGTGGACTCTGGCTAGATCCATGGATTCACACAGAATGGTGCACATTTTGCAGAGGCTTATAAAGGCAAGCCCATAAGGATGCCATATTTCCCATTAGGTCCAATCAGGGACAAACATATCCTGATGTACTTCCTACCTATATACCTCCCGCCTACACGTGATCAAGTACATTCAACATACTTGGGTCAAACAAACTTGTTTAGGGTGAAACAAACAAGTTACATGTTACTTCACAAGGACCACAGCCCCCTCTGTCCTTGGGCAAGTGGCGCTCACAGGTCAACTTTAGTTCTTACACTCTCACACACTATTTGGGGGTTCTAGACCCAGAAGTGACCTGAGCTATTCCCTGCCCATAGTTACATGTCACCCATGAACAGAAGTGAGCTAAGATCAGTAACTGCTGGGAACTCCTTACAGAGGCAGATTTGGTTTAGAAGGAACGTGCTTTGGCTCCTCATTCACTCACCCATCACAGAGCACTTGCATCCTCTAAGGGATGCGTGCTAGTTGGTGAAGACAGCATCCCCACATTTAGGGGGAAAGGAAGCTTCTGCAGCTCAGCCGGTCATTTCACCGAGAGGTGGTTTCTTTCTGCAAAACCACCTCTGTTTCCCCTTGAAGATTCAAGAGTGTATTTAGGGGCTAAACGCACACACACACACACACACACACACACACACACACACTCACACACATATGCATGCATTTACACACAGGCACAAATGCAAGCACATGCAGAAGCACACACTTGACTCTCTCTGGCTAAGCCTGTTCTCCTTGGAGAAAAGAACAAAGACAAAGGCTGGAGGAGGTTAGCATTTCTTAACATTTCAAATTGTTATCTCCTTACACAAAAGTGAAAGGGAAAGGGTAAAGTCCTCACTGAAACCAAAGACAGCAACCATAAAGTCCTTATGCTATGAAAGCTAGGAAACTATTGGCCTTAGCACTTCACTGGTACTTTGTGACTAAGTAAGAGGGTGTCCAGGAGGATGCCAACAATCTGAGTAGTCTTCTAATCCTGCTCCTCTGTTTTCTTTGGGAGAAGAGCTTTCTCTAAATTATTTATGTATCGTTAAAAAAAAAGACTCAGGTAAGCCAGGTGTAAACCTTCTGAGTCGGAGAGAGCGGAATTGTGGAATTGAGGCTAGCCCACTGAGATTGACTGCGTCTTGAGACTAACCCAAACAAAAATACGTACTACAGTATGTTATTTCCCACAAAATATCGACCTTCCCGAGAACATAGTGAGTCCTCCTCCTAAATAGTGTAGTCTCAGGGATTGAAGTATGTATATGTGAATGAGTATAATCTTATTCACTTGATTATATTATTTTTTTTTTTAGGGCAGAATCCTTCTATTTTTCTATGCTCCTAATTTTTTGATGATAACATTGTTGAGGATTGAAGCTCAAGCCTTGACCATGGTAAGCAAAGCTCCACCAAGGGACTGCACCTGCAATGTGCATCCTAAATTCGTCCCTAAATCCACGGCTTTGAGTTCAGTGCCTGAAGCAAAAAATGTTCACAAATGTTTCATGAACGACTCCGCAGTCTTTGGTGTCTGTTCTCACATAATTTTGTAGGCCAGGCTCACACATGTAAAATGTCCACATTCCTATGTTTTTAAGAGAACTCGCCTGCCTCCCTCAAGAGGGAAAGTCTCAGTAGAGTGCACCCAGCTTCACACTCCGAACTTCCTGTAGTTAGAAGATACATAGGTCTGTGAGTTCCTTCAGAAGAAGAGAAATCTCTTCTCCTCCCAATTATTCCCAGTCAGATTGGAGCAGGGTTGCTTTTATGAATAAAAAGAAAGTTCTTTTTTGCGAATCTTTTAATGATCTTAACAAGTTCACCACATATTTTAGTGCCTTGTCTTGCATTTTTAAAGCTTCTTTTAATAGTGCACTTACAAACCCATTTTTGATTCAAGGTTTTCAAAAGACAGTTTGATTCACAGTTACAGTCTTTCTTCTTCTCGGGTCCCTGTGTCCGCACGCATGCAGTTTTATCAGGCTTCTAAAGGAAACCACGTATCTACCCATATCGCTTTTGCAGAGGCATCGCTGAACAGCTCCACTTATATTCGCTATGGTTGCTCAGAGTGACACACGGCTGCACTTCTTTGAAGTGCGGAATTACACTGAGCTGTCTTCATGCAGCCCGATCCAGAGTAATTACCGTCAACGTCTAGCTTCTACCTTCTAAGACTTGGAGGGTAACAGAGGATTCATGTGGGCAATAAATTGAGTGTGCAACCTTGTTCAAAGCCCCTCTTTCTTTCTTCGTTCCAAACTGGAAGTATGAAAACTTCAGCAGACGCTTATTATTTATATAAAAGAAGGCCACAGCATCTTACCAGAACCCTGCTTTCAAGAAATATGCTGAGATTGAAAAGCGTTTGAAGGCATCTAGACTGTTCTCAGTGACACAGAATTATTTGACATAATCTCTGCCTCTTACATACTTATTTGAGATGCGTTTGCCTACATGATTTAATATAGAAAAATCCTAAAATATGTGCGCATGAACTATAATAATCTCTTTTCCTTACGGTGAGTGTGAAGGGTAGATGATTTGGTGCTGAAGAGTCTTCCATTGCTTGCTCATTTCTCAGTATGTTTTTCGCATGGAGAAAATCTAGCTTGGTTATGTCTACTAATACTTACAGCTTGTGATGTCTTAAATTTTTTTGAAAAGGAACCAAAAAGATGACTTGGTGGTTAGAAGTACTTGCCACTCTTGCAGAGGACCTAGCTTTGGTTCCTAGGACCCACATAAGGTGACTCCCAACAGTCTGCGACCCCAGTTCCTTGGGATCCAGTGTCCTCTTCTGGCCTTCGAGGGCTCCTGCGTGCTTGTGGTGCACCCAAACACTTACTACGCACAGAGAAATAAATCTTTAAAGTTTTTGAGGAAAATCCAATGAGTTTTGAGGGCTTGAAAATACACATGAAATTTTCTTATTGAAAATATTAATTTCTCGACTTAAATTTCTCAATTATTTCTAAATGGGACCTTGCAGAACACTTTCTTTCAGCAAAAATTTGTTTCAGACAAGATCCTGAAAAGGATTAAATTGCTTCTCTAAAGAAGAATTTTAGGAATACTTATTAATGTTCAAAATATTAAATTGTTTACATTTTTAAAGATAAAAAGGCAGATGATGTATAAAAAAGACCACCAGGAATGATACTGTTATTATTCTGTGAGAGCTGTCAAGGGAGGAAAGTAATCAGTTGCATCCTACCCAGATGTAACCACTTGCAATAAAGTATGCCGCGGTGAAATCTTCACATGGGTTTTTCGGGTGGGGTGGGGGAGATACCATCTCTTCAAGATGACTTCTGAAATACTAGCATATGAGCAATAAGTTTGCATATAAGTACGGAGACTACATTCTGAAACACAAACTGCAGCCACTTTCATCGTGAGGGGAGTTAGAGGAACAAAGGTAGACAGGGAAGTGAGACAGGGCTCTCTAAGGTGGTGCTTGTATAAGCAGAGGCAGGGTATGCATCTACACAGGACCAACAGGGCTAAGGGAACCCAGGGGCCCTAGAAAACATCAACCCCAAGGCATAGTTAGTAGACTTCCGAACCCATTCCCATACTTGACTCGGGTTAACAAAGCTATTGCTTTTATTTTCTCTGCATTTATCACTCCTGTGTTTCCTGGACTTTCAGTTCTTTGAAAGGACATTTGGTGGTCTCCTAGGAAACCATCAGCACCCACGTTACAATTTTCAATATGTCTTACAAGCGAAAACAGTGTTAACTTTGAACTTACAAAAGAAAAGCATCATCTTGAAAAATACGTTAACTTTCAAAGTTTTTGGATTAAAATATATTTTATTTTAAACAATCTGTTTTTAGAAAGATGAAGGATGTCTATGTGTTCATTGACATGTATCTGGAACACATGGATGCTATATTTGGAATATGCAATGTCCTAGAAAGACCCGGACCCTGCTGTGCTATTTGGGCGTCCCTTCTCACAGGGGAACATGGTTGTAGGATAGGTTGCTGGGAAGGTACCCTGCAAGGGATGTTGTAGCTATAGCTCGTGCCTCACTCCCATTCACTGTTTAGCTGCCATGAGGTGGGCAGCCTCTACCACTCACCCCTGCCATCACCACCCATGCTGCCACAGGTAAGATAAAGAGATTCCTATTAAAGCACTTAGTGGTCAAAGGGTGCTAATACTTTAAAGCTGTTATTACATATTCAAAAACCTTCAAGCCAGAGATGGTGGTGTGTGCTCTGTAACCTGAAGCAGCAGGATAACAAGTTCAAGGTTATCTTGGGGTACATTGTGAGATGCTTGCCTAAAAATACTGTCCAGTAAATCCACGCAATATTATTATTTAATAATAATCAACTGCATTAATATGATGTTTACCCCATTGGCCTTTCAACTGATGTGCAGGGGACGGCCAGTTCCACACACTGCTTCAACACAGAATGGTATTGCTGTTGTAAAGAACTGTCAATCTGCTCCTTGTTTCTTTGTTTGTTTTACAAGGCAGGGTCTCACTGAGCTCACATGGGCCTCAAACTTGCTATGTACCCAAGGCTGGCCTTGAACTCTTGACGATACCCCCATCTCTGCCTCCCAGGTGCTGCCTCCATGCTCATTGGAAATCATTATTAATGTGGTGGCAATGGCAGCTTGCCTTTGTCATTGCTTCTTGTTTCCCTTCTTGTAGTTCTAGGATTCAAGTAGACGAGCCTCACCCAGGCTAGGCATATGCTTGGGCATTAAAGTCTATCTTTAGTGCAGCTTGCTTATATTTACCTCTTTTTGTTATGAAATGGAATACTTCTTATGTTTTCGGTATTTTGTGTGTGTGTGAATGTTCATGTATGTGTATGCATATGGAGGTCATAGGCTAACCTTGGATGTAATTACCTGAATGCTCTTCCTTGTTTTCTGAGAGGCTTGTGGATTGCGGACTCAGCTAGGTTGATTGGTCATTAAGTCCCTGGTGTCTGCCTGCCTTCAACTCCCTAGTTCTGGGATTATAAGCTTATGCACCTGGCTCTGTTTGTGATGTAGGTGCTGGGGCCAAACTCAGGTCCTCATGCTTGCAAGACAAGCACTTTATTGGCTGAGCTATTTCTCCTGCCCAGATCAACAACCTCCCTCTGAACATCTACTATAGTGACCATTAGAGGATGTGTGAACCGTGCATATGTTGTAGTTGAAAGAAACAGCTTTTACCTCAAAAGAAGGAATGACACGGTTCAATCTGGAGTCAGGAACATGAATGAGCATGGCTTGGGAAGATATATTAGGTCTCCCAAAGCACAGTGTTCCAGTGTGGATACAGTTTCATGACATTTTTATAGCAAACCAACAAGTATTTGTAGCTGGGTAGTGGTGGCATATGTCTTTAATCCTTGCACTCCGGAGGGAGTTTGAAGGCAGCTTGGTCTATGGAGTGGGTTCCAGGACAGCTAGGACTACACAGAGAAACCACGTCTCGAAAAAACAAAACAAAACAAAACAAGCAAATAAAAAATGGTAGGAAGATGTTTTCTCAGTTTCCCATTTGCTCCCCAATGGCTCTCTCCCTCCTCCTTCTGTATGCTATGAGGAAGTCAGGGCAAAAGATTTCCGTTTGAAAGGAAGGAAGGAAGGAAGAAAGAAAGGAAGAAAGAATAAAAGAAAGTTTTCTTTTTATTTTTCCAGGAAATATTTTTGGGGCTCTTATGCATATCCTCAGAAGTGTGGAGTAGTCAGCATTGGGCACTTTACTCACTCTCCTGGGGCAGGACAGAGCACTGTGGTGTCCTTATGTTTCAGAACACCTGCAAGCACCTTGACATGAAGTGAGGAAGGGAGCCTGGGAAGGATAGGTAGCCTTGAATTGCTTCCCTGGCTCTGTTTCTGTTTTCACAAGGTCTTCACTTGTTAGAGAAGGACAGTCACTTTTAATTCCTGTGAGTGTGCAGCTGTTGCCTGGGAGCTCTCAGGGCTACGGTCCCTGGGCTATGTCATCTTCGGCTCTTTTTCCACTCCAGATGAAAGCAGAAAGGGTAAGGGTGCCGCAGCTTTAGAGCTCCGTGTCTCTGGAGTGTCCTGTGAGCTCCACCACAATGACTTCAGGACATCCTCTTTCTCTTTGAACACGCAGTGCCCCCTTACTGAGACTACAGAAAATGGCCTCACTCTGAATATCACTCTACAATTTGACCAATTTCTGACGATATGAAAAATGTTTTCTAATATCAGATTTCAGTCAGGGCAAGCAGTAAATAATCTAATATCCTTGGCCATATCAGAAGCCTTCTCTTCCTCCTCTCCCATTCTCCCTTCAACCAGAGGAGTTTTTCAAGGGACTCCACACAAAATGGTAAGCTTTTGATCCCTGCCAAGCTATCTGAACAGAGTGAAAACAGATGCAGCCCACCCGAGATCTACAACTAGTCCCGGGAATAGGAAAAGAAAGGCAGCCTGCTCCCAACAGCAGGCAGCTGTGGGCACATTCATGGGAGCAACCGTAGATGCGTCTGACCTGATTTTGGGTCCTCACTTTTCGGCTGTGAGCCCACACTTGGGCTATAAATGGTAAAGGAGACAGGGAAGCAGCCTCCACTGTCACAGGACACTCAGCAATGAAAATGTTTCCAGGAACTTGCATGCCACGAGGGCAGTAGTCTATGCACCGCACGGCAATCTATTGAGGAGCGTCTGCCAGGGCAGCATGAAGTTCACAGCTTTCCGGACTCAGCTGTGAATGTGGCAACTCTACAGGCTGAGGAGAGGCCGAGCTTTCTCTGCGCAGTTACCACTGAATCATAAACAAACTCAGGTCCTTTCCACCAATTCCTGCCTGTTCGGCAAAGCAGCAAGCCGTAGAGTTCAGATGCTGGTTACCATGGGGTCACTGATATAACCACATTTTTAATTCTGTCATACACACAACCATGCTCCCCCCTCAAGTCAGATTTTTTTTTTTTGGTTAACCGTTTGCATTATGATCTCCCGTTTTAGTGTTGGGAACCAAAGCCAGAGCCTTGGACTTGACAGGCAAGCACTTCATCACTGAGATAAATTCCCCACATAGCAGTACAAGTTTTTAAAATTTATTTTCTGACTGAAGCCTAAAAATTGCACATATTTATGGAGCACCATGAAGTGTTTTGATAAGTGGATACATTGTGTAAAGTTTAAATCGGACTAGACACATCTCTCTCTCTCTTCAAATATTTATTTATCTTTTACTTACTGTGAAATAGTAGAAATGCGTTCTCTTAGCTTTTTGAAATACACTGTCCCTTATTGATATCTATGGCCACCCTTTGGGGAAGTCTTTTGTGTGCAACAGTGCACATTCTGGTTCCTGCGTGGAGCTTGGTCTGCCACGGCCAATCATTCTCCACCTCCCTAGCGGAACGAATTTGAAAAATGTTATATGCTGGACATCTGAATTTGGCAAAAAAAAAAAAGACTTGTACCTTTTTTGCAAGTCAAGTCCCCACAGCAAGGGATCCAAGACAAGGATGTGTGTCCTCTTTTCCACTGCCTTTAGCCAGAGCCTAGGACCTCCTGAAAGAAGCTTCTAAAATGAGAGATGTATCTGAGGCCATTGGTTGAAGAGGTCCCTAGCTGGGCACCAGGAGCTTTAGTGGGAATTTAGTCTTTTTCTAGACAACTTTAGGGTCTTGCATGGGTCTGAAAGTTAATCTGAGCATCAGCAAGAGCAAGGCAAGTGAGTATGAGTTTGTCGTAAGCCTGGTGTACAGCTCTGTTGTTAAGCATTGAAGCCCCATGGGTGAGGCCCCCGGTTCAAATTCTAGCACTGCATTATAAAGACCTCACAAATATGTTTAATCAGATGTGTGTGCTTATAAAATAATATTCTAGCTTATTATTGTACGAATACATTGTGTGTGTGTTTGTGCATGTGTGTGCGTGTGTGCGTGTGTGTATGTGTAGGTCATAGGACAATTTTGTGTAGTCAGTTCCCTTCTTCCATGGGGTCCTTGAGCTTGAACGCAGGTTGCCAGCTTATGTGGCAAGTGGCTTTCCCCACCGAGACATCTCACTGGCCTGGATGCTCGAGTTGATGTACGTGTATAAGTGTAGGTTTGATGGAGAGTGCGTAGTTTGGAGGGAACGTGATTGCATGAGACTATGAACTAGTGTCTGTAAGTGGGAATTTGGCTCTTGACTGCTCTCCTGCGTCCTGCTGCTGGCTCTTTTCTCCAGGCACGGCATGGTGCCATCAGAAAAACAATCTCACTGCCTTCTTGGAGAGAAGGAAAATCTGTCCTAGATGTTTCATCTTGCTTCAGGGGAGGAGACAGGCAGGGGCTTGGCATATGTCTTCCTAAGTTTGCTGACTTCTCTATTGCCACATGGAGATGCAGGGCCTGAAACACTGAATCAAAAGCTATAGCCATGAAAGCAGAGACATAAACAGAAAACATAATATGAGGACATTAGCAGTGAGTCAGCACGAGAGGTGAAGTGCTAACAATGTGCAGAGCCACGTTGGCCTTGTCTTTCCTCATTTAAAAATGGAAGCAGAGGTTATAGCTCAGGGGCAGAGTGTTTGCTTGACGTGCTCCTGTCTCTGAGTTCCTTCACGAGTCTAGCAAAAAGGAAAAGAAAAAAAAAAAGGGGGGGGTGGGGGGGATGTGAGGGAGGTAAAAAAAATCACAAACAATAGCAAGGTGGTGGCAACGCACACCTTTAATCCCAGGACTTGGGAGACAGGAGCAAATGGATTCCTCAGTTTGAGGCTAACCTAGTCTACAGAGTGAGTTTTAGACCAGCTAGGGCTACACAGAGAAACCCTGTCTTGAAAAATCGACAACCAACCAACAAAAACCACAGTGTTAACTAGGCCAAGAAAACTCTCCCAAAGGGATTTGAATCGCAGGTTAATTATTCAGAGAAATCAGTAACACTGAGGTCAGAATAAGTCTGCTGCCTCTTCCTAGGCTTGGCAGCTGTTCTTTGAGAGGAAAAGTCGAGAGGACTTTGCTTGATCTTTGGTCCTGAAGTTCTGAAGGCAAGAACACAAATGGTTGCTATGAACATGGCCTTGGGGAGGAAGGAAGAAAGAAACGGCTGCTGAATTTCCAGTATTGCTCTCTCCTCCCTGGTACTCTGGAAAGGAAGGGAGACAGGGAGGGGGCTCTTGAAATCCACATTTCTCTCCCCACAGAATGCCTTTCTGTTGTTTTCAGTTGGCCCCAAGGCGTCGGAGGGATCAATACAGATACTTTCCAGGGAAGGGAATAAGACAGGAACATGCGCCCTGGTGGAGCTGCTTAGAATATCGAGTAGTTTTTGACATAGCTTGATGCAGAGGCAAGGTAAAAATTCTCCAAGGAGAGAATTGCTACTGCAGTTTGCTGCTGCGGGGGGGGGGGGGGGGGGNGGGGGGGGGGGGGGGGGGGGGGGGGGGGGGGGGGGGGGGGGGGAAGTAAATGAAAGCTGGGAGGAGAAGGAACTGAACCTTGTACTCCTCCCACCTCCGAAGCTCACAAATAGGATGGCGAGTGGAGCATGCCGGAGCCCGGGACAGTACTCTGCCATGATGAAAACTATTTCCTACCCCATCATCACCGCGGCAGAGGGCAGCGAAAATGCCTCTGCCTCTATTCGAAATCAAAATTCATTCTTCGGGGCCGCACTTGCTCGCTCGCCTGTTTCATTTGACGGTTGCACCGCTGACACGGCTTCGCGACGGTTACTAAAATATTCACTGCAAAGAGCCGGTGTGAAACAGCTCCACACACCAACTCCTCTTACTCATCTGGATTAACCTTTCCCGGGAAATCACAGCATTGTAAACACCCCTCAGCGTTAAATAAAACACAGCAGTGTGCAGCTTCAAATGATTGCTTCAGCTTTTTTTTTTTTTTTCCTGGCCCACCGCGTGACTTGTTTTATATAGCAGTTTCTGCGTTCCCCACTGTTTAGCAATCAGGCACCGTTGAACGCTTTGCTTCTACGTTCCTTCCCTGGCTTAATGAGGTACGAGATAAAATACTCAGGCCTCCCATCTTTTTTTTCCCTCCTCCCTTGGCGCATCAAGTCTTGAATAAGAATCAAATTTGGAAGGTCAGTGTTCAAAGGTCACTGCCAAGTCTACTTAGTGTCAAGAAAATACAGGCCATTGCACAGAGAGGCAGAAAGCAAGTCAAGATTGGTTAAAAAACTTGTAGATATTAATGCAACATTGTGGGTGAAAATTCACATTCATAAAAGTCAGGAGAGCCAAAATTATGATCCTCCCAGCTCTCGTTACTCCTTCCGAGCACACATGATAGTATTTTATGTACTGTATTTGCTGTTATATTTATGCCCTTATATAGAATATGCCAACTTACAGTTGCTGGGGGAAGCATAACTTTCCATTTCAAACTTTCCTGCATCCTAATTTTTCAGTACAATTAGCATGAGGACTTCAGGCTTCACTTTCCTAATCTCCTAAGGAAAATTAAATGAGGTGACCCTTTATCCCTTGTTTTATCTGTTCACTGATATTTGGGGCTTATTATGTATTTATGGTTCAGGCTGTGGTACAGAAAAATTTCTTTGTTTGGGAGAGGAGCTATGCGGTTTGCTGATCCATGGCACCCATCCAGAGAGCCTTTGTGGGGAAAGCATATAGGCATGTCCTGGATCTCTCCAGGGGTCCTGACGCTCTACTCCACTGCCGTTCACAGCTGGGAATACATTGTTTTACAGTCATAAGATTTGAGAGTAAGAATAGTAACTACAACAAAATACAATAGTGATATGGGCCTGCATAACTTCACAGGTGTGGAAAAGAGTCTGAACAGAAAAGACGTGTTCATTGGACTGAAATTGCTCCAACTCCATAAGAGGAAATACTTCAGATTCCTTGGTGCAGAGTATCTATGCTGTCTGCTCAGGGACTGGGGGCTACGACGCATTTAGAGTCAAGGGTTTGCTCACAGTCGTTTCCAGACTCTATTTATTTCTAATGATTTCAGCTGGTAGTAATTTATGATGGAAAGGGTCTGGAAGTCAGAGGGGTCTGCATTTATATCTTGATGCTGACATGAATGGATTGCCTGGAGGATTTAGCTTCTGCATCCTGGTCTTTTAATACTCCGGCGTAGTAGGAGACTGCTCGTTTGTTTCCTGGCCACTCAAACCCAAATAATCACATGGAAACTATATTAATTACAACACTATTTGGCCAATGACTCCAGCATATTTCTAGCTAGCTCTTGCATCTTAAATTAATCCATTTCTATCAATCTGTGTATCGCCACAAGGCTGTGACCAACAGTAAGGTTCCTAAGGTTCTAGCATGCCTTTCTCCTTTGGCAACTACATGGGGTCTTCCTGATTCTACCCACTCTCTCTCTCTCTCTCTATCTCTCTTTGGATTACCCACCTGGCTTCACTCTGCTAAGCCATTGGCCAAAACAGCTTTATTCATCAACCAGTAAAGCAATTATCTTGGGCTATTGATACAAATATAAGGTCAATTTCGTTATATGTATTTTTATTCTTTTTAAAGGTATTATGTTTAGACAGCTCATTTGAAAATGTAATATATAATTAAAATTACAGATTAATAGTCATTTATAATAGTCAAACTTATAGTCATGCCATGCTAGTTAGATTTTCCTAGATGTACAGAGATTTATTTCAAATAGGTATTCTTCAAACTTTTCAAAGACTTACAGAATATGGCATTTAAAATGGTTTAAGAACTTAGACTTTTCTCAACAGTGAGACCTGTCTGCTTCTGGCAGCACCAATTACTTCAGATAAGTTGATGGACACTGAAGAAATTCGGTATGGAATTTGCCTTCAATGTGACAGGGATAGCCATTAGGGCAAGAAGCTGCTCTTGTCTAGATTGCTTAATGGTATGCTGTATGAACTGGACATGTAGGACCCATAGAAAAATGACTGTTGAACTTACCCTAAAAAAGGTGAGACAGTCCTTCAAAGTTCCTGCTTCATGAGTCTGCCTGACATTCTGCAGGATATAGAAGAAAGTGGCCGACAAACTGCCAATATAGGCTAAACAGTCGTTCAAATTTCCTGTTTCATGGAAAAATCTGTCAGATACTATGGGCCTGTACACTGAAGATGGATGCCCCAATGTTACAGAAGAACTTTGGGTGACTGTCCAGGTAGCGAGGTGTCTCTGTCAATTCTAGAGGTTTGGAAGTTGCTTACAATGCACTTCCTGTTTACTTAGGTAATATTATATTCTTCTGGAATCTTTAAAGAGTTAAAAGACAGATAGATATACTCTTTCATAGTTATGATAAAAGATAAATAAGTTATAAAACTTTAGACTCTCAAAGATAGATGATAGTATATTTTCTTTAATTTTGCCAGACACAAATAAACTAAATATTGTAACTGTAATTCTTGCTTGAACCTGTTTTATTATATGTAATTTTACTATGTTAAAGTTAAAACCTTTCTTTTTATTTAGACAGAAAAGGGGAGATTATGTGGGATTCCCCTCTGTATTCTATGAATATGTTTTATTACCATTGGTTAATAAAGAAGCTGTTTCGGCCAACGGCTTAGCAGAGTAAATTCAGGAGGGAAATCAGAACAGAAATAGAGAGAAAGTAGAGTCAAAAAGGAGCCATGTTGCTACCCAAGGAGACAGATGCCAGAGCTTTACCCGGTAAACTGCAGCCTTGTGGTGATACACAGAATAATAGAAATGGGTTAATTTAAGATGTAAGAGTTAGTTAATAAGAAGCCTGAGCTACTAGGCCAAGCAGTATTGTAGTTAAAATAGTTTTTCTGTGATTATTTGGGTCTGAGCAGATGAGAACAAGCAAGTAGTCTCTGCTTACAACTATGTAAATATTGAGTAATTTATGTTACTCTATTCTACATGCATCTTTATGTTGTTACATTGTTTAGAAACAATATATACATATGCATATAGGTACACATATGCTTTTGTTATATATGTAATTTAATATATCCAATAATATACAGTTATAAATATTATTGCATATATCATACCTTATAAATATCTTATTTTTCTGTGCTTTTGGTTATGGTGTCAACTAATATTTCACTTGGTATCAATATAGTTTCTGTACTTTACAAATTGATCTCTTTCAGTGCTGGCATTTCACTAAGCCTCAAACTGCAATTTAACTATTTATATAAGTCATGCTTAGAAAACACTTTTATTGTAATTTTGTTTTCTTTTTTAAATTTAAATAAAATTTTTTCATTTATTTTTACATACAAACCAGTTTCCCCTCCCTCCTCTCCTCCCATCCCCTCCCATTTAGAAAACATTTTTATTTGGCTGGAGAACATTTCTTGGTAGCTTGTGAATTGTGAATTCACTTTCATTTGTTATTTTGTTCACTACTTAGTAAATATGCATTGAGCCCTTATCCCAGGAGCCTCGGGTGTTTAGGGCACGTGTGGGGCTTGAGGATACAGAAGTGAAGAAGGCAGAGTGAATCCTTCCTACGAGATTCAAACATTGACTGTTACCCCGAGGGCTCTCCAGCAGAGCAACAATGAAACCAGACATGTAGTTGACAATCTTCTGATAGCCATATTATAAAAAGAAGAAAAGATGAAGTTAATGTTGACGGTACATTTTACCCCAGGAGGCATAAAAACTTTATCATCTCACATATTATTCAATGTATCAGTGAGATAATTTGCATTCTCCTTTTGTATACTGACATTAAACTCTGTATATAGTTTGCAGTGATCGCACATCTAAATTCTGAGTAGCCACATCCATGTTGTCGATAGTCAGCTTGGCTGTTGCCCACTGCCCTGAACAGGATTGCTCCTTTAAGGCAAGCAGCTCCAGCCACACACTGCAGCAAACGGACATTTAGTAGCATTTAAAGAAGGAAGGGATCACATTTCTTTCAGTCCTTTGTTAAATGGCTCTGGATATTTTCAATACATTCTAGTATCCCAAAGGTATCCATTAGTATTAAGAGAAAATTGTTTAAATCAGTGATTTTTGATGGGGATGTTCGAATTGTTTAGGGGAGGGCGGAAGACATTGTGGTTGAGATAGTCTTGGGGACTGATGTGTTCCTACTTCTGCCGACTTACTTTTGCTCTAGACTTTTAAAGAAAGTCTGAATTTTAGGTTTTAGAGTGCAACTGAATCATAAATTCTCAGAGTCTAAACTGGGATGACTTTTTTTTTTAAAAATAAGATATTAACATAGAAAAGCACAATGATAAAATACACGCAAGCAAGAGACTCTGGAGTGAGGGATGCTTTGCCTTCCAGGAACCTTCATTCCTACTGGCTGGGGAGCTCTGAGATGCACCTATAACTGCCTGATAGCCACAGCCTGAACACCGACGCACTGCAGCACGCTGGAAGGGTGTCTGCACGCAGGGCTGGATATTATCTTATATTTCAAGGTGAATCTAGTTCCTGTGGTAATATGCAAGTGTGTTGCAAGTTCAGCACATCCTGAAATGAAGTCCAAGGATATAGGAAGTCCAAATAGAAAAAATTGACCTCACAGAGGCCAAAAGAACACGCACAGAAACAGCACAGGGTTCAAGACAAAGTGCAAAGTCTTCATTTGTAGTTTCTCTGCTGGGAGGAGTTACCCAGGGTTGGGGCTGCTCCATCTGCCACGCATAGGGTATGGATGGATTAATTCACACACCAGGAATTTAGAGGAATTTAAGTTGCTTTACTTTTCTCCTTCTTAGTAAAGTGTTCCTATTCCCATCACAAGAAGAGCGAACATTCTCTCCTTCCCTGCTTTGACTCAGACCATGAACATCTAGCTTGCTTCCAGTCAAAACAGCAGTTGACTTGTGCGGGCAGCCCTAAACTTGTAGAAAGTCTCTAGGTTTCCATCTTAGGACATCGACTGCCACATTTTCTCCCCCGATTTCACAGCAGCTCCACACGTTGAAACGTGGGAAGGGCTTGTCCCTGAAGACTGTGAGAGGGTGTGCGTGCAGCTTTATGAGAGCATCTTCTCTTTTATTACTGAGTGGTGGGGGATGTACTAAAACTGGCCAGAGTAAAGTGTGTGTTATAAATCCGTGATGGAGAGGGTAGGGGTCTGGAGGAAAAATGCACCGCTGCCATCATTTCAACTACGGCCATTGCCCAGAAGAAATGTGAAATCAAAAGAAGGAGCAGGCGAGCTAAAATTAACTCGAAGTCCCAGAAGCTGACAAGCAGCTACCGTGATTTAGAGCCGAGCGACATCAAGTCCAGTGTTGAAATGAGAAACGTGGAGGACAGGCGTTTTTATGTTGGCTGTCATTGGACAAGGGAAGACAATGATTTGTGGAAGGGTGATGCTAATGACAGCAAGCCAATGTCAGAAGCCCTGTGCGGGAAGGAGAAAGCCCAGAGACCGAGCATATTGTGCCCAGCTTGAGCTTAGGAGGGAGAAGATCCGGTGCCAGAGGGAGAAAAATGTAAATGTGGAGACCTACGTCTCTGGCTGGGTTCCTCTTCTGATTGGGTGGTCTCTCCACGCAGGCTAACTGTGGGCTTTCGCGGAACGCATCACCCCCTCAGCCCGCACGGCTGTTCCAGGTGGTATTTTAAAACTTCCCGTTTTCAATTATAGCAGCACACAGCTCCAAGTCCTGCTGGATGGGAGATAACTTTATGCTTGAAAAAGAACCAATTTGTTTTAGTGATCAATTTTTCGTTAGCGTTTGGTCACATTGTGTTCCCCATCCTTCCAGATGGCCTCCGGTCCTGGACCTGCACCGTTAGCACACTGTTTCCCCCCGCATTCACGTCTGCCTAGGCTGCCAACGCCGCCATTTCTCACCGTTTGTTTTCTCTGCTACCTAACCTTGGGGATCAGTGTGAAACTATTTTTTTTTTCCTTTTTGGATTGACTCTTTTGTCAAAATAATAACCAAATAACTTTTATTTATTTATTTGAGTGATTGTGAGAACATGAAAGTGTGTGGGTACAGAGGTGGGGAGGATCTGGGAGGGAAGAATATGTTTGAAATAATTGTGTGAAATTCTCAAATAACTAAAGCACAAAATTCCTTAAAAAGTAGAGAATAAAAAACTCTGATATATATACACACATATGTATAAATGTATACAAAATATACATACACATATATACATACATAAACACACACATGTATATATTCAAGATAGGGTTTTTCTGTGTAAGAGCCCTAACTGTCCTGGAAGTCACTCTGTAGACCCGGCTGGCCTTGAACTCACAGAGCTCTGTCTGCCTCTGCCTCCTCAATGCCAGGATTAAAGGCATGCACTACCACTGCCTGGCCCAGATGTTATATATACATATATTTTATATTGAATATGTTCCCCTACAAAGATTCATGTGTTGAAAGCTGGTTCCTGAGAGATACAGTTGACAGGTGGTAGAACTTTTTGTTTCTTTGAGACGGGGTTTCTCTGTAGCTTTGAACCCTGTCCTGGAACTAGCTCTTGTAGACCAGGCTGGACCTCTGCCTCCTGAGTGCCGGGATTAAAGGTGTGTGCTACTACCGCTCAGCCAAGGTGGTAGAAATTTTAAGAGATGGACGAGTTAGGAGGTCCTCAAATCATGGAGTCCATACGCATTAATAAATAGGGTTGGGGACACCCTGCCTCTTTGTTTTCCTTTCTCGCTTCCTAGACAAGATGTGAGTGCATATTCCTGCCATGATATGCTGCCCCAGGCCCAAGGCAGCAGGCCTAAAAGGAGTAGATCTGCTCAGCCAGGGACTGGAATCACCAGAGCTGTGGATAAAGGGAATGGTTGCTGTGTAGAATTTGGTTACCTTATACATTTTTTTTTAAAATATTTAACTATTTATTTTACATTTTAGTTATGGTATTATTGTGTGACTATACACACATAGGTGCAGAAGCCTGTGGAGGCAAGAGGCATTGGATCTTCCTGGAACTGGAGTTCCTGGTGTCTGTGGAGTGCCTGACTGAGAAACTAGAGCTCAAACTCCAATCCTCTGCAAATTCAGTAAGCGATCTTCATCAGGACAGCTTCCCTCCAGCCCTTACATGCTTGTTATGGTGATTCAAAGCCAACGTCCGGCACTAGATTTAGAAAATGTTTATTTTGTGAGAATTTCATATATATACATATATATAATTATATATTTAAGTCTTTGTTATAGAAGTTATAATTATATATGTAATATGTATAATCACATCTCTCCTTTCCCTATTCCCTCCCTGAACTCTTCCTATAATCCTCCTCACATTTCACTTCCCGACTTTATGTTCTCCTCTTCTTCTTTTCTTTTCTCAGTAACCCACTGAGTTTGATGATTCCCATACCCACATGGTTGTAAGCATCTCCTGGAGCAAGAGCAACCTGCCCGGGGCCTCACCCACAAAGACAACTGACTCTCCCTCCCCCAGCAACTGCTAATTGTTACTGACTCCTCAGCTAGGGTGGAGCATCACGAGCCACCGCCTTCCATGCTGGAATGTTGACTGGACTGATCTTGTATAGACTTTTCCAGGCAACTGCACATCTTGCGAGTTTGTTGGGCTATGGGCCTGTCGTGTCCAGAAGACACTGTTTCCCAGCTGTCCTCCCTAACCTCTGCATCTTACAGTCTTTTGGCTTCTCCTATGTGATGTTTCCTGAGCCATGGGGTGGGGAAGATGTGAAACAGATATTTTACTTAGAGTTGCGTGTTCCACAGCCACTTACTCTCTGCAGCTGTGGGTCTCTGCATTAACCCCTGACCTCTGCAAGAACAAGCTTCTTGAGGGTTGAGAGCTGCACCCATCTACAGTGTAAGGATAAGTATTTAGAAGGCAGTTGGATACTATGTTCATTTAGCAAAATAGCAGTAGTAGATTCTCTTCTAAGACCTATGGCCTCCCCAACCTGGCACCTTTTCTGGCCAAGTTTACAGTATCAGGCTTGAGACCCCTCTTGAAGAGTAAGCCTTCGATCCAATTAGAAGGCTGTTAATTACCCCTATATGGGTTTATAAGACGAGACGATTGATGGTCTTTCTGCCTTAGCAGCCTGTATAGCGCATGGCAGAATTAGGGAAGCAGCCAGGCATCAGGAATATGCATTCAGGTCACCACCAACTTAATTTCTTTGCTATGTGGCCAATGGGTTGGCGTCTTCCTCAATAGGGTTTTTTTTCCATTGAGTTTTGGTAGACAACCAAGAGCAGTGGCAGGAGCCTGTATTGTTTAAACAATGTCTTCATGGTCCGGCTTTCTAAGAAGCCCCCTCTAATATGTTCTGCCCCGGTGTCAGAGCATATTTTAAAAGAGTGTTTCCATGAGAATTGTATTCTGGGAGATTTATAGTTGGGTACTGAGCAGGCCTGAACTAATTCCATATAGAAAGTAGTCAGGGCTTACAAGTCCCTAATGGTTATCTGCTGGAGAGTTATCCAGCAGCTCTTCATTCTGAGGGAGAAAAAGAAAGGCACGGTGTAAGAGAAGAGTCTAGAAGAGATCTAAACTTCTTCGGAAAGGAGACTCTCCAGGAGCGGATGAGAGCAGGTGTTAGTACGTACAGAGATTATTAGTTACTTTTCCTCTGTTGAAATTGAGTGCTTGATAGAGGCCACTGAAGGGAGGAGAGGTTGTTTTCTTCCTAAGTTGCATTTGGTTATCATGTTTCTCCCAGGAGAAACCCAACTAGAACGCCCCCAAGGTCCTCATACTCAAATGCCATAACAGTGGAAATTAGATCAGAGCATGCGAATCTTAGACAGCAGAGTGGAAGGTGGGGGAGGGGGGCACAAACATCCAGACCGTTTCTTTGAACATATTTGCAATCAAATCATCTTTCTTTGTACACATAGTTGCATGCCATTACTATGCATAATGGTTTTAGTCTGACAGTAGACACTGAAGATGTAAAGAGCTTTTTAAAAATGGCTACGTAGTATTCTTATATATGTCTCCTATATGTCTTGATAATAGCCAATAAATTCACATCTGTGAGCATTTTGGTTGTTTGAGCCTCTGTTCACTTTAAAAAATGTTACAATGCATTTTTTTCTAAAATGACCAAATGTCTAGACTCCTAAAAGTGAGATTTCTCCACTTGATGTGCATTTATAAATGTCCTGCACACGAGGTCTGGTCCTGAAGTGTCCCTACAGTATATATTAGCAGGTCTCAGAGATGTGCTGCTCCGCTAACAAATTTTTCTGCCTTGCTACTGTAACCCTTCTATCATGAGTGAATTTTGAATTTTGAACATCTTTTCAGTCAGCTAGCATCTATCTTTCTACGTAGACAATGTGCTCATATTCTTTGCTATTTCCTGAGTGTGTTATTAGACTTTCAAAACTGATTTGTAGATGCTCTTTATATAGTGTGAGAACTGTCAATTTATGCTACGTGGCGGCGGTAAAGGAAGGCTTGTTGCGAAAATGGCACTGATCCCAACTAAGAACTGACAGGGATCAAGGCTGAAGGGGAGAAAACCAGCTGGGACGTGCAAACTCCCTTCTTCTTGCTCTCCGGTCAACCTATTGCTGCTCGTTTGACCTGTGCACATCACTCCTCATCTTCAACTCCGTCTGACATCATCGTACGCTAGGGATAACCCAGAATGCTTCTAAGCCTTCAGCCTTGACCTTGGCAGCATCTTTGGTCCCACCTGTTGTTAGACGCACATCTTTCTGGACTGTTTTGCTCGGCTCTCTAGTCTGCACTGTGGGATTGTACAGCCGCCAATTGTGTCAGCTATCTACCAATTCCTGTTTATAGCTGTATACCTGTTCCGCTGGTTTTCTTCCTCTGGCAAGTCCTGGCTGACACATACATTAAGTGGGCGCTTGGCTCTTCATGGCATGGCTGCACCTCTCCAGATTTCTTGTATTTTACCTTTGCTTGGTGAATTTGACCAGACAGAAATGAAGGCTGTGTGTATAGCTGAATTTATCCATTTATTTTCTGTTTAATTTTGTTTTGAGAAAGAGTCTCATTATGTAATGTGAGCTCCCTTGAATTTGCTGTGTAGTCCACACTGACTTCCTGCTTGTGATCTGCTATGGCATCGTAGGTGTGCATTACCATGCATGGCAAACATTTATTCACGATCTGTGTTTAACTTCTGAGTGACTTTTATTTTTGATACTTGAGATGGAACCCTGGACCTTCCTTGCCCATACAGAATACATGTTCTAGCCGGGCGGTGGTGGCGCATGCCTTTAATCCCAGCACTCGGGAGGCGGAGGCAGGCGGATCTCTGTGAGTTCGAGACCAGCCTGGTCTATAAGAGCTAGTTCCAGGACAGGCTCCAAAACCACAGAGAAACCCTGTCTCGAAAAACAAAACAAAACAAAAAAACAAAAAAAAACCCCAAAAAACAGAATACATGTTCTACACTGAGCTGCACCCAGCTCAGCATTATTATTATTATTTTTTAAATAAGAGGAAGGCTTTTCTCTTTTGGAATGATGACAAATTCTAAAGATTCTTCCTGGCATCTTAATGGTTTATTTCTCCCTCTAAAAATCAGACAAACCAACCTTTAATTATTCCAAAGGTGGCCAAGGTATAAACATCAAAGCACTTGGATCTGTTTGGACTGGATATGATTAGGAGAGATGGTCATGCTTTATTCCATAAAGGTTTCTCCTTGAGTCTATCTTCAGAGGTCAGCTGTGGTGAGCTGGGTCCTGCCCTCTCCAACTTCCTCATCCATTGCGCTTGGAGCAGAAAGCATCTGAAGTCGACGAAGATGTTATATAGGTATAATTGGGGATAATGTCTCCCTCCTGCCTACGAACATTGCTAAAATGAGAACTTAATATTAGTTTGCGCAGCGCTGTAGAAAGCAATTGGAGGCACATATACTGGAATAGATCTGATATCATTAACTTTAAGGTTAAATGCCTGCTCAGTGAGCTACCTGCACAAGTAAATTAAATCAAACGTTTAATGTTAGCTATGCAGGTTACTTCATTTATGAAGGTTAAATAGCTGAATTTCAATTTAATTTTTTTTTTAGCTCTGTCGTGGAGGAAGAATTCCTGTTGTAAATACCCTTCTAAATTGCTAAAGGAAAACATCTATGAATATTAATGATTTGTTTTCTCACCTTTTCAATGTGGTAATGAAATGATGACAGGAGGCAAGTACTATAAATTAACAACATGAGTGTTAAAATATAGAAGACAAAAATAATAATATGAGACTAGCATAATTGACATGAAGCATCCTAAATGGATTTCCTATTGGCAATCACTGGGATTCACACTGGTGGGATATATATCACTGTTTCAAAACGTGGACAAAACTAGATTGCAAAAGGGAAATGTCTGTTTGGGCTCGGGGTTTCAGTTCGTGTTTGTTGTTTACTGTTTTGTCTGTGCTGACGCTGAATGCCATGATGGGGAGAGAGTGGCAGAATACAGGTCTTAGCTCATGGTTACTCATGGTTACTCCAGGGCGCAGGGGATGGGTGGTGCTAGGTTTCCGGTAGCCTCTTGCTCCTTGGTGACCTGATTCTCTCTCCTGTAGGCCCCAGCCTTCTGAAGATTCCTTTGTCTCCCACATCCAACGGGTAGAAATCAAATCTTCAACACATGAACTTTAAAATTTAAAATCAAAACCATAACACCTAAGATACATGAAAAAGAGGGACCAGAGAGATGGCTCTCTGCTAAAGGCTCTCTTTGCCAAGCCTGATGACCCGAGCTTGCTTCAACCCACATGGTGGAAGGAAAAATAAAAACAACAAAAGCAAAAATGGACCTAGATAAGTTGTTCTTTCACCTGTACAAGTATAAATACTACTTGAGCACACACACTCTCTCTCTCTCTCTCACACACACACACATACACGAATTATTTTTTCAAACATTGAAGATTTTCAGAGATAAGCATACTTAAATTTTAATTGGTGTTAGATGTTTACATCAGTTACCACTTGAGATTATTTAGTCATTATTAAGACAGCCATGCTTGTGTAATAATAACTCCCAGGTTGCATTCTTCTTTTTAAGAATTTTTTTGGGGGGCTGGAGAGATGGCTCAGCTGTTAAGCACACATGCTGAGGGCCGGGTTGATGCTGCAGTGGCTGAGAACCCTGGCTGCTCTTCAAGAGCATCTCAGTTCAGTTCCCAGCACCCACCCACATGGTGCTTCATAACAATCTGTCTTCCAGTCCCAGGAAACCTGTTGCCCTTTCCTGTTATGAAAGGCACTGGACACACGTGGTTCACAGATACACATGCAGGCAAAACCGCCCATATGCACAAAATAATAATTATGTTTTAGATTAAGAAAAGAACACTGTTGCTTTGCAGAGTACATGGGTTTGGTCCTAGAACCCACATGGTGCTACACAACCATTAGTAACTCTTGGTCTGAGGAATCTGATGTCCTCTTCTGACCTTCATAGGCACCAGGCATATATTAATCCTCAGTTCACACTCCACTGAGTGCCTGCCTCTTTCCTTTTATATTCCATCCAGCCATATCACTCCTGTCTCCACCTCCCTTGTGCTGGGATTAAAGGCATGTGATCCCAAGTGCTGAGGTCACCTTTGTATGAGCTCTGTTTCTGTTTTAGGCAGATTCAGTTGGTGTTAGCCCAGTGTGGCCTTGAACTCACAGAGATCCTTTTGCCTCTTCTCCCGAGTCCTGGGATTAAAGCTGTGTGGTACCACTCCCTGACCAGTATGGTTGACTAGTATGGCCACTTTGCCCTCTGATCTTCAGTCAAGCTTTATTTATTAAGACACAAATAGTATGCATTATAGCTCAGCATAAAATATAATGCATCATCACAGTCCACTAGATCAGTCCAAGTGTATGGCCTTCCCCTGTGAAATGTTGGTAGATTAATGAGAATGCCTGCCTGGTGTGGGTAACTCAGGGGTACATATATGAAGACAAAACTCTCTTTCTTAAAGAGCCCCAATTGGACAATAACAAATTAAAAAGAAGAGAAATACATATTGTTCTGAGCTATTGGTGTTTAAAAGGCATATGAACAAAAATAAGCATGAAATAACACCCACAGCTCTATAGACTGGACTGTTTTCTAGACAAATTAAAAATTCTACAAACCCACTGCAGCTTCCAGATGAGAAGAGAAACAAGGAGAGAAGGGGATCTGAGTTGGGGCCTCTGTTGTAGTTCTAGTGGAGATTAGATTGAAGTAAAGCCATGGAGAGAGAGAAGCTGAAAGTCGAGCTAAGAAGGACACTAGAAAAAAAAATTCCCACACTAGCTCAGAACTGAGTATAATAAAAGGTTATTTATTTAGGGGTAGACTCACAGATCACAGTCCTCTGCTGGAACGGGGAACAACAACTGAATCCTGCAGCCGGAAAAGAGACCCGATGCTCACTTTACATCGGCATATATAGTATAAGAGGCCATGGCCAAGGGGGCAAGTAACTTAAAGGCTACCGGTGGTAGGAATTCCTACAGCAGTTGAGACAAGTCTACTAAGCATGAATGTATGTTTATGCTCAGGTTTCTCATTGAATGTAGAAGGAAGTAGAAAGTAGTCTTTATGGGTTATTGAAGAAATTAGCATCATCTCTGTCTAGCCACTTGGTAAATAGTTGGCTTATAAGCTTCCTATGAGCATCGGGTACAGTACAGGAAAATTAAGTACAGCATTTTTAATTCATGAGTCATAGAAATTACCTTTGTGGTGTAAAGTCTGTGTGGTGTGATTTTTGCCTGTAATTGTGGGCTCTGCATTTTGGATCCACTTAGTATTGTAGCCGAGGATTGGAGAGGCAGAGAAGGCAGATGGGAGTAGTTGGGCCATGGTGCTGTGCTGGCTACTCTTTGTCAGCTTGACACAAACTACTGTCACCTGGGAAGAGGGACTCTGAAACTGTCTCCATCAGATTGGCCTGTGGAGTGTGCGGAGGGTGATGGTGTTTTCTTCAGTAATAACTGATATGGTAGGGCCTAGAACATTAGGGCGCCAAACCTGGGCAGAAAAGAATTGTGAGCTGAGAATGCTACAGCAAACAAGTCTATAAACAGCAGTCTTCCGTACTCTGTGCTCCAGTTTCTGCCTTGCAGGTTCTTGCTTTGAGTTCCTGTCCCGACTTTCCTTCACCATGGTCTGTGACCTGGAAGCTAAAGTAAGCCTTCCTTCCCCACATTGCTTTTGGCTCCTGTCTTATCGTAGGGACAGAAAGCAAACAAGAACAGGTGGAAACGACACAGAATGGTATACTCATCTGTTTTAGTAGCGTAGAGATTGGACCGTGCTCCTTACAAATGAACGTTAACTCGTGGGAAGAACTCACACTCATCCGTCACACAGGTGTAGTCCCCCGTGCACAGCTGCTAGCCACAGATTTTGAATTTCTTGTTAGTTGGTCTTTCTGTATAGCCTAACTTCCTATAAGTGAGTAAAACATTTAGTTCCTTTTCTTTGCCTTCTTCAGGGAAAAGTCTCCCGAAGAACAAGTCCTTACAAGGTTCAACTCAACTGTCTCTAAAAATAATAGGCCTGAGTGCGGACTTACCATTGGGAAGAAGAGGTGGAGTGGAATGAAGTTTCTGCCCTCGGTGCATTGAAATAGGCTCCAATTTTCCCCGCCATCTTAAATTCAATGGTTAATCCACTATTAACATTTCGTAGTCATTTTAAATTACACATATATTTTACTGCCATATGCAAAATAAGCATATAAATAACTTCTAATGTGTGCAAAAACCTTTTATTAAATTATCTGACGACAGGAACAAGTTTTCTTGAAAGGGCAAAGGAGTCGGAGGAGTTTTATGTGACTTAATCAGCCAGATTCTAGATGTGATTTTGCAGATGCATTTTATTAGCCAGCTGAATCTGGTTCTGCGTTCCCCTCTTGATCTGAGAGATGAACAGAGGTATTCCTTCCTACCCCAGTGTGGGGAGTGGAAAAGCTTCGTTCCTTATAATTTTATTCTTCAGGATACTTAAGCCTCATCAATGGAAAAAAAATCAGCACTAGATTTGAATTTCTTTTTAGTAGTCCAGGGAGAAAATCTTTGAGAGTGGAATAAAGGGGGTCAGTTGGACTCTGTATGGTCATGGATGGACTCTGAATGGTCATGGATGGACTCTGTATGGTCATGGATAGACTCTGTATGGTTACTGATGGACTCTGTATGGTCACTGATGGACTCTGTATGGTCATGGTTGGACTCTGTATGGTCACTGATGGACGACTCTGTATGGTCACTGATGGACTCTGTATGGTTACTGATGGACTCTGTATGGTCACTGATGGACTCTGTATGGTCATGGATGGACTCTGCATGGTCACTGATGGACTCTGTATGGTCACTGATGGACTCTGTATGGTCATTGACTTAGGCACACTCAAGCTCTCAGTATTTCTGATGAAACTTCTATGACTGAGTACAAGGTTTGCTCAGACTTACTCTTTAGCAGTGTAATATGCATGTGCCATTGGATGTTTGTTCTTGATGTGTGATGGTTTAAATTAGAAAAAAGAAATCACAATTTTCGGAGAGTTAATCTCTGCTTCCAGGCCATGGGTTTGGGCTGAAGAAGCCATTTTAATATTTATGGGGTTGCTTTTCTTTGCAAAAGGGACGCAGGTCAGTGGGGCACAGCAAAGCTAAGTGGTTCAGTCACATTGACTTTTAGAGGAAACATTCCGTGTAGAGAGGAAATGTGGAGGGCAAGATGCTGGAGAGATGGCTTCTCGGGTAAGAATACTTGCACAATCATGAGGGGTAGAGTTGGGATCCCAGCATCCATGGAACAAGCCAGATGTCCTGTGAACACCTGTAATCCCAGCTCCAAGTAGTTCAGATGCCCTTTGCTGTCCTCCGTGCTCACACAGGACCTTGCGGCTCACTCTCCCAAGGCTGCTCTTTACATGGACACCCACACATATAAATAAGTAAGTAAAATGTAAAATACTGAAAGGGAATACTTTGCCTTCTGACTGCACCTGAGAGGCCTTTGATCTAGTTTTTTTTTTTTAAATAAGGATTGATTATACTAATATTTTTGGGTAATATTCCTCCTTTGTGACTGAGCTAATTTGATGACTTTCTGATCCTTACAACCTAAAGAATCAGAGTCACATAAATCAAGGATGGCAATGTGTAAAAGCAGCCTTCTCAGGGTCCTCCCTTTCCTACTTATCCAGGCCCAGCATCCAAGGCAAGAGAACTGAATGGATTGCTGGGTCATATCAAGAAGACTTCTGACAGTTTTGAGTATAATCATGCCATATTAGTGCTCCTTTGATGAAAGCCTGATAGGAAAGTGGTGTCCCAGCAGATTCAAAGAAGGATTGGTTGTCCCGGATGGGTCTTAGGACATGTTACCCAGCAAACTTCATCTTGGAATTTAGGAAAAAGCATGAGAAACAGAAAGAATTTCTGTGTCTGCTCCTCCTCACCCATCCCCTGAAGCAGATCATAAAAATGTATGCCTAAAATACTAAATTAGCACAGCCAAGAAAGACCTGAATCAGGGACGAACACAGAAGATCTTTGCAAATCACCCCTACCCCATACCCAGAATGAAGAAAGCAATGGGTTTATCCTGGAAGCCTATCCATGTCCAGGTTGGACAAGGTACCTTTCTGAGCATGCTCAGTATGTGACCTTCTTTTATACAAAAGGAAGGCGCATTTTAAGCATCCTTGGTTCTAAGAGGATGGGAATCCCTCTGGGAGAGCTCAACTTATGTCATCAAATTTTAGCTGAAAATAAAGGAAAGAACACTAGTTTGCTCCTAAAGGTGCCTGCCTTGCCTGGCTAGCAATGTGTCCTCCAAAGTCGATTATAATCTTTCATTCTAGGGAGAGCATCTCTGGTCATGCAGCAAAGGAGTGTTTTTATCTTCAAAGACACAGAGGCACCAAGAAGAATCTGAACTAATAGGGCTTGCAAACTCCTCCTCCTTGTTCAGAGGTTTCTGTGATATCCATGAAGGGCTCCTTGCACTGTGTGCACAGCAGAGAGTATTGCAGTACTAGGGTTTCTTTTTTGTGATTTATTTATGTATTTTTATGGGCTTCGATGGTTTGCCTTCACGTATGTCTGTGTGAAGGTGTCAGAAACCCTGAAACTGGAGTTAACGACAGTTGTGAGCTGCCACATAAGTGCTGGGAACTGAACTGGCGTCCTCTGGAAGACCAGCCAGTGCTCTTATCCACTGAGCCATCTCTCCAGGGTCGTCGCTGGGATTTTGTAAAAGCAAGTTGTGTTTGATTGAAAGTGACCAACAGTGTTATGAAAGTCTTTCTCAGTTCGCCTCCCATATTGATGTGTTGGGAGGAAGTCACAGGGAGAGGATGAGTGGCAAAGAGGTGGAGTTTTGGGTTGTTTTATGCGCAAGTGTGGGTGGATCTTTATGCATCTCAATAGTTTCTTTTGGGTTGGATTATGATGTTCTGCGGCTCTTTGTGGGAGATATTTGAGCTTGTGACATTGGAGTGTCATTTACAGGTGTTGGAGCAGGCTTCTGAATGTCTAGTCTTGCAAAGCCACGGTCAAGCCATCTTCTGTTGGATTCAGGAACCATTTTCTGAAAGTACTTAAGCAGGCTGCTGCTTAAAGAATTTGTGTCTCTGTGTGCTCCAGCCTTAACATTTTTCTCTGATTCTTTGGATTCTTATTTTCTTAAGAAGACTCCCAAGTCAGATAAAACACATCAAATAATATTCTTCTGTCTGTTTAATCTGTCTTTTGACATATAGTCTCAGATATAAACCTAGCTATGTATGAGAAAAGAAATAAAGAAACATTTATATGGTTAGTCCTTTTGCCTTTTAGATTTTTACTCATTAAATTTGTTTTTAGACATATGTACCAACCACTCTCACCCATGAGCTTCCTACCATTTTTGTCAGCTCCCTCTCCTTCCCACCAATCTCTCCCTCATTTTCATAACTATTTGTTTTATTTTATGAGCCACTGAGGTTAACCATGGCTGTGTATGTGGCTTTAGAGCCCAGCAGGCTCAGCAATGGGTATAAAAGAACAGTGCTTCTGTCTTTCCAAGACCCTACCAATAGTCCATATTTCAGAGGTGCAGTATAGAACCCTGTAAGCGACTTTGTTTTCTTCAACATATTGTAGCAATAGTAAGTCTTGTGTGGGCCCAAAGTACTGTCTTAGTCTGATATTGTCTTCCTAGCTAAATCCCTAATCCTTGGTAATCCTGTATATCTTTGGGAATAGGATGCCCAAAGACAAGATGTCTCTTTTAAATTGGTTAGCTTCCAGAGTGACCAAAAGGTAGCTTCCAATTTGATTATAATCTCATCTCTGCAGTCAATGACATGACAGTTGACAATTGTCAATAAACAATTAGAATCATAAAAGAAGGGGACATAAGGCCAGTGAAATGACTCAGTGGACAAAAGAGCCTGCTAAGTCCAATTTCTGGAGTCCATATGGAGAAAAGAGAGAACTGAAGCCTGCTAGTTGTTCATTGGACCCTCAGCACACTGTTCGGCATATGTCCCCTGTTCCCCCACCACACACACACATAAATGCATACACACATGCATGCACATGCACACACACATACATGATATTAAAATCATGGCATATGAGCTACCTTAAAATATCTGCCAGTTCCCAGAAAAGGCAATCTACCTCCACTAGTCTCCTATCCTTCCTGCAAAGTTGAAAAGGGTGTTAGCTGGTTAATCTGCTTTTTCTCTTGGCCAAGAATCAAGTCTCCTTCCCTGTTCATTGGCTACTGGGTTGTATTATTGGCCACAATTCCAAGATAGAAAAGGGCTCAGTTTAAAAGTGGTTTCATGTTTATTTTGGGTTGCATAAGAAATAACGAGAAATCTACTATCAAAGAATAAGCCACAAAACAAGGTAGAAATGATAGGCATTGGTTATAGACATTTGGAACCTATTTCACAGAACCTGATAGAAAATGTTCTAGTCCTCTCCAAGTTAATTTTTGAAGATTTACTTTTTATTTATTGGTGTGGTGGTCCAAAAGAAAATGGCTCCCATAGGCTCATAAATTTGAGTGATTGGCCCTTAGTTGGTAGAACTGTGGTGGGTTAAGTAAAATGCTACAGGATCCCCAGTAGCTGTAGTGGCAGAAACGCTGCAGGTCCACAAGCAGTAGCAGTGGGCATCCGGTCCCAAGAGCAGCCAGTTCTAGGCAGGACTGGCACAGGTCTCCTGCTAAAGGGATAGGACAGATCATTACAAGAAATGTTTGGGGATGATCAGGAGGTGTGGCCTCATTGGAGAAGTTGTGTCACTTGAGGTTTCAACATCTTATGCCATTCCCCATCTCTCTCTTTCTCTTTCTCTCTCTGTCTCCTACCTGAGGATCAAGATGTATGCTTTTAGCTACTGCTTCAGTGTTATGCTTGCCTGCCCCTCTATTGGCATGTTCTCCAATAGAGTGAGCACGTATGACAATATGGTGATGATCATAACACTCTGGAGTCATGGGCCCCGAATTAAAAATACTTTATTAGATAAGTTGCTGTGGTCATGGTGTCTTATTACAGTAATATAAAAGTAGCTAAATTAGTATATGTGTATCTATGTGTGTGTGTGTGTTTCTATGTGCGTGTGTGTGTGCAAGTGCATGTGGGTACTCGTGGAGGCTAGAAGAGAGCTCTGGGTCCTCTGGATCTGGAGTGGCTGGAAGCTCCTAGTGTGGTGCTGGGAACCAAACCCTAGCGAAGTGAAGAAAAGCAAGTGCTTGCAATCTTTGAGCCATCTCCCCAGTCCCCAGACTGATTTTTTTGCATGAATGTACAACATGCTAAAATGACAAGTGAGATGAATTGCACGACTAAATCTTCTCAGGGTCTTTATTATTTATTGTATGTTTCCCAAACCTGTATCTTGTTAGGCTGCTTCAGGTGAGAAAAGTCTGAGATGCAGCCTTCTTCCTTATTAGGCTGTGTCAGTAGGATCTAAACCATACTTAGGGATACACACACACACACACACACACACACACACACACATATATATATATACATATATATGTACATATACTATTATCTCCCCTAAATGAGGCTAAAGCAAATTTATTAGTTTTAATCTAAAAACGCCTTAATTAATTCAGGATGTGAAAGGTTAGTTTGAAAATAAGGTGTGCTGCAGAGGGAATGGCAGGCACCCTGGTGTGCCGCAGATTGCCTCTGATCTTTTGCAATCCAAGTGAGGGGTTGTTGTTCTGTTATGGATGAGCAGGCTCATTATTTCAAAGATAATTGCTCAGATGCCATACCAGTGAGGTCACACCGAACAGAGCTGTGCTTTCCGAATCAAAGCCTTGAGCTAATTATCAGTTAAAGGTATAAGGAAGCATTTTTAAAAGTCGTATAGAGAGCAACCTACAAACACTCCTTTGAGCCCAAGGATTTAATTCACTTATTTGAGGTAGCATGGTGTTAGCAAAATGGTAGAAAGGAGGAAGAAACGATGACTATTTTTTCCTTTCTTCTATATAGCTACATGTTTTCTATATTTCTCAGATTTTGTTTGGTATCTCCTCTGATATTAGACTCAAGGGGACTTCCATCCCAGTGATGAAAGAAATAAAAGCAGTGTACAGCATGGGCTTATAGGCTAACCTCTTCAGTTGAAATGGAAAAAGGATTGGGCAGCACTTCTGATGGCTAGGGAAAAGAATTCACCTTTTGGTGTCTACCTGGAGTGGTCTGACGTCTGGTGAGTTTTTCCAAGGCAAGGAAAATGCATTTTACAAATCTCTTCCTCATGGGTGGTTCACATATAAGACGCTGATTAGTGTGTTCATTCGTTCTTAGGAAACCCTGTGACTCAATTTTGCACCTGGTGGTTTTTGTTGTCGTTTCTTTGTTTGGATATTTTTTTTCCCCCACTTGATATGATAAGGGATGAGGGACAGGCACATTTCTTCACACACAAGGCAGGAGAGAGACGCTTGGGAAACAGATTATGGATGGGGCCTTGAGGACCTTTGCCTCCAGCTGCTAGGAGGGGCCCTATGCCTCCTCCAGATGTGCACAGCATCCTGCTGACATTTAAAGGAGGCTGTGCAGCAAGATGACAACGAATACTGCTTTAATACCTTTATTCAACCTCCATCTTTAGGTTTCAAGGCTTGGATGTGTGCCAAGGTAGGAAGAGGGAAGCCCAGTGTGACCTGGCCTCTTCGTTCTGTTTCCCACTCCTCCAAGTGAACGCTATGCTTGCTTGGGTTTCTGAATTGCAGTATGTCATAATGGCTTTGCAGGTGCTGCTATTGAACCTGAAGCTGAACTTTGCAGTAAGCCCCCACGGTCTTTTGCTAGTAGGAAAAGTATTACCACTTCACATCAACACTAGGGATGGCTGACATGCTTTGTGAAGAGACCAAGGCTGACCGTTGCGGTGTTTCTTTTTTTTTTTCTTTTTCTTTTTTTTCTTTGCAGTTGTTTGCGGTGTGGAGCATAGAGTGAGGAAAGAAGATTTGGACATTTGCAGATGGGTTTAAGGAGGGCAGATTGTAATCCACTTAGTGTGGCGCGTGTGACACACCTGAACACCGAGCGAAGGGGATTGATTCAGAACCAGCACAGCGACAGGACAGGCTCCTTCTGGTATGGCGCTGTCTTCAGGCTGCCGCTGACTTGAGTTGTTTGAATTTCCTCTTTGTAAACTAAGGGAGAGAATCACTGCTGGGATGGTGGGGGACTTTGGTAGTGACGTATAACCGAACTGGAACTGGTTCATTTAGCTCTCAGTCACATGCACATGTTCCTGAAGAGTTTGGTGATGACAGACTCTGCCTACGGGACACAGGATTAGTGAGGTACTCCATTCTCGTGAGCAGTGGCTGACTGAGAGGTGCACCAGGCTGGCTTTATTTCAGGTGGAGGAGTAGGGAACCTTTCGCTTTCTTCCTTCTGGAGCTGAAAGCCTTTGCCTGCAAAGCTACCTACAGCAATGCTCGGCTTCACAGGAGGGAAGCCCGAGAGAGAGCAATGCTAAGGCTCAGGGGTCAGGTAAACCAAAGGCTCTTTTAAGTTTCTGGCTTAGTGGCTGGGCTCCTCAGGGCAGTCTTGGTGCCGGAAGCGTGCGCTTCAGTTCCTCATTCAGCACAGGCGCTCTATGCGCACTCGCCTACTTCTTAGCAGGCTTCTCTTGGGCAATGTACTGAGGCCCACACCAGTGTGTAATTTCAGTGAGAAAACAGAGCCTATTTGAAGGGAAGCCCTCAACTTTCACTTGTGTGTATGTGCAGCCATGTGCAGAGGATTCTCTTGAGGGAGGAGAAGAAATGTTGTCTCAGATGGAGCCAATCTTGTATTTCTCGTGTGTGCAGGGTACCTTCTTCCCTCAACTCATCTCTCTTTCATTTTCAGCTACCCAGAGAAGCCTGACCATCGACTTTATGTGCTTCCTCCTATCTTATCCTCACTACTCTGAGTTTGATCTTTCATAACACTCAATTCCATACGAAGATGCCTCTGTTATAAGCTAACATTTGCCTGTGCTCCCCATTGCAGTATAAATTCCACAGTGATGGAAGTCACACATATCAGTTATTCTACCCTTTTCCTGTATCCTAGTCTTTTTGTCTTTGTTTTCCCATGTTTCTTGTTCTGCTCTATTCTTTACTGAGACGGGCATCTCAATACGTTGCCCAGTGTGTTCCTGAAATTCTGGGCTCAAGCAATCCTTTCCTTCAGCCTCCAGGGTACTTTGAAGCATATATGCATTTCTCTGCTTCTGCTCTTCCCTTCTCGCCAGTCCGACCTTCTACCTAGTAATTATGGTCACTAACAAATTCGTTAAAATTGGAGAATGAAAGGAAAAAAGGAAACCTACTCGTGGGACTGATGCACGTGGTCACTCTCTGAAATTCCCTTTCTCCTATCTTCCTTATTGGACAGCTGTTTGCACAGGGACCAGGTAGGAAGTATTTTGCTGATGAGCTGTTATTCTGATGAACATGGTGGCCCGGCAGCTACATCCTCTTTGCTAAGGTTTTATTGAGAAGGTTTGGGTGGAAACGGCTGGGTTTTCTTCTTTTTCAGATAAAAGGGGTCAGGGAATGAAGCTCCTCTCTTGTGGTCTTCAGAGGTTATCGATGGAGGGTGTGATTATAAAGTTTCCTGGGGTCTTTGAGGCAGACAGCGGCGAGACTGAGGGGAGCAGAACAGAAGCGTCAGCAGAGTCACACAAGGGCCCAGCTGCGGAAACATTCTTCTTCCAGCTTCTGGTCTCATGGGCTGAATCGGGTCTTCTACCTCTTGCTGTCCAACCCATGCAAAAGAACTCGAAAAGGGCTGTGATTGTGAGTACATACAATTCATGTAGTCCTAGGAATGTAAAGTTATGCTCCATAGAAAAAGACAACTGGAAATAAACTCATGATCAATGACTGGATCTTAATGAGATGTTTACTTGCTTTTGACTGAACTGAGAAAAATGGTCCTCCATGATAATGGGATAAGGAGTTCTGATCGCCGCGATAGGCGAGATGTATCAGGAAGGATTTCAATTTAAGATAACATTTTTCTCACCTGTTTCATTTAGTGATACAAAATGAATGTCTGCTCCAAGAACACTGGAGAATTGCAATGAGTGCTGTAATAGCTCTAGAGCTGAGATATCTTCAAAAACAAAACTCCTTTAAACAATTACATCTAATTATGCTTAAGAAATATAAAAAGGTTCTTAGTATTTATGAATCAATAAGTTTTCTTTCTGTTTTCCATCTGTGTCTTCCCTCTCAGAGGTCTGTTAAACAGAAGAAGAAAACTACTTATTATTGAATTGTAAGTCTTTTTATTTTTAATTAAAAAGGTTTCTCAATATGAACAAAATCCTTATAAACGATAGTCAGCTCAGAACAATGGGAACCCCTTCACACAACTCAGAGCACAGCCTTAGCCCGCACTTGCTCCAGTTCATGTTTATGATTCCACCTCAGGTCTTCTATGAATAGCTTAGGTGCAGGAATGGACAGAGTACATCATCACCCGAGTAAAGAGTTCCAAAGCTTGTCTTAGTGCTAAGAATATTTTCATTTAAAAGGCTAGGAATGGATCTGTTCTCAATGAGTTTCTGGGACAGTGGAGATGGAAGAACAGTCCTTAAACAAGTGTTTCCCTGAGGGAGAGAAATGTCAGGGTAGGGAAAATGCTGGGTATATAAGCAGAGGATCTTTTGACTTTTCTTTGAGGACTGTAAGCCCTCCCCTAGGGACACTGTGCATACAAAGATCCAGGGAAAGTAGGAGATGACATTAACAATAAATTCTTTAATTTCGTTTAGGCTACCAGAGGGTAGAATATCATACGCTGTGTAAGCACTTCTTTTGCTTTAGTGCTTGCCTTTTTAAGATGTATTTGAACACACCAGTCATATAAAATGTGTATAATTGAAGCCTTCAGAAGTAGTTTTAATTTGAGATTAAAAGTAAAGTCTAGAGATGAAAAGAAAATCTCAGGAAACAAAACATGAAGACAGAAGAGAAGGCTACATCGACTCTAACTACAATGTGGGAGATTGAGGGTAAGCATTATTGAGAACCTCTGGGAAGTTCTTAAATGATGTCACACATTCAAACACTGATGACAGAGATCTTTTGCTTGACTGAATGTTTATTGGGTTTCTGAATTATGTTTTATAGTTGTCTGTGAACCTTTTGGTAAAAGTCAATTTTAGCAAGAGTCCCTGGTCAATCGCTTTACTATAATAAATATCTGGCTCCCCTTCTGATAGAACTCTTGAGGGTGATGGCCCTGTCTTCAGCAAGCGTTCCACTATGTGGGTTTCTCTAGTTCCCACTTCTTCCTTTTGTGTCCTTTTAGAGTCCTCCTTGATCTGCTCTTGGCTATGGATTCCCACTTGTCTGTCATTAGACTCTGTATTCAGAGTTAAATCTACTTTCTCCTGTGGTTCCCACACTGGGTCCTAGTTCTATCATGATGCCTGAGTCATGTTGGCTTTGCTGTTTGGACAAGTATCGTTGGCTAGTTTTTCCTTTAACCTAATTCTGCTGTTGGGGGGAGAATTAAAGTTAAGTTGCTGGTTCTTCCATATTGCTTGTTCTATGTTAAGTGCTATGTTATTAAACTCTTTTCCCTTGAAGCATATGGGTTGGGAGTTTTAGAGAACAGAGTCTTGTCTCTTTGTCATGAAATCCAAGGACAGCACAGAAGTGCTGACTGTTTGGCTGGAGAGGAAGATATTTATGGGGGTAGAGAAGTACTCCGTTTGGGTGGTGAGATGTATGGGTTGTAAATTTGAGGGTATAACTCAGGCAAGGAACATCTGTTTATAGACAGGGAATGTCTTAGCTCCACTCTGCTATCTTCGCTCTTCTTGCTCGCACGGCTACAATAAATTCTAACTACCTTTCCTCTGTCTAATTTGTCCTCTTCAATTGTGTATTCCTCCCTGATTCTCAGACAGAATTATTTTAATAAAGATTTAAAGACAACATATTCTCTGGTAATGGGTAAATCTGACCATTGCACATGGGTGCCTAAAGCCCTTTGGTGACTTCTCATCATCCCAAGGATTACAGTGAGCTACATCCCCACGTAAAGCCCCAGCTTGGCCGAGTGGCTCTCTGCTCTTTCCAAAGTTTCCACCTTACTTCTGCTTCATGTTTAACTTATTACTCTGCCAGATGGATTAGCAGCAGTTCCATGATAAATACAGGTGTCTCTTAGCTGGCCTATCTTCTCCTTGCCAAAGTGACCTCTTTGTAATCTACCGTTACCTTAGGTCATAGCGCTGCTGGCTTCCCAGGCTGCATTGTTCTGGTTTGACTAAGTTCCCTATAATACCTTGCTTCTAAGCCCTGTAGATCACTAGCCTCATTGTTGAATCTCTGTTTCTTCTTAATCTACCATGAACTCCGAGGTCGTTAATGTGCCTTCTTTGATTTTATATGCAGAGAGTTTAGTATTATTTCTGGGAAATGGGTGTGGGGCATATCATGGGCAGAGGTTATCAAGAGGGTTTATTTTGTTGTTGTTTTAACCTTGTTCATGTAGTATATTAGTCAGCATCCCGTTACCATAATAAGTACTTGAGGTAATCAACTTATATTTTGACTCCTGGTTTTGGAAATTTTAGGATGTGTTTGGTTGTCCTAATAGCTTTAGGATCTGGTGAGGGAGCCATCCTGGAGAAAAAGTGATTACCTCAAAGTCAGGAAGTGAGAGGTGGCCTGGAACCTCATGTTTCCCTTCAGAGCATACCCCATGTGTTTCATAGATCTCCCATGGCACCCTAGCTCTTACAGTTTCCACCACCTGCCTCTGTTATCACCCTGGGAAGCAAGACTAACTATGGCAACTGGAGGGCCCTTCCTGCCTATTATACTATCTGGTCTGTATACTGGGAAATAACCTGTTCCTAATATTTATTTGTTTTTACTTCATTGGGGGCCCACCACCCAGCTCCCAGATAAATCACACATGGAGGTTTATTGTTACTTATAAATGCCTGGTATTAGTTTGGCTTATTTCTAGGCATCTTTTCTTAAATTATCCCATCTACCTTTTGCCTCTGGGCTTTTTCCTTTTCTTATTTCTGTACATCTTATCTTCACTTTTTGTGGCTGACTATGTGGTTGGGTAGCTGGCCCTTTCTTTCCTCACTCCTTGATTTCTCTTGTTTCTTCCTGCTCCCAGATTTTTCCTTTTATTTATTCTCTCTGCCTGCCAGCCCCCTCCCCCCTCCTTTCTCCTGCCTAGTTACTGGCCATTCAGCTCTATTAGATCAATCAGGTGTTTTAGGCAGGCAAAGTAACACAGCTTCACAGAGTTAAACAAATGAAACATAAAAGAATGCAATCCATCTTTGAATCACTAAAACATGTTCCACAACACAAACAAATATAACACATCTTAAAATATAAATTCCAAAACAGAGTTTGACTTTTGGATCTCTAATTCACTACTGTGTGATTTTTGAACTGATGACTTAAAGTCTTTGAAAATTGAATTTCCCACACAGGGCTGTAGGAGGATTAAGCTTGTTGAACATTTAGGGAACCTTGGAGAGAGCTGACATTTGCTAAATTCTAGGCATTGTCATTTCAAGAATTTCTGTATTTTCTGTCTCAGCACTTGCTGGCATTCTGTTGAACCTAGGGGAAGTACAGGGCTTGTCAATCAGCACAAAGAATGTGAAGAGCCGTACCTGTGGCATCCCTTCTGACCATCAAACTCAGTCGAAACAATGGACTCACTGTCTCTCAGAAAGAGATTTCACACAATTCTGACAACTTTGTCAGACCACCATGCCAGAGACAGGAGCTGAGAAAAAGATGATGGTCGGGACCACGCTGAAGCTAAGGGCTGTGTTGATGTCTGTGGTCTGAACTGCTCCCACTACTGGGGTTGTGATTTGAAACTATGTGGAAGTCCACGGTCTGTTGTGAAGAACAAGGAAGTGTCTTTTGCAGTGGCATTGATGACTGCAGACAGTAGAGAATGAGAGACATAGAAGGTTTCTTTGTCTACTCCTCCCCGCCATCCAAAGAAACAGTCTAGACAGGAAGCCATTGAAGAGAACTCTTAAAATTTGTGACTGGGATCCTGAAGTGTGGTTCTTCTGCCCTGGTTTCTTAAAAAGAAAGAGATTGGTTTGTCCGTAGTACTGGTCTCTAAATGCAGAAAATAAGGCCTCCCTGTATCGTCAAATTGTCTCTATGCCTCATCATTCTAGATTAAAGGTTTCTTGCAGTAGACTGGGACTCAAGTGGCTTATGCCTTTTCAGAACCGGAGACTTGGGTTCCAGGTTTGTCCTGCTCTGGCCTTAGTGGCCTTTTTTTGCTGGCCTCATCCCCTGTAGGGTACAGGTCACTACCTGGGATTCAGCTTGGGGTTCAGGTCTGTGATGGTTTATTACCGTCCACACTGTGATGGTTTATTACCGTCCACACTGCTAGTGGACTACACTTGTGTGGTGGCTTCCCTCATCTTCCCAGCGGAAGGTACAGACTGCCTTTCCCCACCAGCTCAGGAAAGGCATTTCCCTTGTCTAGTGTCCAGGCCACCTGGGGCTGCGATGTCAAGGCAGTGGTCTAGCCGACTAAACTCAGATCCAGACTCTCTTGATTATTCCAGTTTCTCTCAAGGGATAGACAGCATTTTCTCTCTTACAGCCCGTCTTTTCCTTGAGGACTCCCCAGTTCTGCACACCCAAACTCCGCATTTAACTCTTACGTCTGCCCTCTACCTCTTGACCTGTCTGAATGAGGGTCACTTCACACCCTGACATAGTCATTCCTCCAAATGATGTGATGTTTAAATGTGGTCTGCACAATTGTACAATGGAGCTCTAGGGACTAATTTTTTTTTTTCTAAATTTAGAGGCTGCCTGGTCTCTGGTGTTGTCAAGATAACCTGCTACATAAATGTAAATATGTTTATTTAAGGATTAAATTCACATGCTGTTAATCTCAGTGGCTCAAAAATACATAGGCAATCCTTTCAAGCAATTAGATTACTACTGTGCACAGAATAAAGGTTGGTCTTCCACTCCCACTTAAAGTCATATACCTAAGTGCTAGTGGCTAACATGATGGTATTTGGAAGTAGAACTTTTTGGAAGCTCATAAAGCTTAGGTGAGGTCATAAGGGCTTCCTGGACTTTGGTTCACTTTTTTTTTTTAAAGGGATGGTGTCCTAGTTTTGTTTCTATTCCTGTGATAAAACATAATGACTAAATGCAGTTCATAGAGGAAAGGGCTTATTCCAGCTTATAGTTTATGATCCATTATAAAGAGATGTTGGGACATGAACTTAAGCCAGAAAGTTGGATGGAGCAATTGAATTAAAGACCACAGAGGAGTACTGCTTACTGACTTACTATCTATAGCTTGTTCAGGCTGCATTTTTATATAATGTGAACCATCTACCCAGGGAAGGCACCACCTACATCAATCATCAATGAAGACAATGCCCCATACATTGGTCCAAGAGCTAATCTGGAGGCTTTTCATAATTTAAGTTTCTCTTCCTGGATGGGTCTAGCTTGTATCAAGCTGGCAAACCAAACCAAACCAAACTAAACCGAACAAAACAAAACAACAGGATCCCCAAACTAGCCACCACAAAAGGAGATTAGTTTTCAATGTTTTACTGGTTGTGTGTATGTGTGGGGGGCAATTTCTGAAAGCCTAGAAGAACTACCTCACTAGGAAAAGAATTTTCTGCAACTTGATTTAGAACTCTATGAACTTCAGACTAGCAGGGACTAAGTTCTCACTTAAGCCTGTGTTCAATCCTATGAACTTCGTTAGGGAAGCCCATGCTGACTGATGCATGTTGGGTAAACAGATCTCTAGTTATGGGATCCATGCTGCTTGATGCATACTGGGTAAACACAGCTCTAGTTTTAGCAATCCATGTTGACTGTTGCCTGCTGGATAAACAGATCTCTAAGCATTCCTCTTCACTGTGGTTTCTGTCCTGCCCAGTTCCCACAGCCATTAAGTCCCAAAGAAATCACAGTGAGGCCTATATTAATCATAAAGTGATTGGCCCAGTAGCTCAGGCTTCTTACTAATTCTTATAACTTATATAAGCCCATAATTCTTGTCTGGTGTTAGCCACATGGCTTGGTACCTTATTGGGCGAGGCAGTCACATCTTGCTTTCTCTCTGTTGGGTCACAACTGTTGAATGCACTTTCCTCTTCCCAGCATTCTAGTTGCCACGCCTCTACTTCCTGCCTGGCTACTGGCCAATCTGCATTTTATTAAAAATAATACAAGGGACAGGATAAAAGACTATTTTCCCACAGCACATTCCTTTTATTCTTCAGAAATTTCTGATCATGGAGGTATAGAGGTTTACCCAAATAAGTCACAGAGTTTTAGAACTGAAAAAGTAGAGCATAGTAATTAATGTGATGCAGGCGGTGAAGAAAAAGTCTAGCAATTATGCACCTGAAACTTTTGGCGCAGGGCCACATCCAAAATGAGCTCTCAGTAATCGTGGATGATAATGATCCCAGGGATGCCTAGGTGGTCTTATTCATTGCTTCCCCCAACACAACTAGACTTCAAATAGGCTCCTTTCTCGGTTTGGTTCCCCTGACTTCTTTTTTTATTCTTCACAAAGTAAATGATTTTTTTTTTGCCCATTTGCAATGTCAATATTTACAAGAGCCTTCTGCCAGGTTCACAACTCACTCATGTTTTCTCCAGCACTCTTTGAAATGTGATCAGAAGTCATGCCTTGTCTCCCATTCTCTGCGGGAAGACAGTTCCTGGTCCAGCCCTTATAACTGCCTCCTGCCATAAATATATGGGCTTGCTTCTTCTTTTGATAATTTAGATCACAAACAAAGATCACCTATCATTTTACCCATCATCCTACAGCACTTTTCTGATTGTTTCCACCAATGTGTAAACCGTTGCTCAACCTTTGTTTCGGATGACTTGAGTTTACATTGAATTGTGGTTCTTTTTTTCTAGTGTTATAACCTTTAATCTTGCTTTCCTGTTTAATTTTGTCCAATAAAGTTTTGCTTTGAAGAGAATATTTTTCCACAGTATGGTGGCTTGAATAAAATGGCCCCTATAGGCCTCTAAGGAATGGCACTACTTGGAAGTATGGCCTTGTTGGAGTAGGTGTGTCACTGCGGGTAGGCTTTGAGGTCTCACAGCTCAAGCTAGGCTTAGTGACAGTCTTTTCATTCTGCCTGCAAATTCAGATGTATAACTTTCAGCTGCCTTTCCAGCAGCCTGTCTGCCTGCATTCTACCATGTCCTGCCATGATGATAATGGACTAAATCTCTGAACTGTAAGCCAGCCCCTATTAAATGTTTTCCTTTATAAGCATTTCCATGGCCACCATGTCTTGTCACATCAATACAAACCCTAATTAAGACATCTAGGTTTGAAGACTTGGAGACGAGAGGTCAAAGGTAAATGAGGACAATGAAGGGATATTCTTATAACAGCGGGTAACAGTGGAACCTATTGAGATAGTGATTGACATTCAAGCAAAGAAGTGGCTCTGGGACTTTGATAGGAAGGGGACCTAAACATCTACCAGCACCATGCAATGTTTAAAGCTCTGGAGTCAGTATTATTAGCTGACAGAGATGACCAGAAATATGGGATGGAAGTTATGTATGGAGAAAGGAGAACTGCCAAAAGGGAAGGGAGAGGACCACCAGTAAGTACGGAACCAGAATGAGGAAGAGAACCTATGTTTTAGCTGAAACCCAATTGGTAAACTCTTAAAAAAGAGAATTATAGTGATAGAGAAATCTAAAATGGAGAATTAAATGTTACTAATAAGTTTAGAAAGTGAATGCAACTCATTTGCGACTTTGGAGAGGAAGAGGAGGAAGAGAAGAGGAAGAGGAGTGGAGAAGGAGGAAGAGAGTTCACCTGCACCAAAGAATTAGACTAAATAGACATCTTACAGAATATTCTAACAGCTAAGGAATTCACATTCTTTTCAACAGCTCATAATACAGTTTTTTTCTAAAATAGATAGTATTTTAGGCTAGAAAATACATCTTTAACAAGTTCAAAGAGTCAACATAATTTCTTGTAGCTTATGAAATCAAAGTGTAATGAAATTAGAAATGAATAGCAACAGCAGCTACAGAAGCTATAACATACATGGGAACTAAACAATATACTGTTGTGTAATTGGATTTTTGAAGAAATCTTGGACTGAACTTAAAAATCTCTTTAATCAAAAGAAATTGAAAGTACAACTGTTCAGAGCCACAGGGATATAGCAAAAGCTGCGTGAAGCAGAACTTTTTCAGCTATGAGTGAATACATTAAAATTTTAGATCTTGAATAAGTAACTTAATGAAACAACCAAGGTCTTAGCTAAAGAACAAGGCAGACTCAAAAGAAGTAGATGGAAAGAACTAATAACGTATGAATAGTTTTTTTAAAAAAATATCATAATGAAAGTTTGTGTTCTTCAGGCTATAAGTATCTACAGATAGGAGTCTAAATGAGCTTATTGTTGTATTATCTCATTATGTTAATACAACAGCTTTGTTAAGGTGATTTATAATTCTGATTTTCTGTGTAATAAGCAGATGAGCAACTATAGAAAACACTGCCATTTAAATCTTTTTATTGATTATTTGGAAATTTTACATCATGAATCCCAATCACATTTACTTCCAAGTCTTTCCAGGCCCACCCCACCCTTGTGACTTCCTCCCACAAAGGACAAAGAAGAAGCAGAAATAAAAGTAGAAAAAGAAAGAGTAGAAGGAAAAAAGGAGGGGACAAAGAAAGAGAAGGAGGAGAAGGAGAAGAAGAAACCAAGTTCAATTTGTGTTACCAGTATACTCACTGGAGTGTGCACAAACACCCCATGGCCACTCTCTTAAAGAAAAGGAATTCCTTCCCCTTCCACACATCTGCCAGAACTCATTGATTGTGGAGAGTTTGAGCCCAGCCTGGTCTACTTAGCAAGTTTCAAAATAGGCACTATGTAGCTGTTAGCTGCATTTTCTACAGTGCAGATTTCAATACTGTTTACAAACAAAGGCAATGGTAATATACCTAACATGCTAACCTTTTTTATAAACTTAAAGATTCACATAAACCTTAGTAAATTGCTACCTGAGTCCACCTGTTGCGAGTCAAGTAGAATGCAGATAATTACTCCTGACATGTCAACTACCAACCTAAGCTTCCTTGCCCATTGCCTGTTTCTAAAGGGGAAGCTCCATGCATAAGATTTTTCCATTGCTTTGACTTGACTGTTGTTTATAAGGGGGTGGGGAAGGAGAGAAAGAGAAGGTAATAGAGGAGTGAATAATGGCAAATGATAATGAATTATGAAAACTCAAACTTAATACTTGGCAGTATTAAACTGTCCAGGAGGCTGGGACCTTCGGGGAGCAAAGCAGGGCATCTTGCATCTGAGGAAAACACATAAGACTTGCGTTAACTATTTTTCTTGAGATCTAAAATGTCACATTTAACAAACGCTTTCCCGTGGCAATCAGCTTAAATGTGAACAGTCTGACTTGCTGTAACTGCTATTTAATTTTTCCTAGCAGGGCTCCTCAGGCGTGATCATTGACTGCTGCTGACCTTATGTCAAGATTTGACTGAGACAAACTGTTATCCTAGATCAGTGTTAGCGTCAATCTGCTTCTATCACTGGAGTGTCCTAGTTCTGAAAATAATTCCTATGATCGTTGGGTCAGTAGCTAAACATGTCTGTCATTCTTGGTTCTTATTAAAACCAACAGAGCTTCCTGGATCCTACTTTGAAACTAAGAAACAAGAAGTGCCATGCCCAGGAGGACATTTTTTTCTTTCTAATATGAACTTTCTTTCTCCACATCATATATTTTTATTAATTATTTTGGAATTTCATATAATGCATATTAATCACACTCACTTCCCATTCCTCCCAAATCTACCCTCCCACCCTTGCACCCCCTAAAAATAATAAAAACCAAGAAAACATGAACCTTAATTTGTATTGCCTATATATTTATTGGAGCATGGACCAACTCTCAGTGGCCAGCCCCCTAAAGAAAACTGAATCCTTTCCCGCTTCTCCTACCAGAAATGATCAGCTGTGAAGAGCTTTCATCACCCCATCACAGTTTTTAAAGACTCTATTCAATAACTTTCTCTCTGGACTCTCCTTTCTTTCCTTTATTCCTTCTTCCCTTCTTCCCATTCTCCCTCCCTCCCTCCCTTCCTTCTTCTTCTTTTTTTTTTTTTAAATTGGCTTAGGGTTGACACAGAAACTTTCAATGTCTTTCATTTTCATTTCCTCTTTAAAGGTCTCCATCATCTTCAGAAAGTTATATTTAAAATCATTTTATTATGCTTCTTCTAGGTTAGGATGATTAAGTCTTCCTGTTGTGTGACCACTGGGGTCTCATGTTACCATGTTGCTTTTTAGGTTGTTGGATGAATTCTTGCATTGGCACCAACCCATCTCTTCCTTCAGTTGATGCCGGCAGTGTCTTTGTGTCTTCGGCCAATCGTTGCAGTGGCTGTCTGTGTCTTTCGGAACTGTTCTTGGTCTACTCTGTACCGTCAATGTCTGTGTCTCAGGGAGCCACTGAGGTCTCTCTTAGCCTGCTCTCCTGGTTCGCTCTCTTGGTCCACTCTATGCAGTCACAGCTTGTGCTTTAGAGTTCTTCCCTTGGTCCTCTCTTCTGGTCCTCTCTGTGTAGTTGCAGCTTGTGTTTCAGTGTTCCTTTGAGGTTGGGGAGGGGGTGGAGGGATTGAGGGTTTAGGGGCGAAGTGGGACTTGTAGCTTTCAGGGTTCGATGGATGGAATAGAGATGTTGAGTAGCCTATATGCAGGAAACGCATCTGCTATCTGGCTATAGAAGCTGAGGCGGGTGGGGGAAGGACCAGGGGTTTAGCCCCACTATGGCGGGCCTAGAAAGTGGGGTGTCTTGCTGGTCACTTACCCCTTAATTTCTCTGTGTGGCAGCAGGCTGTGTTCAGAGTTCCAACTGAGGTTGCAGGAGGATAGGCACGTTTGGGGGCAGGGCGGTGCGGCGAGGGGGCAGGGCGGTGCGGCGAACTCCCTGACCAGCAGGAAAGAACAGCCACCAGACGAGGATTTTATCACGCTTTATTGGAGCCTCTTGGTTATAGGGAGAGCAGAAAGCAAGGGGCCCTGAGCTCTGAGCTGTAGCTGCTTATATAGGGAGTCTGCCTAGCAACCTTTGATACTTTGATACTTTAACTGCTTTTCTGGAGACCCACCGGCAGGAAAGAAAGCAGGGGAACATCCCTGTCAATTACAGACCACAAGGAAGTTCCCCTGCTGGTCAGGGGAAGTGTGGGCAGCTAGATCACAACAACTCACCCTGTTTTCTGATGGAAGAACTGCAACCTTAATATGGAGTTATTTATCAAGCGAGGCCAGGGCCAAATGCCATCTTGTAATGGCAGCCATTCAAATCGGCTCCCAGCAGGGCGGGACTTGCAGGGTCCAATGGATGGGCAGGAATTGGGGCAGCCTAGCTGCAGGAAACTCTCCTGCTGGCTGGGTAGAGAAGTAAGGCAGGTGGGGGAGAGTCCCTGGGGTTTTGCCCCCATATGGAGGGCCTAGAGAGTGAGGTGTTCCATTGGGCGGCTGGTTACTCACCTCTTGGTCCTCTCTGTATTGTAGCAGGCTGTGTTTCAGTGGTCCACCAACGTTGCAGGAGGGTAGGCGAGTTTGGGGGCAGAGTGGGACTTGTAGCTTGCAGAGACCAGTGGATGAGAGGGGCTATTGTGGCAGCCTACCTCTTGGTCCTCTCTGTATTGTAGCAGACTATGTTTCAGAGTCCCCATCTTTCATTTTCAATTATGAGTCTGCCTCCATCGATGCCACTGCTGAGGAAGCCTCATTGCCCATAGCAGCTGGTGGCAGCATAAATCATGGACTTCTACATGGTTTCTGGTAGCAACACTGATTGTGGGCATCAATAGGGTTTTCAGCAGCAGCGTCAATCATGAACATCAAGGTGGTCCCCAGGGATCACTGATATCAACACGATCTCTGGTGGCAGCACAGACTTTTGAAGAGCCCACTGTGTTAGTATCCATTAAGAATATGTGATACTAAAGGATGAAACTAATGTCCCTCTGTGACAGAGTCCTCTGCTATGGCACCACAAACGTATCAGCTTGTGTTTAAAGGCTATGCCCCCACATGCTGCTTGCTCATCTTCTCTAACAGACTCCTCTTTTACTTTCATGGACCCAGGGCTCCAATTTTTCTTCCTTTCTTTGGTTGGTTTGTCATGACGGAACTTTTTAAAAATTGCATTTTTGTTTACTGTTTTGCATTCATGTGTATACAATGCGTGTGAGGTCACACTACACCGAACAGGTGGCCGCTAAAGGACAGCTTGTCTCTCCTTCTACCGTGGGAATGTAGGGCATCAGAAATGGCAGCACATGTGTTTACCCGCTGACCCATCTCATTAACCCACAACGGAGCTTTAACCACTTCAGAAACAAGTGCTCTGTGCATATTTAAATGATTAAAAAGTAACTTCTAGATCATTGTATAAAGTACTTATCAAAAGTAGAAATCATCCAAACGATCACACAGAATTCTCCTTTATGATGTCCCATACAATTATGTGTCAAAAATCCTACACTTGTCACCAGAAAGCTATGTGCAGGAGAGAGAAAATCCTGCTTCTCTATTACACGTCTCAGTCAGGCATTTTTCCAGACTCCAATCAGCCACAAATGGGCTCTTCTGACACAGCCTTCAATCTCAAGGATGTGGGTAAAGCATGCACGTATCCAAGTCGACGTTCAATAAATCTGTGCCACGCTCAGCAACTATGAACATGCTGTTTGTGGTTTTGAAATGAGCAATAAATTTCATCCTCGAAGCGTTTTATCTTGGGATTTCAATGGGAGTTTTGTTCTGGATGATTCAAAAGTAATACTCACATGGGCATGGTCCCATCAGGACGTCTCAGTATGACTGTCATTCTAGATTGTTCTAATAATGAATGGCCACTGTGATCAGCGCTCTGAGAGATGGAACAGGGTCACCTGTGTCACTCCTAGACCAACATGGAAGCAGCGTGACCACAGGCATTTCCACATTCTCAGACGCTGTGCCCTGGCAAGTCACAACCAGTCAGTCTTGAACATCTGAAAACAATTACAGATAAACAAGGTAGTCAACAAACAGAAAACAACTCCCCCAAACCAACCAACCAACTGACCAATCAAGCAACAACAAGCGAAAACAATGTCTTCCAAATCCAAAGTTGCCTGTGACTGTGACCTTTCTCTAGACTACATACCTAAACTTCTATGTCATGTATGATATCACTTAAAATATTGTGTACTTTCCAAATATGCAGAAGAATGAGTTTGCATTACACACGAGGTGATAACCACTAATGTATGCACCATTAATGGAAGGTTTATTCGCCTCACATTTTACATAGTAAGGAAAGAAACAGGCCAGTGGTGAGAGATTAATAATACCAAGTAACTAATAACTTTATTTGTTCAGAAAAGCCTAGTGAACAATTCCAAATTTCAAATCTATATAAAGTAGTGAGAGCCCCAAATCTGGTTTGAAAATAAAAAATAAAGGTATGCATGTGTGATTTTTAAAACTGTTACCAAATTAGAATAATAATTTCATCTTTTATGTTAATCACAGCATACTTTCTTTCTAAAAATTTAATTGAATAATAATGTGTTATTTGGGGTCCTCTTATGTTGCCCACACTGACATCAAACTCTCCCGCCTTTGCTTTCTGACTGCTAGGATGACAGGCACATGTCATCACACCGGGCATGGCTAACTTTAATTTCCTTTTGATTTAATATAATTTCTTTTCTTTCTTTCTCTGTAGCTTTGGAGTCTGTCCTAGAAAGCGGTCTTGTAGACCAGGCTGGCCTCGAACTCACAGAGATCTACCTGCCTCTGCCTTCCAAGTACTGGGATTAAAGGCATGTGCCAACACCACCGGGAGATTGAATATAAATTTCTTGATGTGATAAACAGACCAGATGAACCTAGAAACAGGGTCATGGTTGCTCAGGGTCAGCTTTATTTGCTACAGTCTTTCGAAGTCAGGTCAAGTCCCATTTTTGCAAGTGCTTCTTGCTCCTTTCATTCCTGAGGAGCAGTAAGGAAATGGCTAAACCTTGCCTGTTTGAAAAGAGAGTTCCTGCCAGGGTTGAATCGTTTTGCTGAAATCACCGTTTGCAGATATGTATAGCTCCTTAGCCAGCTGGAACTGCGCTGGTGATGGAGCGCAGGTGTGACGCAGTTGGAAGGCGAGGGTTGCCATGGGCACGGCAGCAGCCTTCCACGAGCTCAGATGCTCTGCGCGTGGTGACCTGACTCTTCAGCACTCCGAGGAGAACATTCTCTAGGGAAACTGAGTGTGTGTGAGGGTGAGGGACATTTACCATGCCTGGACTAAGGCTCGATGTGACAAAACAATTCAGGAACATTCCTTCATACCTTTGTGTTTTGGTGTCAAAACAACCGGCAGAACGAAGAGGGCTCACTGTGTCTGGGGCTTTTTGATCCATTAGTTGCTCTCACTGGTTGCTAGTTATTAGACTTGAATTGTGGCAGGGTTTCAACACAGGCAGTCGTATTGTTTGGCTTGTCGAATTCCGAGGAGGCACTTTTATTTCTGTGAGCTTTGTTTTCACCCCTGTAAGGGGAGGTAGCTAACTGATGATAATGGAGCCTCCTCTGTAGAAGGGTTTTCTGAGGCTTAGATGGGGGAATTCGTGGAAGGCATTTGGAAATGCGCCAGTTGGCACATGGCGATACCTGGGAAAGGCTAGTATTTTACGAAATGAGCAACAAATTGAGCTATTTTCATTAAATGGAGTAGTTCATTTGAAATAATGTGTAATTGCTAAGTGATAAAGGTCTTAGAGTATGTAAGCCCAGTGTGTATATGTGTGTGTGGGGGCTGTGTGTGACTGTGTGTATGTGTGAACATGTGTGTATGTGTGTGTGAATGTGTGTTTGTGTGTGTGACTGTGTGTATGTGTGAACATGTGTGTATGTGTGTGTGAATGTGTATGTGAATGTGTGTGTGTGAGACTGTGTGTATGTGTGAACATGTGTGTATGTGTGTGTGAATGTGTGTGTGAGTGTGTGTATGTTTGAACATGTGTGTATGTGTGTGTGTGAATGTGTGTGTGTGTGAGAAGAATGCAGTGCAGGGGTGAGCAATGTAAACCCAGGCCTTCTTGGTGGCTTCCTTTGTGACACTCACCTTTGGTGACTTCTAATTCTAGACTTGGAGTTAAACCACTTTCCACTGCAGCGGAAGGAGGGGAGGGTACCCTTTAGGAGACATTACTTGGGTCGAATTTATATCCTGATAGGATAGTCTAAGGATGTCTTTGTTTATCTGACCTGCGGACTCAGAATGCTGCAGAGACCTCAACAAAGGATGAGTGGGCCTGATGTGGCTTAATGAGGTACTCCCGAAAGTCAAATGTTTTGGATTACAGGTATTGTTATTCAATAGCATCCCCTTTCCCTGTCCCAGGAGAGGTCTGAGCTCTCTTGCTTTGGTTACTTGAAAGTGAATGACTTCCACAGGCTTATCTGGTTGAATACTTGGCTCCCAGTTGGTAGAACTGTTTGGGAAAGATTAGAAAGTGTGTTCTTGGAGGAGGTGTGTCACTGGGGCCCACGTCATCCCTAGGTTGTGTCTGTCTTGTACTCGTGACTCAAGATGAGAGCTCTCAGCTCCGGCTCCAGCATCATGCCTGTCTACCTGCCATCATGTTCCTCCACAGGATGGGTCATGGACTTTAGCCCCTCGGGACTGGAAACTCTCAATAAACCCTTCCTTTTATATGTCACCTTCTTCATGGTGTCCTATCATAGCCATAGGGAAGAAACTGATACACTTGCCCAAGACCAGCTTCTTCCTTTCCAAAGCTTCTTTGAGAGAAAATGGGAGGGCACATAAGAGATGCCAGAGTGAGGAAAGGGGAAGGAAAAAGGGATGCAATTACATTTTAATTTCAAAAAGTGAAAATATAAATAAAAATATATTTCCAACAGCAACCTTAAAGCTTAAGGCTAAAAATACGTGAAGCTTACATCCCAAAGAGAGGTTTCCTAAGTGCTCATGTTGAAATGAAGCTAAATGAGGCAGCTACAAGAGACGATGTTTTAAATATTCCCTGCCTTTTGTAGAGTAAGCACACTAAGTTTGAGGAATGGTAACAGGTTACAGGGGTTGTACGTATTCCACTTCATGGAATTTGAGACTAAGTGAGTTACGTGTGCTGACTTTCTCTGTCAAGCTAACGCCTTCCGAAATAGCCCTGCATGTGACACTTTCAGAATGTCTATGCAATGTGGAAAATTAGACTTGAAGTTTATCCAAGTGTGTGTCTACAGTATATACATACATATGTATGTATATACTGTAGAAATATGTATATATATATAGTGTAATCCATACCCTCACCATTTTACTGAACACAACAATAACCTAACTGATTCCATAAGATCATTTTTAATTTGTATGAAATCTTTTTTAAAATGCTTGAAATGTCGTCTATAGTCATCTCCTTAGATCCTTTCCATTTTCAAAGCACCTCAGAACATAAACCAATTAATATCACATTACAAAAATATGTTGAAGCTAGCCTCTATGACAGTATGGAGACTTTCCCTTGGACATGATAACTAAAATAAGCTTCAGTTTTTAGACCAAATGAAGTACATGTTCATATGAAAAACAACTTGAAATAGTCACATCTTTGGGACATTTGTCGGCTACTTACAAAAGTCTTATGGTGTTTTCTAAGCTCTGTCTACAGCAGGCTTAGTATTGGCTTAGTATTTCTCCCTTCTTAAGGGGTCCAGCAACACACATCTCATGAGCAGAGCATCTTGGAAGCTATGCACTTGTTTTTCTGACATTATCTTACAAAAAGACTACAGCTTTGTTCTATGTGGACAAAAAACAATCTCTCTCAGACAATTCAGTCTGGAGTGTTCAGCGAGCACGCTGTGAAGACACCTGGGGACCTGTAGAGAGATCCACGTGGTAAGAAACTGAGGTTCTCAGCAAATATTTGGCAAAGAAAGAAAGCGTGTCGGCAGCCAAGTAAGTGAGCGTGGACCTGGAGCTGCCTTACCTTCCGTGTCAGCAAGGAGTAGAGCCCCACTGTGGATAAAACAGCAGGCCTCCCTTCTCTGCAAAGTGAATGCACCAAACCCCTGTGGATGCAGAAAACCCAGGGCAGTACTAAAGCGTCTGGTTCTGTGCTTCTGCTGGAAGAGATTTTCATCAGTCAGATTGTCAGTTATTGTCTTCTGCTTACAAACTCAATGACTTTCTGCCTTTGCTAAGCAATGTCTGTAGGTGCTAAGAAACAGACCGATTCAGGAAAGCATGAGGGTCATTCAGTAACTCAGGGACTCTATTTGGTTTAGGCTGTGCATGCGAACCTCTTTCGGTAAAGCGCTTGGCAGCCTGAAAACCTTGCACATACCTCCCTCTCTAACCAATGAACCTAGAATCTGCTAGCATCATAGGACCTCAGCATGGAGCTCTGTGCACAGCCCTATCCAAACAACGAAATCAGTTTTTCTTTTTTCATGACCTTAACGACCATCAACTTGGACAGTTTCTATTCAAAATATTCTAAATACATCCTATTCTGAGGATTGAGGGTTGATCCAGCCTGAACTAGTTCTGAATTCATGAAAGATAAGGCAAAACTGTGTCCCCATATGAATCCATGAGATGACTATGCATATTTGGGTCTATATATGATTATAATCTGATACATTATGGGAAGGAACATGCACAGTGAAAAAAGATATATGTAACCTACGGCTGTCAATCAAAATAGAGAATCACTAAATTAGGTCCCTAGTAACAAACTTCTCCTAAACCCCATAAAAGAATCCCAGACAACAGAGCCTGGAGTATTTCCCTCGGGTCCCACTGTCATCTGGACACCGCATTCCTTTCTAATAAGTATTATTGTTTCAATTTAATTAAAGTATCCTCTCTACTCTGCAATCTGTACAAAGTTTTATTTCATTCTTAAAAAAAAAAAAAACCAGCATTTGGCAGATTGAATACCACTCTGGGTTTCTGAAACCACACTAATAAAAATCCTGGATAGGGGTAAACTATTCTGATTGACTAAAACTCAGGAAAGACTCAGGTAGAGCCATCCAACTAAGGTGCTTTAAAATACATAACTCACAGAAATTATGAAGTGATAAATATTTGTTATTTTAAACTGCCAAGATTTATAGCACTTTTTCATAAAAACAAAAGATAGCTAATATAATTTCCAAACAATATCTTCAGTTAATATTGTGATGGATGAAATTGTCGATTTGACGGAATCTAGAATCACTGGGATCTGAATGAGCCTCTGGGCAGCCTGTGAAAGTTTAGAGAGTAGGCTGAGCTAAGGTGGGAAAACCCCACCTACTGCAGGCAGCAGCGTTCCACAGGGTGAGGTCCTGAACTCAATAAGATAGAGAAAATGAGCTGAGCACTCATCACTCTCTGCTTCCTGAGTGTGGATGTTTATAAGATCAGCTTATGGGAAAATACATGAAATTGCCTTGACTCACCATTGCATGATCATATATAGAAAAACAATAAATCTGAAAATAGCTAGAAATAATTATAGAGTTTAGCAAGGTTTAAAAAGCCAATATGTAAAAATTAATGCTTCTAGAAAAATTAATCAATGTATTTTATTTTAATGAAATTTCTATGAACCTGCCATAAGTAACCACAAATTAAAAAATTTAATGCTATGCTATATACAATAGCATCAGAACTTTTGAAATAGTTGTGGATAAATTTGATAAAGTGTCTTTAAGACCCATCCACTGAAACATTGCTAAGAGAAATCTTGAATGTATAAAGCGAAGAGGCATATCATCTTTATAAGTCAAATCAATTATCAGAACTATACTGCTCTTTCTAAATTGATGTGTAAGCTCATACCAATCTCAATTATTATTCCTTCAGGTTCTTGATAGAAATTGACCATCTGACTATAAAATTTATATGTAAATTCATAAGACCTAGAAAAGCCAAAACCATTCTTTATAAAAGAACAAAGTTGAAGGACTTATACTATTTGATGTCATAGTATATCATAAAACTACATCAATCAAGAAAGTGTGATATTGGCATAAGGATAGGCATATAATTTACTGCAACTCAATAAAGCCTAGAAATAATTCCGTATGTATATAGTCAATTGATTTCAACAAAAGCGCCAAGGCAATCAATGGAAAAGTGATCATCTTTTCAACAAATGGGACCATGGCAGCGAATAACTTTATTTTTTTAAAAAAGAAAAATAAGCTTGTGCCTCACTTGGTGTACAAAATACTCAAGGCCAGACCCCCATGCCCAACAGTAGACAGCTAAGATAAAAGAAAGTCAATAGTATTTTCAGAGATTTTTGCTTCTTATTGCTTTATTTGGGCACCATTTGCTTTGCTGGTCTTTTGCTTGTATATTAAGGTTTTAGATTTTTTTTATTTCTATTGGTTTTGGATTTGGGTGTGTGTGCGTGTGTGTATGTGTTATTCTCATGATTTTTCTTCATTTTATAAATCCTGGTTTATTTGTGTTTTTTGACTGTTTTCTAAAGAGAAGGAAGGTGTGGAGTTGGGTAGGTGGAAAAGTGGGGAGGATGTGGGAGGAGAACGGGGGCACTACAATCAGACTAAATTGTATGAAAAATTGTTATCAATGAAAAATTAAAACAAACATAAAAGAAGAAAATTGAAAGTGAACCAAGCTAAAATATAGAGGCTGACATTATTGGAATTTTAGAAGAAATCATAGAATAAAAGTCTTAGTAACTTTTTGCATTTAGAAATCATATTTTAGCTAGGCATTGGTGGCACATCCCTTTAATCCCAACACTTGAGAGGTTATCCACTGGGGTATAGCAATCTAGCAATGAGAAAAGTCTCCCTCCCTCCCTGAACAGCCATCAACTGTTCTCAGTTCCTCAACCAGGTGGCGCAGCAGGAATTCCCATCTTTTCCACGTGGCAATTTTTAACTCTTGATCTTGTAGAGGTGATGTCTGAGCACTTACAGAAGAGGATTAGCTGATGATATTTTGACTTTATTGTTATTGATTGTGAGAACACTGAGTCACATAAATGCACAGCAAAAATGGCTGAAATATATTTCAGAAACCATTGGAAATTCTGTTCTAATCCAAAGCTGAAATTTACTGAGTGATTTTTTTTAATAAATTGAAACTCACGTCAGCAACTCAGAGAGCAATTTAAAAAAAAATGAAAGGCTTAAATATAGTACAATACAGAGGCATACTGCTTTGATACTTACTGTAGAGAAATGACAGAAAAAAAGGTACAAGTCTGTTTTCCATAGTTAAATAATTATTTCTCCATGAGAACACTGTAAGTACAGTAAAAATGCTGCAGTTCACTGCACGTGTTAGTCAAAAGTCTGAGCTATCTGGTGAAAGTACCCGTGCCGTGTGCTCAGAACAGACTACAGTGAAATTCTGCAATGTAATGTGGGAAAATGTTGCCAGAAACTCCTGAGATAAGCATTTTATTTATTTATTTTTTTAAAAAGAGGTTTTATTTCTTTCCCATACAATATATTTTGATCATGTTCTTTCCCAAAACCCATGGATCAAGAGTAAAGCAAACTAATAATAATAATAATAATAATAATAATAATAATAATAATAAAGAAAACTAGTAAGACAAAAACCCCCAAAGCGATATAAAAACCTCCAAGAATGTAGAGTGTGTTTCCATTGACCGGTTCCTCCAGGGCGTGTGTCCTGCCCTAGAGTGTGGTTAATATGCACAGATACTCCACTGTAGGAAACTGCCTTTTCCTTTCCCAGAAAACATCGATTGCATATGGGTTCTTGGTTAGGAGTGGACTTTTGTGTCCACTTCCCATCCCCAATGCTGCCATTTTGCTTGGTTTGAACTTGTGCAGGCCTTGTGAGCGCTGTCCCAGAGTCTTTGAGTTCACAGGGTCACCAGCCCTGTTGTGTGTGGAAGACAGGTTTCTAGAGCCACCCTCATTTTGTCTTCTCTTCTGCATATATCCACTTAGGGCTGAGTGCTCCAAAGTCTCTCAGTCTCTGTACATTGTCCAGCTGTGGCTTTCTGTGTGAACTGTCATCTACCACAAGAAGAAGCTTTTCTGGTACAGGTTGAGTGAATGGATTTGACATTTTAATAAATATTTTTGTTTATTTTTTTGGGGTATGTATGTGTGTGTGCTTGTGCATGCGTGCACACAACCACAGCTTAGTCCACGCTTCCAGGGCCAAGGACACCTTCAGGGAGTTGATTTTTCTCTTTCCACCCTGTTGAGATAGGGTCTCTTGTTTCTGGTTCTGCCTGCGTAGTTCATGTTAGTGGAAACATTTTCCACCAACTTTTCCTGCGTGTGCATAGGAATGCAGGGATCACATCATAGGAGTGCAGGGATCACATCATAGGAGTGCAGGGATCACATCATAGGAGTGCAGGGATTACAAATGTGTGCCACCACATGCAACTTTTCATGTGAGTTCAGGATAACGAACCCCTCAGGCAACTTGGTCTCCAGTCTCACTTGGTCCCAGTCTCACTTGGTCCCCAGGCTCACTTGGTCCCCAGGCTCACTAGGTCCCTAGACTCACTAGGTCCCCAGGCTCATGAGGTCCCCAGGCTCACTAAGTCCCCAGGATCACTTGGTCCCCAGGCTCACCTGGTCCCCAGGCTCACTTGGTTCCTAGGCTAACTAGGTCCCCAGGCTCACTAGGCCCCCATGCTCACTTGGTTCCCAGGCTCACTAGGTCCCCAGGCTCACTTGGTAAAGGCTATTATCTGCCAACCAGCTCTCCAGGGTTTGTGTACTTGATTTCTCATTACATTCTGGTCACACATTCAGAAACACATTTTCTTCTGTTGTTGTTACCAAAATTTCCACAAGTTCCTCAGTAGGTCTCATGACCTCACAGGGGGTCACAACCCAGAGTTTAAGACCTTGTGACATAGAGCGTCATTTAGGTGTGTTTTCAGGAAAGGTCTGCTTGCAAGAGATCAACTCAGCTTTTCCCATGAACAGATTTTGATTTCTCCTTCATTACTGACAACATTTTTGCTGGGTATATGACTCTTCCTTCAGATCTCGAAAAGGTTTGTGCTGCTTCCTCCTGACCCCTAGCTACTCATGAAAATTCAGAGGTTCATTTGAATTAATTTTCTATATAATTGAGTCCTACTTTTCCTTCACTTTGAGCTTTCTAAAGCTTAATTATTGGTAGGTACATCCTTGCGATTTTAGCACCTGGAGGTGGAGGCAGGAGGATCACATACTTGGAGTGATCTTGGGACAGATAGTCCAGGTAGGGACAGAGGGTCTGTACAGGGAGATGATGTCTTGAACAAATAAGCAAACCAAAAGTAATCAGGAAATACATTGTGGTCTCTTTTGGCTTTTTTTTTTTCAGTGGGGACTTAAACGATATGAGACTTCTTAGTTCAATAACTATGTGTTTTTTCCCTCCCAGCTTGCATTATTTTTCTCTCCGTATTTCTTTGAGTGTACATATAGTTCTTCATGCTTCTCCTGTTCTCAGACTCTTATGGCATGCGTGTTTTGTCTCTTGTTATATTCATGTGTATATGTATACATGTGCATGTGTGTGTGAGAGAGAAAGACAGACAGACAGAGAGACAGGGAGAGAGAGAGAGAGAGAGACAGAGAGAGAAAGAGAGAGTTTGCTTTTAGTTTATTTTTCCCTGTTGTTGAGCCATTATTATTGCTTTTATTTTCGATTCATTACATATGGTTAAGGTATGTGTCCGGTGGGTGGATGGGTCTGTCTGTGCTTATGTGCAATGCAGAGGAGGGCACTGGGGGTTTTCTCTGGTTTTTAATGCTTTATCCTTTTCACCTGCAGAGTTTTTGGATAGGGTGATAACTAGCCAGTTCCATTGTTGCCATCACCTACCTCTACCCTCTACCCAGTGTCGGGATTATGGCACATGCATCTGTGCATGCTTTAATGTGGGTCTGGGGATCTGAACCCAGGTTCTTAATCTTGCCCGACAGGCACTCTCACCTACTGAGTTGTCTCCTGATCTCTCCCTCCACTTAAATTTTCCTCTTTTTCTTTCATTCTTCTGTTGACTCCATCTATTGAATATTTATTTAGGCAATATTTTTCTAATTGTAAGAATTTCCATTTGTACTTTTTCCCATGCTAATTCTATTCTTTTTTTTTTTTTTTTTTTTTTTTTTTTTTTTTTCTCTGTTTTGCAATTGGTGTTATTTTTTTTTTTTTTTTATGACTTGCTTTTTTTCTCTTTTCTTTGTTTTTTGAAGCATTTTAATGATGGCTACTTTTAAACATTTGTCAGATCACTTTAACAACTCTATCAACCTTATGTTAGCATTTATTGATTATGTTTTCACTCAGCTTCAAATCTCGACTTTTGGTATGACAGGTGAATTTTATCTGATACTTTAAAATTCTGTGCCTTGTGAGAGATTATCTTCTATTAAAACCTGCATTTTTTGGATTTATGTGACTCTACTCTATCAGTAAAAGCTTCCTATAGCTGCCACATAGGAGGAAAAACAAAAGTACCTCATCATCCTGTACTCTGAAGCCAGCCTCATTGCTTCTTGGGGTAGTTAGCTGGGTTGCTTATGGTCCCTACGAACCTTGCATGGAAGACTTTTCATTGCAGGAATTGAAATGGTATGGGTCCCACTTCTCCACCTCTTAAAGCAACTGGCAATAGGAACTTGGGATCCCAAGCTAGATTCTATTCAAGAATGCTATTCAAGGGTTTTGTGGTGTGACATTTCCTAGGAAGACATGAACAAATCTCCAGTTATCCAAGACAACATTGACAACAAACCAAAGACACATCTCCATTCAATAGGAAGTTTGTTAGCCAATGAGCTTTTTTTTTTAAAGCTAATTTACAAGGGTTTCTGTGAGTCAGTCTGGATGCATACTTGAAGTGCCTATGCCAGCATAGGTCACGAATAACTGCACCCCCGAGCTCCATTCATAACGTGTTAGCATCTCCAGTAGATAGAGCCTCCCCTGCTCATGTAACCTTGGGGAAGGTTCTTGTGAGTCTTGCAATGTTCTGAGCTTCGTGAGCCTTGTAATATCTGTGACCTTCTTAATTTTTAGGACTCTGCCAGACAGAATTGTGAATTTGTAGGAAATAGCTAAGATGTAGCTTCTCACCCACTTTGCTAGCACCGTGGAGGCGGGTCAGAATGTCTATCATCCTGTAAGTGACATAGTACTTTCTAAAAGTTGTCAGCCTTGCTAGTCTGCCCTTCCCCTCATCCTTTCGTTGGAGAGGCGTCTGCTGAGGCTTAATTTTGTGTGGCATTGACAACTTGCCAGCTTCATCAACTCCACATTTGGAATATTTGAGACAAGAGGAAAACCTAAGGGACTCACACTGTATCCTTTCTTGGTGCCTATAATCCTTAGAGGTTCACAACTTCCAGACTCTTGTATTGGGTCATCCACACACAAAAACAAAACTTTAGTTGCTGCTGTACAGAATATAAGGAAAACCATGTATACTTTGTATGCAAGTAAAAACCTTCTCTTTTAAATTTTTTTTCACTGAAATTTTTGTGTTGACTTTTCATTTTGAAAATTGGTATAATATTTTTTACTAAAGAGTTACTTTCAAGCATGAAACATATCCCACTAAGACCAGACTATGTGAAAGAAATTGAGAAGTCTGGGCTCAAGGACAGATATTAACTATCTGAATACTATCAGAAGATCAAATGTGTATTTAAAAAATAAAAGATGGTTAATAAAATTTTTGATTATTTTCAAATTCCTCAGACATATTGAAAATGTGATTTAATAGTCATTTTTAGAGTAGAAATTTTATTAAAAATCCGTTTCTTACATTCTTCTGGGAACTATTTCACTTTTATCCCTAACACCATTATCTTACATCAGATTCTGGGAGTATAACTAAAATTTAACAGTAGTGAAGTCATTAGAAGGGAGCTGAAAAGTTTCTGCACCCTGATAAACCTCTCCGCTGAGGCAGCGATCCAAATCAGACCAAATCAAACCAAATTAGGAAAAGCCCAGGTTTAATGGGTAAAACTCTCCCGGATGACCTTCTGTACCCCCAGAGAGGAGATGGGAAAGAGAGACCGAAAAACCATATGTTTTTCCTGTGGGAGTGGCCATTAGCTTCTCTGGGAGAGGGGTCATCATTTGGCAGGCTTTCTGAGATGCTGCAGGCTAGAGAGCGATGGGGGAGGGGGTTTGGGAATGGGGCTTCCACCAGAGCAGTGAAAGCCATAGGGGTTAAAGTATGATAGGAGTGTGCTTAACAAACTTGCTCAGAGAAAAAGATGTTAGGATTTTTCATGAGTTCAGTTAATTGCCTTCAAGTGGTGCCAGTTTGTGAGTGCAATGGGACATTTCCTGCAGTGGACCAGGTGAGCTTTGTCCAAAGACCGAGGGTGTTGGGTATTCAAAGCCACCAAAGATGGACTTGAGACAAAGGCTGCTGAGTTTGGGCATTCATGCCAGTGAAGGCAAAGACACAGTTATGTTTGAGAGCAAGCAAAGCAGAAGCATGGAGTACTAAGAGGATTCTGGAAAAGTGAGAGACTGAGAAAAAAGGGGAGAATGAGAGGAAAGAAAAATAAACTTCTAAGAAGTTCACAAGAGAGAAAAAGCCATCGGACGTCTCTGTCTAGATGTTTTAATTAGACCATGGCAGAAACTGACAAAGACTAAGGTAACTGTTATTATGTTGCTTAGTTCCCTGGAATATCATTGGCTGAATAAGTGCAAGAGATTCTGAAACTTGTCTCATCTATTTTTGTTCTTAGAAGATACTCAGAAGTACCAGTGGTTGTTCTTTGTTAATTCCTTCTGTATGAGATGGGCTGGGGTATCTGTACTGAAATAGGTGGGGGATTTCAAATTTCATTAGAATCAAGGATGCAATAGACAGAAATGTCTTCCATATGCTACCCAAAGGTTGCAGAGAAGCCAGCAGCTTGACCGTTTCTAGTCTGGAGCTCTGTCTTCCATCTTGTCAGTGTGGCTTGATAAGCTCATCTTCAGCTACAAGCTTCTTTATTTCTCATCCTCAGTGTTCCTAAATTGGCTACTTTAACCCCCATCTTCCTGGACTCTATTGATAATGGAATATAGATCTGAGCACCTTGCAGGTTTCTCCATGGGCTTGATTCCCTTCCTACTGACAGAGAGCTAGCTAGCTCTTCCCTTCAAAGTTAGTGTTGACTGGTGAATACTCTTCAATTAAGAAAAAAAAACTGAACTAGAATTTATAGAAATCAGAACTTAGGTTAATGATTTTTACGCTTTATATAGCATATATTATTAAACTATTAAAAATCTTAAACCACAGAACAAAATGTCACGTAGATATTTACATTTTAATCGCAAAAAGTGTTTTAAAGCTGCTGACTTCAAGGGGCTAATCCTCAGTCCAGGGCTGGCATCACTTCCACCTAAGGCCTAGGTCTACTCAAGGACACCTATTAGATTCAACTCTCTAGACCAAAGGAGGAGGGGAATATGGTGAGTTTGAAAATAGCCTGCGTTACATAATGCAACACCTCCTCGACAAAGCACACCAAACCACACAACAAGCAAACAGAACTAGTTATCTACTGTTTCAAGAACTGCCTCCTGTATCCTGTTCTCAAATCAGGCTGACAATCAACCATGTTCTTTAGAGTATATTTTAAACAGGTTTTGTTAGCAGGTCAATCTTAAAATGTTATATTTACAGTGAACTGTAAGTGACATCGTTGAAAGTCCCAAACCACCTATTATCAAGAGTAACAGTTGTCAGTTAAAAATCGGTAAGGAAAACTGAATTCAAAAACATATTAAGAAGATCATACATCATTAACAAATTGTTTTCTCTTCAGGGACACAAGGGTAGCTCAACATATGCAAATTAGTAAGTGTGATATAGTGTGAAAACAGACTTAAGGAGAAAAAGCATATCTTCCCAAGAGATACAGAAGAGATCTTTAATAATGTTCAGCATCACTTTATGATAAAAGAATGAAATGAGGACTGGAAGGAAGCATTTAACACCAAACACTCTGTATAGAGCAAATGTATAGCCCACACTGCATCAAGCGAGAAAAGACTCAAAGTGTCTTTTTGTTAAATTCAGAATAATATCAGGGTATCATTTTATGTCTTTCCCCCTGTTATTCAACACAATTCTTGAATACTTAAAGTAATAAAAAAGAGAGGAAAGGAAACTCACAAAGAGGAATGGAAGATATCAAATTATTCCTGTGAAGACAGCTTCAAAGAAATTTCCAGTGAAGTTATTCACAGAGATAGGAAGAGAGAAACAGGTTGGATAATTTCAAATCTTCTCATCTCCCTTCTGTCCTACCTGCTTCTCTCTACAACATAATCTAAACAAATGATGACGAGCAAATTGAAGTTACTCACATTTCCTTCAAAGGTGTAAGATAAGGTCAACTTTAAACACTTTAATATGCGTATCGAAAAGTATATATTGAGCAAACACAATTGCCTAAGGATCAGTATTTTGAAATAACCAATCAACCAGTTGCTTAGTATGAGGATCATTGATCACAATAGGTTCTCAACCAAGGTATTGCCTATATTCCATCCAGTTTTTCTGTACTAAACAAGTTACTGATTCACAATAAGGATTAGTACCTTGAGGGCAAAATAGGAAGGTGTAGGCGTAAAAGAGAACCACTTTGCCACAATACTGTTGTGGGAGTAAATTTTGTTGGTAAAATACATTCTTACCAAGGTTGATCATAATTACTATAATGTACCTGCTGATTCTGTATTGCATATTCCACCTGCTCTAGTACCTGCTCTAGTAGCAGCATCTGGAGGAACTGGGATTACTACTCCTCTTAGGAATTTCACTGAGGGGCTTGAGGTCTCCCACAGGGAATTTTAAATAGGATTATAGCCACTGAATATCTCCTAAAAACTTCTTAAAGTCATTCAGAGTTTATTAGCTATCTTTCCTAATTTCCAATTTCTGAGGTTTAATTTATTTTTGGACACAGCATATGTCCTAAATACTGGAAAGGTGACTGCCTTTGCACTTTCTCTGGGGCTATTTCTATCCCTGCATAGGCTAGGCTCTGATGAAGCTGGCCATATGTTGCAAGCAAATGCCTTCATTTTTATGGGCAAACAGAATATCATCCTTTTAATGGATAATATAAACTTGTGGAGATTGATCTCTAACATTTTGTATAGCCCAAGCCACAAATTTCTGGCACAACAGAGCACTGTTTGCCATACCCAGGGCGAGGCATTCTAATGATATCTTCTCATTGACTCTTTGAAATTGACTTATGGAATACTAAATGCAAATATTTTATAATCTTGTGGTGCCAAAGGGATGGCATCAAAACAGTCCTTTAAATCTAAAATAACCTTAAAGTTATCATTTAGTATGGCTGTAGGAAAAGTCAACCCAAGGCTGTAAAGCTCCCATTAGTTACATGATCCCATTAACCTCTCTTAAATCTTGTATTAATCTCCATTTTCCTGATTTCTTTTTAATCACAAAAACAGGAGAATTCCAAGCAGAATTGGAGGGTGTAATGAAGATGCCTATTATTCAGCTGTTCCTGAACTAACCGCTGGGCAGCTTGTAATATTTCTTCAGTTAGAGGCTGCTGATTTACCCACATAGGCTCGTCAATTTTCCAAATAATTGAGTCTGCATGGAGTGAAGGCTTTTCAATGACCTCTCTGAAAAATACCCTAATCCTGCCTTGGGAGGCCTTTTGCTAGGTATGATAGGATCAATCCTTCCCTCACTCTCCTTGCTCAGCTCTTAATTGGGCAATAATTTTGTTGGAACATTTGATTAGCAATAACTATATTGGGGGCATATAAATATACCCCCATTCGGGTCATAATGTCTTGTCCCCCAAATTTGCAGCTAAGTGAGGAACCATGTATAGCTGAACAGTTCATTCCTGACCCTTTCCACCTCACCAGAAATGCTCATTGCTACTTTGTTCAGGATTTTGAGTTTGACCAAAACTTGTTACTGTGTGGTCTCCATTTCAGGCCACCTTGAAGGCCATTGTGATAAAATCTGTCTTGCAGATATGAGTTTAGACAATGAAAATTGAGAGGGTGAAAAAAAGAAAATTATTTTTTTTCTTTTTCAGTCCATCCAGTCTTTAGCGAGATGAGGGACTTTTAAAAGCCTTTCCCAGCATGACATTTAATTTTTATAATCAGTATACCAGGCCAAAGTTCCTGAAATTGTAACTATCCTAGAAGGGGTGAAGATGTTCTAAAGAGAGATACTTATATTGCTCTCCTTGCTATTAGACTTTGGAGACAATGGACTGGAAAGAATTGGATGTCGAGATCTGCGATTAGGAGAAGACTGAAGGCCGATGGCAGCTAAGGGAAGCAGTTGCTTCCCAGGGAGGGATTTTCCTGCAGTTCTCGTAACTTTCCAGACCCGTTCACAGGACTAAGGAGAGCTGAGATAATGATGGGTAAACGAAGGGGGAGGGAGGATCCACACCTTGATAAGAACTGCCTAGTTATTCACCCGTCTTGCTCTCTATGTGAAGTTAAACCTCATGTCATCCTGTTCTCTATTTAAAATTAAACCTCATGTCGGTGTCCTGACAATAAAATCTGGGGATCAACTGGACCACATTCTTATTTCTTTAATGTCTGTCTTTTTCTATTTTGTTCTTACTTTTAATCTATCTCCTATGAGTGCTAGAATAATTTGAATTATCTTCTTTACCAATACTAGCTATGAGAGTCTTGTTAGAGCTTGTAAGCTTTAGAATTTTATTGGCTATCTCACCAAAGCAAAACTACAGGGGACTTGCCTTGATGAACATAAATTCTCAATAAAATACATGCAAATAAGGTTCAACAGCACATTAAAATGATCACTCTGTGATTTTAGTTTCAGAACACAGGAGAATTCAATATATGGAAACCAATAAATGTAATAGGACACATGAATAGATTCAGAAACAGAAATTACATGATAGTCTCAAAATGTTCAGACAAAGCCTGTGGCAAGTTTCAATAAAACTTCATGAAGAAAGTCACTGAAAATAAAAATGGAAATAAAAGAAATATGTTACCATAATAAAGGTATATACAGTAAATCTAGTTAACATTATATTAAATGGAGAAAAACTAAAGGCATTTCCAATAAAATCAGCAATATGATTAGGGTGTCCATCATTTCTTCTCCTATTGGATATGAAGTGTGAAGTTTCAGCAAGAGCAATAAGACAAGAGAAAGAAATAAAATGCACAAAAATATGAGAAGAGAGAAGAAAAGCACTGCTTTCTGAAGATGATACTGCTCTCTAACTAGAGGGCCCCAAGGACTCTTCCAGGAAGCTATTAGATCTGGTAAACACGCATACACAAAAGCAGCAGGACACAAGCCCACCTACAAATACCAGCAGCTTTTCTTACACTAAGAGTGATGAGAAATAAATCAAGAAAGTAATCTTATTCCCAATAATATAAAACAAATATTAGGAGTACACATCCAAAGACATGAAAAAATTTTTTTTAAAAATCAACAAAATGAAGACTCTACAAGATGGAAAGACTTCCCATTGCCTTATAGTAGAACTAGTACTGTGCAAATGGCTGTATTACCAAAAGTGATCTACAGAGTCAATGTAATCCCCATATAAATTCCAATGATATTCTCTACAGATACATAAGAAATAGCACTGAAGTCCATGTAGAAATGTAAAAGGCCCCATATAGCCAAAAAAAAAATTGTAGCAAAATAGCACCACAATCACATAGGAACAAATGTGTAGACCTAGAGCCAAGAATAGAAGATCCAGGAACAAACCCAGGCAACTACTCTCATCTCGTCTGTGGGAAAAGATACACATTGGAGAAAAGATAGCCCCTTCAATGGTGGTGCTGGGAAAACTAAATATATAGCCGCTATGGAATTAATATGCAGGTTCTTCAAAAGCAAAACAAAACAACCCCCCAAAAGAAACTCAAGAAACAAAACAAAACGAAGCAAAACCCAGCGATCCCCTTCCTGGGGTATATAGGTGAAGAAAAGTAAGGACATTTGTATATCTACGGTTATTACGGCGTCTTTCATAACAGGCTATCACAGGGGGAATCAAGGTAGATGTCCACCAGCCAATGAATGCATGCGTGAAATGCGCTACACACCCACAGTGGGGTTTTGTTACCTACAAAGAAGAATGAGATGGAGTCTAAAATGAGAGAGCTTTACATTAAGCAAAAAAAAAAAAAAAAAAAAAAAAAGGAAAAAAAAAAGAAAAAAAGAAAAAAAAAAGAAAAAAAGAAAAAAAAAAGCAAGACATAGAAAGCCAGATATAACAAGCTGTCTATCAAATGTAGAAGCCAGACAGGAAAGGATGAAAAAGACTACTTGGCACAGAGAAATGGACTGAAGAGTTGGGGGAGGGGACAAGAGAGAGCAATGGGAAGGGGAAGAAAGGTGTTCCAGGTTTTCCTTCATTCATAGAATCTAGATCTAAATATATACGTGCATTTAATGTATCTTTGCAAGGTAGGTTCATTCAAAGCCCTGGCTACGACGAAGAGTGAAGCAATGAACCTGGATGAAGGGTTATCTATGTGGTTGTTGACTTCGAGTCCTTTGGACACACATCCAAGAGTGTTAAAGGTGAGGTACATAGTAGATCAGTTTTTAATCCCTTTGAAGCACCTCCACACTGGTTTCCACAGTGCCTGCCTCCGTTTACATCCACACCTGCAATGGAAAAGTTTTTTTCGCATCCCCACCAGCCCTTTTTTTTTTTCTTGCTGTCAGCTCTTTTGATTGGGTGAGATACAATCTCCAAACAGTTTACCTTGCTTTTACATGTTAAATTTACATAAATATGCTCACACTTTCCAAAGAATTTATTGGATATTTGTATTTTGCACCAGCAGTATTGTTCATTTCTATTCTTAGAATATTAGAATAGTGTTGTATTTTATTTACATACCTGACTGTGATATTTGTGCTTCTTGTATGCAATGATTACTCAATTGGGCCTTTTAGAAAAACTGTGGATTATTGCTAACAACTTTGCCTTTTATGGTATCTGCATACTATGTCCCTTTGTAATTGATGTATTCCTCATAATCAGGTCTTCTTCAGATTCTGGAACTAATAATTTCTTCTTAAATATCAATAATTTCTTCTGAAATAAGTTGTGTATTTAAAAATGATTCTATAATCATTATCTATAATCATCTCTGAAAGTTAAAGTAGTTAAGGTGAGGAAAGATGGTGAAATTTTGATTAATCAGGTATCCATTTTTTTGAGTGTTTATTGCTAAAACACGCTACTAAAAACAAGAATACATTTAGCAGTAAATGAAACAATCTTTTAGCAACTTTGATAAGGTTTCACTTGAAAGTTTGACTATTACCAGTCTTTATTAGCTGTTACCAAACTTAATTACCTTGTATAATGTCTCTGGAGATTTAACATCTGCAGTTGATAATACTAGAGAAATATCAGACATATTATTATCTACCTCTTCCCCCAACTCTAGCCAAATGACAAATTCCGGAAAAATCAGGAGTGAAAATGTGTTTTCCTTCTTTTCTATTACATCTTTTCCCTGGGTTTTCTATTAAGGCCCTGGGTCAACACGATGCTCTCTTTATCAAGTAAATGCCTGAAAGCCATCTAGTTACAAATTCAATGTTAAGTCCGCTACGCTGCGGGATATGATGATTGTGGACACGAGGTCAAATTTCTCTTGTTCAGGAAAAGAGTAATAATAGCTCTTGGCTGTTTAAGCTGGGAGGATATGTTTCCGTGACATTTAATCTAATAATGAAAGGCTGTGGTAGCTCTTGTGGGAGGCAGGTAAATGAAACACACTTGGAACTGCTCTGTCCTAGTCACCGTGGCTTTAGGTCGAGTGACACAGTAATGGAGAAGGGGCTAGTTTTTATTCATAGTCACCTGAAAGAATAATGGGCTGAAAACAGAATGTGTTATAACCAGTGGTTTTACACTCGCATTTATAATACACGTTGAAAACAGGTTGGGATTTGTCCTCGTTAGGGTTGCTATTGCTGTGATGAAACACCGTGACCAGAAACAGCTTGGGGAGGAAAGGGTTTATTTGGCTTACACTTTCATGTCTCCATTCATCGCTGAAGGAAGTCAGGGCAGGAACTCAAACAAGGCAGGGACCTAGAGCGAGAGTTGCTGCAGAAACCATAGAGGAGTATGCTTGCTGTTGCTCAGCCTGCTTTCTTATGAAACCCAGACCAACCAGCCTAGGGATGCACCATCCGTAATGGCCTGGGCTCTCCCACATCAATCACTAATTAGGAAAATGGCTTACAGTCTTGCCTACAGCCTGATCTTATGGAAGGCATTTTCCCAATTGAGGTTCCTTCCTCTCAGATGACTTTAGCTTATATCAAGTTGACATAAAACTAACCAGCACAATATTATATCATATTGTGTTTTGGAGAAAGCTTGAACAAGTTGGTTTCATTTTTCATCCCAACTACCATGCTGCTTTATCCAATTTCAAGAAAGATTATTGACCCAGATTTGTTGGGGAAAATTATTTTCCACACTGTGAAAACTTTGCAGACTATCATTCAAATGAACTCCAACATGGCTAATTCTTTTCCAAATAATTGAACTGTGGAGTAAAGAACGGCTTATTTTTATGCTCTCTCTATGTGAAAATATATCCACGTAGTTATTGGTTTAAGGATAATTTTATCGTCTTTACTAATGGCCATATTTGAATTTAACTTAGTTTTTAAAATCAGATTTACACAAGAAATTAAAAAGCATTATATATTATATGTATATATAATATATATAATTGTTAGAATGGAAAACCAGCACAATTTTTTTTGCTGTCCTCTTTCCCTTTTTAATAATTCTGTTGGAGTCACTACTCATAACTGCAGACAAGCTGCCTCAGTAATTCTTGCTGTCACTTGCTCTCATATTTAAAGCAAGAAAACGCTGTATATAACATGTATGCTAGACCTGGATCATCGTGAGTTTGAATAGGTTACAGTCTTTACTAGTTGTGTGACCTAAAGGTTTTTTTCCTCTATATTTATTCAGGAAGCTAGTAATTCTGTCACAGTGATGGCTTTATTTGGAGGATGAAATGTCTTGCATGAGGATCTAGGACAGTACCATAGGTTGGGGTTCGGTATCATATGTTCCTCCAGAATACACATGTATGCAAGTACATGCACAGAGACATACATGCACATACACATGCATGCCCACAGGCACGCACAACACAATTCATTATTTTTAGAATTGTACTCTTCTTCCTCTTCATTTTGGCTATATATTTGCATGTAAAGAAAAAACTAAACCAAACTAAAACAAAACCCCAGAATATCCAGGAGTCCATTCAGTATTGTGAAGAAGAAAACTTGCAAAACATGAACTCCTTACTTATACATTACTTACAGATCATAGAAAACTTACTGAAAGGCCACAGTTATAGAGAGAAGGGGTTACTGGCAAGGAACAGACAAATCAGTGGAGCAGCATAAATTTACAGAAATACAATCATCAGATCATCAGCAAGACAGCCTCTACAGTAAACAGTGCTGAGAAAACTATCTCCACGTGTTTAAGATTGAAATGACACTCTGATTTCTCAATTTGAAAAAAAAAATTACTGTAAATGGACCAAGGACCTTAATGGAAGATCTGAAGCCCTGATATTCTTAGAGGGGAAAGCCAGGCAAACACTTCAAGACATAATTATAAGCTCCTGAATGAGACTCCAATTGCTAAGGCAATGACTCCAACCTTTGACAGTTAGAGCATGGGAGCTGTTGCCTCCCTGCTCTGGCCATATGCCCAGCAGCCTCTCCACACTGCACCTGTTGCAAAGAGCTGATAGGATGCCCAGGTTTTCTCCTTCACTCCCTCTGTCAGAAGCATTTGAGGATGGACACCTTGTTTTGTCCGGTGTGGCTGAAGCATCTCTTGCTTTGGAAGCCTACCTATTAAATTGTGTTTACTGTTGTCTTTGTGGCACTAAAACCTCTTTTAATAAAGTTCTCATTTGAAGGATAATTAAACTGACCCCATCATCTCTTCTCAAAATACCCAACCTTGATGAGATTTAAAAGCTTATCTAAAGCAAAGAAACTCTTGACTAACTAAGTGAAGAGCAAGCCTGCAGGATGGAGGAACATTTTCGTTACTGCATCTGAAAATAAATATATTTAGAATATTCAAAGAACTAAAGAAATAAAAAAAGAGCCCCCAAACAAACAACCAAGAAAGTCAAACAACCCAATCAGCAAACACATTAATTTGAGATAAACAAATATATCTCAGAAGAGGAAATTCAAGTGGTCAATAAACATATGAAAATGTTCAGGTAAATTTGAATCAATACTATATTGAGATTCCTTCTTGCTCCAATCAGAATGTCATATGTTGATGGCTATTCTAGATGGTTGATTTGACTACATGTGGAAGGTATAAAACCAAAATGGTTGGGCATACCATGAAGGATTTTTTCTTAACCAAATTGTTTGATGTGGGAAGACCCTCTTCAAATACAGATCTTTAAAGTGGGGAGATACACCTTTAATCCAGATCTCTTGAGGTGAGGGTTTTTTTTTTTTTTTTTTTGAGAAGGGTTTTACTGTGTAGCCCTGCTTATCCCAGAACTCACTCTGTAGACCAGGCTGGCCTTGAACTCACAGAGGTCCACTTGCCTTTGCCTTCCAAGTGTTGGGATTAAAGGTGCATGCCACCACAGCCTGACTAAGAAGATACAATTTTAATCCAGACCTTTTGAGGTGGGAAGACTCCCTTTAGTCTGAGCTACACCTTCTGCTAGCAGTTATATGAAGGACGTGGGAGAAGGAAGTTTGCTCTTTGCCTGCTTGTTCTTGCTCTCACTAGCAAGTCCATTCCTTCCCGGGTATTAGAGCTTACTTCTTTGGGATATACTTCTGGAATATATGGAGACCAACTGAAGCATCCAGTCTTGTAGACTGAAGAGCTACTAGACTATTGAATCTTCTGTTGGTAGACAGTCAGTGTTGAACTAGACTGTTAGCCATTCTAATAAATTCTTTCTCTCTCTCTATATATATATATGGAAATTCATTGTATCAATTCTGTTGCTCTAGAGAAGCCTGATTAATATACCAGTTATTAAGAAAACAACAACAAAAACAGGAAGAATGTAGACAAATGAGAGCCTGTGTGTATTCTTAATGAGAACCTAATCTACTCTAGCCACTATGAAAATAAAAATGGGGGATTTCCTGAAAAACTAAAAATAGATCTTCCAGATGACCCAGATATACCACTCCTGGAGTTACCCAAAGGATTCCAAATTGACACACTATGGAGACAGTTGCATATCGGTGTTTACTGAAGCACAATTGACAATAGCTAAATTATGAAATCAACCTAGGTGTTTATCAGTGGAGGATATAGAATGAAGTTGTAAATTTTTTAGGGAAATGGATGCCACAGGCAATAATCCTAACAAGTCAATTGAGCCACATATTTTTGTCTTAAAATTTCAACCCCCAAAACAATCAGATTAAAAAGAAATGGACAAAGGGTCCAAAGAGAAAACTCCCCACTGAAGACGTCTAGAGAACTGGTGGATAGGTTGTAAAATTCTCCACTACATATACCAAATGAGCAGCCACTTTGGAAGACGGTCTGACAATATTTCAAACATCAATTTCGTCTTATCATTTTGCCCAGGGTTGTTCTCAGTACTTGCACAGAGAGTTGATGGTGTCTGTCTTCTCATACAGCTGCACTCAAACGTCCATAGAAACTCTGTGCAGAATGCCACGTAGCGGTTTTCTCGGAGAACGATTCATTCTATCCTGCAGCGAAGGGCTTTAACCCAGAAAGCAAGCAACTCCAAATGACTTCAGGAACTCCTTGAAACTGACCAGATTCAGTAGGCCTCTTTTCCAGGGTAAGTATTAAAGGCTGCTGAGATGCATGCTTAGACAAGTCAGGCTGCCAATAAGACTCTGAGACTTGGTCAGCGGCTTAGAAGAAGTAGAAATCAGTCAAGCTGCCTGGGAGAGGTTTAGACCAACTGTGTCACTACAGGGAGCCTCTTCAACCTGTTGAATTGCCTGCAGGCTGTTCAGTGTGCTCCTGGTTCCTAGCTTTGTGAGCAGTCACCCATGATGGGGTGGGCTTTCTGCTCCTGTAAGTCGCACCTCACCCCTACTCTTCTAAGTAACCCTAATAAAACTCACGGTTCACCTGGTGAACTTTGGTGGGATCTATACTTTGATCTATCATGGGCTCCCTACCGAGAGTTAGTAGACCTGTGTTGTGTCTCCCCAGGCAAAGTCCTGTCACACAACACAAAACCGCAGCAACTCTAAGTAACTAAAATACCTTTCAGCAGTTGAATGAGTGGGCAAACTGGTACATTTGTAAAAGAAACTAATGTTCAATGATGAAAATAAATGTACTATCAAGTCACAGTAGGACTTGGAGGAATCTTAATAACTCTTAAATGAGGGAATATAGCCTGAAATGATGACATTTAACGTCATTCCAAATGTACACTAGCATAGAAAAGACAAGAATATAAAAAGGTCAGTGGCACACAAAGTTCGGAGAGATGGTGTGGATGAATGTGCAGAGCATGTGGCAATTTCAGTGCAATGAAAGCATCCTCTGTGACGGTCTGATGCCGGAGACATGGCATTACCTGTTGTAACAGAACTAGACAGCACAGCGAGCCCACTGTAAAATAGGAAGTGGGGTGGTAACGAGGCATCCGCATTGTTTCCTCAGCTGTAATAAACGTACCACTGGATGCAGGATGCCTCAGGAAGGGATTGTGTGGGTGGGACAGGCAAGAAGGATGTATCTTCTGCTTATTTTTATCTTGTAAACATAATAGTGATCCATGACACAAACCCTATTTATTGAAAGTGCACCCGAAATTTTATAAATGAGTAATAAAACAGGTAGGACAACAAAGAAATGAATAGTTAAAAGCAATCTCCCTCCCTTCCTCCCTCCCCCTCCCTCCCCCCTCTCTCTGTTTCTCTCTCTCTGTCTCTCTCACATGCACACACACACACACACACCTAAATAAAATGTAAAGAAGTAGAAAACACCATTTTGAACATTTAATTACTTAATGTTTTCCGTGTTTCCTGAAGTCTGTAACTTCAGTTTGAATGTTTTCATGTGTGCTGAGTTCTCTGCAATATACGCTTCCGTTATTTGCAGCTAACAGTCTCAAAATCTCAGTTTCGGTGTGTCCTGAAACCAGTGAGCTCACGTGTGCTGGGGACAGCTACATTTTCCGCCTGTGTTCTCACCTAGGATATCGGTGCTGCGTGTTTTCATTTCCTGGGTTCTCTGATAAGATTATATTGAATTTATTGGTTTCATCACTCATATATTCCCTAACACCACGGATGGTGTACTTTTGTGTAAGATTTATGCCCCCAATTAGATTATAAACTCTTTTATGGCACAGCTTATATTCTATGACTCTTTGCATTTCCATTCCTTGCTCAGCTCCTTGCAATAAATATGGGTTTAAAAGGGTCTGTTGACACTGATTCTGAATCGGATTCTTGAATTTATTGGATGGATGCCGTTCTGGAGCTTGCATTATCTCAACTGTGTATTTGCTGAACGGGTAGTGGCAGGAAACTCTGTATGCTCTTTAAGCACATTCTAAATAAATATTTACATTGCAGACGACTGGTTGGCTTTGGGAAGCCATAGCAGCTGCACATAGCCTGGAGTTTCATTAGACAATCTTCTATCAGCTCTGTTCTAGCCACACAATTACTTGAGACTAAAGAGTAGGCCTTCCTTTGGAAACCATCTTTCAATTATGAAATAATTAAGTTGTGCCCGGCATGCATGGAAATGCTGCTGCAAGCCCACTGTATACTTCCGTCGGTCATTACTGTGTCTTGGAGATTTTGAAACTCAAATTTAAAAATGAGACACACTGACACAGCTCTAATGAATAAAGCGACACAAATGAATTGTGACTTGTCATGTTTCAGTAAAATATGTATGCCCATTGGAAATCTCAATTACAATGCTACTTCCTTCTCCCTTGGAGTATTTCAGAAAATGAATACAAAGGGAAGAAAAGGAAAACTGAATATTCTGGCTGGAAGATTTTATGGTTCACGAGAAAACAAAGTGTGTAGGAAGGCATTGGGGAGCTAGTTGTGGCAGGTCTTTCTTTTCCCAGGGAGATAGTCTTGTACCGTCAGGTATACTAGGCAAATGGAAGAGTTTTAGAAAGGATGGCCCAGTTCCAGCGTGGTCAACAGAGAGTTTATTTTTAAAAAATTAAGGAAGAAGAGGAGGGATGCTAAGCTGTCATGCATCGTTGGGACTCAACAAAGGCCATTGTTCTTTTGAGGGTTGTAGAAGTGGTCCAGATGCCAGGAGTGTTCTGAGACTCGTCTCAGTCCTCTTCCCTGCAGACTGGCAAAGCACTTGCTTACTTTCATGTTCTCTTTCTGTTCTGTCCCGGAAGCCTATGAAATTGGAACTGTTAAGCTTTTCAGTTTAGTTAATGCTTCCATTTGACTCTGGGGAAGTAACCGGGAAGTGACTTCCTTACAGAGTTAAAGAGAGGGGCCAGGATCCTTAGCAGATGGCAGTGTGACTTATGGAAACGCCAGTTTCTTCCTTTCACTTCCCGCAGGCTTTGAGAGGAGCTGACTGAGCTCACCCTGTGGAGGAAACACAACTGAGTGTGGAGAAAGTGGAGGAACGTCCTAGCCAAGTCAGATCAAAGAATGTCTGAGGATGATTTAGCATTTGGAACACTTCAAAAAGCGTGACGTGAGCTGTTCCTTTCACCCGCAGCCTCAAATGCAAGTCCGATAGTCTTGGGTAAGCTTTCATATGCAAAGCAACAAAGGGAAGTGACTTTCCCCTAAAACGCATTGTTATTCCTTGCCTTTCCTGGAGCCGGGGCCTGAAAGCACAGAAGGGAGAGGCATAGAATGTCAAAGATTTGCCTTTCTTTTTATATTTTTTAAAAAAATCTTTTGGAGAACCAAAGGTCTTGTTAACCCCTGCCACTCAGACGTAGGCTGCGACTGTTTAGAACTACGGCTTCAAAGCTTGGATCTCTCTGCTGAGACCATTTGCTGATTATTTGACTGTGGTTTGCAATTTTTTAAAAGAATGAGTGAGCACAGTAAACACCGAATGCAGGTACTCACATAAGGCACCCTTCCCAGAGTGCTGGGAGTGTGAGCTTGCAATGGTTTGCTGGACAGGCATGTAGGCAGACGTTTCTGCTAGCTGTCCTTTGAAGTTCACTGGTATGCTTCCGTCATACTGAAGGCATCTGACAGCTGAGGTGTGACATGCAATTATTTCCCTTCTTCCTTTTCTTAAAAAAAAAAAATCCGGTGGGGATATATCAGTCTGCTCTGTGTCTTGACCCTGTAGAGAATACATTGAACGCATAGACCTTGAGCAGAAGGTGGAACTCCAAATAAACCAAGTAAAACTAGGAAAATATTTTTTGTTTTGTGACTAAGTTGATTTACACTATGGTGGTGCCAAGGATCAAATGGGCAGCCCATCCCCATGTTCATGGATTGAAAACTTAATTCTCAGGGGAGCATCTCTGGAATAAGAAGCCTTTCAGAGGCAATCAGGTCACAAAACTCTTCTCTCATAAATTGATCAGTAGTGTTGTCTGTCATGAGTCTGCCATTATTGCAGGTCGGGCAATAAGAACAAATTTGTCTCTTTTTGCTTTTTCTCTCACAAGACCTTTCCTTCCCTGTTACCTTATGCACTGAGATGAACAGTAACAAGACCCTTGCTAGTTTGAGGCTCCTTAACTTTGGACTGCCCAGGGTTTAAAGTTGTAAGAAATACTCATCTGGTCTTTATTAATTATCTACTCTTATGTATCCTGTGATAGATTTGGAAAATGGACTAAGACAAATAAGAGACCTCTGTATACATGCATACAAATCCATCTGTCTTAAATAGCAGCTAATTGAATACAATAACAGCTATAATATCATAGTCTACTTCCTTTTTCCGAGTATTGATTGAGGCTAAGAGAAATTCTGAATCATTTGCATTAGGTTTAGAGATTTATGTTTTACTTTGCACTGTCGACAAACTCATTCATAACACATTTCACTGAACAGCAGGCCACTCAACGTTTTTGATGATTTCACCCATACATTTGACGCTAAAGGTGAACAGGTGAAGCCAGTCATTAGACCTCATGTATCTTGTTCTCCTTGAAGTGCCAACACTGGAGTCTATGTCCTGTGCCGTGAAGTAGCCCACTGAGATGCTCTACAGTGTTGATTAAGGTGAGGGCTTTTAAGAGTGTGAACATGTAGTGTTAAATTTATTCCTATTTATCTTTAGAGGGAAACTTAGTTTTTGAACTGGAGGCAACTCCTGATTAAACTTTATACCTAGGAAAATCCAACTAGAAAATTTAATCAAAAGCTTTCCTAGGTCACAATTAGGATGCCTATGTTGAAAAGGATCCCCTTAGTTTTAGTGTTTTATAAAAAAAATATTTAAAGGGAAGAATCACTGAAATCTGTGATGACTAAAGATGAACTGAAAAAGGACAGCAATAGGCATGCCAAACTGGGTGGGAGGAAAGACTAAGGGGTTTCAACCCTACACAAAGAATTATAGGCAACTAAGGAATACTGAGAAATAGTCTTCCCCACAGAAGAGCAGACCGACTGGTTATCCAGTACTAAATGATCAGCCCTGATAACACATCTACAAGTAACATTATACAGACTGAGCGGGTTATGGTTAGCCTATGCACATATGTATGTAGCAACAATTAATGAAAAAGAAAAAGCCATGACTTTGAAATAGATCAAGGAGCGTTCTATCAGAGGGTTAGCAGAGAGGAAAAAGAATGGGGAAATGACGTAATTATAATATAATCTCTAAAATAAGAGGAATAAAAGTAGAGAGAAAATAATTATTAAAGATCTTTGACAATTAAAAAAACTAGATAGTTATTAGTCTTTCTTAGAGGGTTTGTCTTAACTCATGATAAAAGTCTTTTGGACTGTGAACTGTACCATTTGCTTGCTTTTTAGGAAGAAGAATATTGTGTTTTGTATTAAAAGAACACCAAAAATTAAACTTGATCTCTGAGAGGAAAGGTGTTTAGTAGTGATTTGAGTGGCCAAGCTGACTTCTGTTTATACATAGCAAAGTAATTGGTCCTTCTTCCTTTGTGTGAAATGCAGTGTTGATGGCTTTCTCTTAGGGAAAAGGTTAGGAGCTTCAAATACCTGGATTGAGGATGAGATTTACCTCTCTACATCTCTTCATTTTCACCTTTAGAAAGCAAGAATAGTAATGTAAAAACCTAGGAAGAGTCTGGGTGTCGGTAACATGCTGTTCTAGTTCATTTTCTCACTGTCGTGATAAAATGACTGGCATAGAAACTTACATTAAAGAGGATTTATTTAGGCTCACAGTTTCAGAGGAATAAGTCCATGGTAATGTGGACCCAGGCCCTTGGGCAGAAGAGTCTCCAACTTCTATAGTTCTATTCAAATTATGACCTCTATCAATGAGACAAGTGATCTTGTCTCATTAGATTAGATGAAGCCCTTTTTCAAAACTCTCCTGCGTTATTTATCTTCCAGGAGTTTATTAGTACAGTCAAGTTGACACCAAAGTTAAGCATCATGCATACAGAGCACCAAGAACCTATCTCCAACCCAGGATGAGGCTAGTTTGAACCTGTAGGGTCTACTCAACCACGTTGACTTTTAGAAGACTACACGGTGAAGTGCAGGTAGCTTTGCTCAGTTACAGGGCAGTTCTTGATCCTCATGTCAGCCTTGGAGCTAGCACGAATTTCTGGAGAAGCTAAATTAACTCCAAGTCAGTTCAGGCAGGGCCAGCCCATGCCTTGTTTTCCAGAAATTGTTCCAAACATGTTTGCATGGAAAAGTGGAATACCACAGGCTTGTTAAGGGAGGAGCAGCTCACCGCAACTGAGTGTCTCAGTCGCTAGGTATATTGTTTGGAGAGGGGTGTGTATACAGCCCAAGCCAAGCGGGGTCCCAGGTTGCTTAGCTACTCCTATGCTCACCTGCCCCAGTTTCCCTACCTCTGTCTTTTTGACCATGTCCTCTTGTTCTCTCTTGGTTGTCTGAGAAACCTGCTCCTAGCCACATCGTAGTCCTTAAATATGATGTTTTAAAACATTCTGGTTTTAGTAGTCAGTATTCCTATTTATGCTTGTTAAAAACAAGTTGTTTTTCTCCCAGTAATCTATGACGGTGACCCTAGTTAAGACCTTCAGCAATGGGAGATGCGGAGCCTGAACCAGCAGCTATCTCCTCTACTCAGGCAAGACTTCCAGTGGACAGATTGGGACCCCAATTCAGCCACATAATCATTCATCTACAGTTGGTCCTGCCTACAAGATATGCTGGGACAAAGGTGGTGCAGAAATTATGGGGTGACCAACCAATGAGTACTCCATCTTGAGACCCATTCTGTGAGACGAAGCCCACCCCTGACAATACCTGGAGGGCCAGGACCCAGAAGCTGGCCAACTCAGAAACCTAGTTTAGAATCAAACTATTTGGAAAAAAAAAAAAAAAAAAAAAAAAAAAAAAGGCATTGAAGTGATTACTAATGATATTCTGTTATACTTATAGATCCTTGCCAGGGCCAATTGTCATAAGAGGCTTCACCCAGAAACTGATAGAAATAGATGCAGATACCCACAGCCAAATGTTAGGTGGGCCTCTGGAAGTCCTGGGAGAGGGAGAGGGGTGATTAGAGGAACCAGAAAGACAAAGACATTATGGGAAAACCCATAGCCAACTGACCTGGCTTCGTGGGTGCTCATGGAGACTGAGCTACTGACCAGAGAACTTGCGTGGGGCTGACTTGGTCCCTCTGCACATGTGCTGCAGTTGTGTGGATTCGTCTTCTTGTGGGACTGCTGGCAGAGAGAGCAGGGGCTGCCTCTGGCTCTTGCCTGCTCTTTCTTGGTAGTCCTTGCCCCACTTTGGTTACCTTGTCCAGTCTTAATAAGAGAGGAGGTGCCTAGTCTTGCTGCAACTCGATATCCCATGGCTGTCTCATATATAAGGAAAGCCTGCACTTCTCTGAAGGAAAGGGAGAAAGTGGAGGGAATAAGAGAAGAGGAAGGAGGGAGGGGAAACTGATCCAGCTGGGAAAAATTAATCAATTGATTAAGTAATAAAAATGTGGTTTTTAGTGTTCTGATTTTTATATTTACAGTATTTAATTTCAGTCCTCTGCAGCTTGTTACTGGAGGTTTTTTTGGGGGGGGGGGTGAGTTTCATATACTACTATTGATCTAAAAAAAATACAGCTATTATCTTAAAGGGACTAAGAAATAGTTTATTCTGGAAGCATCTCGAGTGACCAATACCTGATAACATAGATTTAGGGTTACCCCAAAGTTCCAGTGTGGAAGCAGGTTGCCAGGGCTGAAACTCATAAATCAAGGCAACATTAAAATGCATTGGTGGGTACACCAGAGAGGTGGGGTGCCACATTATGGGGGGACGGCTTATTTTTTAGGTTGATGATATTCTTAGCTCTTGGAACGGTGGGAGTTGATGTTTCATTAAGTTAGTTATAAATTAATAGCTTTTATGAGGTTTTTCTTTGTTATGAAGTGTTAGTTCAGCTAGAGAGCGGGGTAAGGAATGCCTGTTCCAGAAGACCAAAACTAGCCCAGCATAAAGTAATTAGCCTCTGAACCTACGAAATTGAAATCTTTCCATGGTACTGAAATTTCAGTTGGTTTATTATTCTCTGCTGATGCAGACGCCTTCCAGGATTCTGTTTTTTTTTTCGTGTGTGTGTGTGTGTGTGTGTGTGTGTGTCTGTGTGTGTGTGCTCAGACCCAGCTTTTTTTCGCGAAGCTTTATTTCTACTCCTCCCCACTTCAATTTTTTTTATATCAATTTTATGACCTTTTGTTGGTCCCTGCACAGTGTAGAAATCATAGCCACCAGGTTCATCTTGCACAGGTGTGTGTGATTGCTATTGACAGGCCTTCACTATTTATTATGTCCAGCTCATAGCAAACATGATATGCAGACCTTGGCTGTAGGACTCTGTCACGGCACTGGGTCACTGTCTGAGCTCAGAGGTCAAAAGATGTCCCTGGCTGTACTCTGAAGTCTGATTAGACTTTGGCTGGGGGAATCGCGCTGGGCTTTGTGATTGCCTCAGACAAGGCAAGGTTAGGCTGTACCTCCCGACTAGGCAATAGCGGTGTTTGGTACACACAAGTGGGGGAAGGGTTTGTGTTGGTCTCTGAGGCTAAGTGCTTTGTATGTATTCTATGACACCTTGAGGCAAGGAGAACTGGAGCTTATACTCTAGAGATACATGTCCTTTGGGGTTTGCCTCTGACTGACAGCTCCTCAGGCAGAACCATTCCTGCATTTGGTTGGGTTGCCAGCGGGCTTAGCAGCTGTCTTCATGTTTGCTGACCTGCCTTGGCCTCCTGCCGTCAACATGACTCAGGAGAGCATTGCTAGCTGATTCACAGCCCAGGCTTTGGGCAAGGCTAGAACATCCCTCTTCTTATCCCTGCTTATTTGCACTTCTTTCTTCTGCCTTTGGAAGGAATAAGATTGGTAATTTAGGTGTGGAATGGCACGGAATAGGGCCTTGAGCCACATAGGCCATTTATATCATACTTAACCTTCTCATATTAAAACATAATATCTGCCAATCTTCACAGCAATCTTTAGGGAGACCCTTCCTCATTTCCCATTTTTCAGTGAGTTAACTCGACTCTAACTAAAGTTCAGGCTTGAAGAGGTGGGTGATATGAGCTTTGTACATCTCAGAAACTAGACCAGCACCAAGTAGCTTGCATGTTTCAGAATCTACAGCTACAGCAAATAAATGAATGAGTCATTAGGTTTAAAAGATAAAGAACAGATGAGCTAAAATGTTAGCCTAGATTGATACTGGAGTCGGTGCGTTCCAGTAATATAAAGCCAATTTTCTATCCAAATCTAAACAATCAGAAAGACAGTTTCACTCAGGTACCTTGGGCAGTTTAGGAAGCACATTCTTAGCATGGTTCATAGATAAAGCATTCAGAAGCCCATTTCACAGTGAATAGACATGGACGACACACAGGTCCCTCCCTGTCATGTATGTGGGGCTGTGACTCCTGCTTTCATGGTTTCTCTTGATAACTATTTATTGGTCTGTCATTGTTGAGCTTCAGTGAACTGTGAACAATCTGTTCAAGCTTATATACATTTGGATCAGAAAACATTTGTAGATGTAGCCATCCTGAGTAAATTACCATGAGCTTGATATTAATTTGTCATTTGATATATTGTGGACTGTCAAGGCTGGTTCAAAGGAAAATGAGACTTGGTTAAGGTGTAATGATTTCCCCAGTCTCCAAATAGTAGCCTACACTAACGATGCTGTTTGCATTAATTAGTCTATTGGTTCTGTTTAATGTGACTGAAGGAACAAAAACACATTTCCATCTCCAGACTTTGTGCTGGACTCTCAGCTTCAGGAGTAACCTGTAGAAATCACAATCAAAACCCCCAAAGTTTTGAGAAGTCTCGTGTGAACCTCTATAAAATAAAACCAAATATTTCTATTAGAAACTTTATAGTATAGGATTAAAGTTTATGTATACAAATTAATTATTGACACTCAAACATAACTAATATAAAATTGTCTTAAGGAAAATTTGTGACCCATTTGAGCTATGTGAGTCTTTACATTTGTAAAGAATGAATTATATTGGTTATTATACATACAGAAAATTAACTGCTTTTAAAACTTGAATAACTTAGCAAATTTTATTACTACCAATTTACACTTTTATACTGACTTGTTAATTTGTCAAAGTTAACTTGGTACAATTTTTATGCTAATAATTTAAAGACTTGAGGCTTGAACATTATGTGTTATGATATAGTGAAATTAAATATATCTGTATGTGCTAATAAAATCCATTTTTTGGAAAGGCCATTACAACTTGTGGAAGTGATAAATTTGGTATTAGTATTTGTTAAAATATTTAACACTTACTGTACCCTTGGAATGTTTTATATTACATGGTGTGGCTCATTTCTTCTTCAAGAAGTGAATATCTCTAAATAATAATGTTTAACATAGAGTAGAAAGTTTCAGCTTAACTTACTTGGAGTTTGATTATCTTTTGGACACTGCTAGGTTAAACTCACACTTTCCTTGTCAAAGTGTAGCCCCTTGGCAGGCCAACAGGAGCACTCTAGTGATACCACTGCCTGCTACATAAATGTTTTCAGTGCTTGGCAGGGAGACACGTGTTTGCATTGTCTCCCAGACAAAGTCCGGTTCTTCCTCGGTGACAAGCACGGGAGAACAGACTTCTTGGTGAAGGTGAAGCATGAGTGCATTGTGCGCAGGACAGAGTCCCTCTTCCTTCTTTCCTGCCATCACAGTTTTGCCATAATAATGGATATTGAACATCCTAAAGTGTATGGGCAGGAGCCTGAGATAAGCTTTAATTGAACATCTGGTACATGCAGATCGTATTTGTTGATGTCGGTTTTATTATTAATAACATATCAAATGCCAGCCAGAGTGTCACTTAGGCCAGCACCAGTGCATCGATGTTTCACTAATACAACCCATAACCCCTTATTTAGATACACGTTAAATTCATGTAAATTGGCTTTGTGATGGTTCATCTAAATATAAGGCACAGGGTTTTCTGATATCGTATGGATATCCCTCAGCATATGGTAAGCTTTATTTGGTGGTGGGACCTCTAGTTAGATCTAGGGATGTGTTCTAATGCAAAGAATCAGTATAAACAGGGAGATATGTTTAAAATCTGCTTTGGCAATGAGTTTCTCTTTATTTATATTATAAATGAAAAGCAGTAAGAAGACATCCATTCCAGGTGGAGGGGCGCTTAGGGGAACAGGCATTTGTGTTCCCTACATTCTTTACTGAGAGGCCCCACTGATCCAATTTGAAAATGGTTAAGGGACATTGGCTAACCACTAGAAGACTTATAACTTGAAGTCTAAATTATTAACATACTTTTATTCTTGAAAATTATTTCATGGAGAAACTTCTTAGGTTTTAGGAAAAAGGTTAATGGAGAGGGGAGATCTGTTGTAAATTTCCAAAATTAGTATCAAGCTCCTTTGATTAATATTGTAATTTTTTTTTTTTCTGAGACAGGGTTTCTCTGTAGCTTTAGAGGCTGTCCTGGAACTAGCTCTTATAGACCAGGCTGAATATTGTAATATTTTGAAAAATGATATTGTTGTTTTAATATAACAGGCTTTTAGACATAAGGCAAGGAAAACCTGCAATTCACAACCCCAGAGAACCTAGACAACAATGAGGACCCTAAAAGAGACATACATGGATCTAATCTACAGAGTAAGTAGAAAAAGACAAGATCTCCTCAGTAAATTGGAGGCATAGGGACCATGAGAAAGAGTTGAAGGGGAGGGGAGAAGAAACAAGGGGAGAGGAAAGGAGGGGAGCAGAGAAAATGTATAGCTCAATAAAATCAATTGAAAAAAAAAAAGAAAGCAGGCTGAGCAAGCCAGTAAGCAGCAACCCTCCATGGTCTCTGCACCAGCTCCTGCCTCCAGGTCCCTGTATGCTGAAGTTCCTGCCCTGCCCTATTTAAGTTCCTGTCCTGTCTTCCTTTGATGGTGAACTGTGATATGGAAGTGTAAGTTGAATAAATCCTTTCCTATCCCCCAATATATATGTTACTTTTGTATATATATATATATGTATATACACATATATATGTATATAACAAAAGTAATTGTTCCTTGTAAACTTTCTCTGTATTTTGCTGTTACTTTTTGAACAAAGTTCCATTAACTCTTCACTTTTTTTCTAATTATCAAAGCAGTATTTTCACGATAGCATACCTGGGGAAAATTGTGTTTCCCACATGGTTAGTTTGGCTCCAGAGAACAACACTTGATTTTACAAGTTGTTATATTTTGTAAACTTTTTTTCCAGCATGGTTGAAGTCACACTATAGATAGGTGTTTATAACATCGTGAATTTTCCTTAGAGACTGCATCGAGACATTTCTCACAGAATTTTTATAACATCAAACACTATATACGTATATCTTATATACGTATAAACACTTATACATTTATCTTGTGTGTGTTCTAAGGTATAGATAGTCTTTTCTTTATAACACTCGTTTGCTTCATAAATTTTAGTATTTGTTTTAGTTTTCTTAATGCGGTCATCAGAATGTTATTGTTTTGTGTGATTTCCTTTGAAAGTTCTTTTCAATAAAGAAAAGTTTAACCCAAAATTTAGAAGTGAACTATCATCTTTCTTGAGGTTCCATTTTTGAAAAAAACTTCTAATCTTAATTGAGGATATGTTATATACCTCGCTATACTCCCTTTAACAGTCATATTAAACACAGGGTGTTAGTGATATTTGTAGACAGAAGTTTTTACCTGGTCCCACAGTCATTCAGTCCCGAAGAAGCACACAGACATTCGTCTTAATTGTAAACTGTTTGGCTTTATCAGCCCAAGCTTATTATTAACTGGCTCTTACAATTTAAATTAACCCATAATTCTTGTCTATGTTAACCACGTGGTTTGGTATCTTTTATCAGAGAAGCATTCGCATCTTGTTTCCTCTGCTTCTGGCGGTGACTGACTATGCCTTTCCTCTTCCCAGAATTCTCTTAGTCTGGCTGCCCCACCTACACTTCCTGCCTAGCTACTGACCAATTGGCATTTTATTAAATTAAGAAAAGTGACAGAGCTTTACAGTGCACAAGAGCATTTTCCCACAGCAGAGATTCCCTGACCAAACCTTTCTTATGTGGAGCTGGACCTGAAGCCACTTGATCCATTTTTCTCTCTGTTCTTGGGTGGTCATCTGCAGAATATACCATAAGATGCTCTGGCTGGCTATGATATATATTATTCAACTAGTGCAGAGAAATCTGGAAACTTGGCAATTCTAAAGATGTTTGGATATCAAAACAAATACATATGAAATACATGTCACTAGTTATTGACCAACAATTTGGTAGGTACTCAAGCCAATGAGGCGGTCAAAAAGTTGTTGTCTCTCTTTAGTCAGAAAAATGATTTCTGCTGCAGAGTTACTAACTTCTGATGTGTAATTCCCGACACTGTGACTTATGGAGTTGCTGTGGAACGTGGACACTGCTCAGACCAAAGGCAAGACCCTGCCTAGAGGTTGACATATTGGCACGCTGCTGCCGGACAAGAGCAGTGCAGACTTTGCTCACAGCAGCTGAAAGCACTGACCGTTTCTAGTTCAGCAGCATAGTCCAAATTGTCTGGCTTCATATTGCTTGTGTCAGCATGGGAACTGTCCTTATGGACCCACTGAAGATCTGACGGATGCATTTTCCCTAGTGACTAGGATTCCTTCAGCTGCTTTCCTAGATAGAATTTGAAGTGGGGAACACAAACAAGTTAAACAAGTCAGCTTTAGTTTCTTTGCCTGCAGCTGTGATAAAATATGCTGGAAAAAAAAATGAACTTAGGGGAGAAAGGGTGTAGTTAGCTTCTACTTCCAGGGTACAGTCTATCATTGCAGGGAAGTTTCAGGCAGGAGCTTGAAGCCTTGTTGCCAGACAACGAGAGAGCAATGGATGAAAACACACACACTAGGGTGCAGCTTGTTCTCCACAGTTCAGGATGCTCTGACCAGGGAATGACTTTGCCCACAGTTAAGACGGGTTTTCCTATATCAACTCACATAATCAAGGTGATCCCTCAGAGACATTCTCAGAGGCGAACTTTAATCTAGACAAATCCTCACAAGTGCGCAAAGAGGCTTGCCTTTTAGGTGTCAAGTTGACTGTTCATACTCACTGATGCCAGTGAGGCTTGGTTTGTTATTTTTCTCTGTTGGTTAATGAACTAAAAGACAGGGAGAAAAGCCTAGGGCAGAACATAACCAATGTTTATTTGCAAGTATTAACGAGTACACAAAGAGTAATACTTGGGGCAGGAGTCATTATCTCTAAAGGTGTTTGGTATTAGCCTGTTTTTAGGGTGCTATACCTGATTATTTCTCTCCCTTTCCTCCTGTTTACTAGTATACATGCACTTATGCACCCCACCTATAGTGAAGATTGAGTCTCTGCTTCTGTCCGTGAGCAAAAAAAAAAAAAAATTAAATAAATAAATAAGAAATAAAAAAAAATCGCAACCAACTCTCTTGCTTTGGTACTTGAGCTTGGGAGTAGTTATAATACGGTCCCTTGCTTTAATGCCTGTTGATTAGTTGGGATAAAAGTAGGTACCCCAATCTCTTCTGTAATAGGTGCAGAGAGAGACATACTGCATATGAGGCATGGAGTAGTTTGCACAAGACCTGGATGCTGATAGAGTTTTGCTATGAGGATGCTTTCTTTTCTTCTTCCTTTTCATTTTTGTATGAATGCATGTGTGTGAATGTTGATGTGGATTATGGTGGCTGTGTACTTTAGAGGGTTCTAGTTACAGAATGGACATTTGTTATGATAAGCTAGCTGCCAAATTATGAATTGGATGTACCCAAAATAACAAAACCCACAAAGACATGACCAAGCACCATCTTTTATTGATGAAATAGAGAAGAGGCATGTTCATAATTTTCAGTTAGGCGGGCAGTTGGGTGTGGGTTTCTGGAGGGCAGCCTTGCTTCAGGGAGTGCTATGCTTGTGTTTAGTTGTGGTGTGCAGGAAAAGGGAGCTTCTGGAGAGCCATCTTCCTTAGAATTGGTGAATGATCAGATCCCACACACCTAGTAATGTTGAGTCTCCATTGTGGCTTCTAAGAAAAGTTTTGTCTTTTGTGCTTGAATGCCGGGTCTCAATAAGAGTGCAAGGGTAACAGCATGGATGTCATGGAGTGTTCATATTATATCTATCCAGCATCACCGAAGGCAGGGAAACGTGACCACATTCCAGATAGGCAAGGTTGGTGCATCCCGAGCAGTTTTCCTATTTAGTTCATGTTCTATTAAATACCATATGCTCATCTTACTTGAACCCTGGGGAAAATTTATCAAGAGCTTAAAAACTCCATACTTCATGACAGCTTAAATAGACACCATCTCTTAGAGAGTATCTAAATGTGCTAACTTCATGCAAACAGCCCATAAGGGACTTGAATTTCTGACCTATGATAAACCATTTATGCAAAGTACTATTGTTCAAAGGAAATGCAAACACTTGACTCCAGTTTTGTAGCCTCGTGGGAATACCATTTTCTGTGAACTGATAAATAATATAACACGCTAATCAGATTTACTTCTATTTATTTCTTTCCAATATAATCATAATGTGCTTCAGGAGAGGCACAGGCTGGGTCCCCTAGGAACTAATCATCTTAGAGATGGAGATTAATTTTTAGGGAATACATTAGGGACTGTTCTTGGCCTTTAAATGATGGGAGGATGAAGCAGGGTTGCGGAGAAAGGTTTGATGTGTGATGTACTCGTACTGGAAGCCTCAACCTCTTAATGAGACAAAGATTTGCCACATGCAAAAGCCAGGGGTAACCTTTGGAATATCGCATTGATCTGCTTGTAGATATGAACTGCTTTGAGAAACGGACATGACATTTGGGGAAGAACACCTTTTAGGCAGGTTGGTTCTGTAAAGGTCTGACCGCTACAGGTTGTGTCTTGCTAACACTTTCACCACCAGGAGATTACTCCTTTTACTCTTGCTGGGGCCACGTGTTTCAGTGGATAGGTTAAATAGGGTTTCTCCCCCAAGTGATATGTTGAAGTCTTAACCTTCAGTTCTTTATAATTTAGTCATAAGCAGGAGTCAGGTCTTTTCTTTTTAAATTTGACCTCTTTATTGATTCTCTGGAAGTCTCACATCATACACCCCAATTCTGCTCACTTCTTGTTCTCCCCATATCTTCCCCTTGCCCCTGAGGCATCCTCCCACAAAGGAAAAGAAAACAAAGCAAAGCAACTGAGCAAACAAGCATGCAAGCAAGAAAACTAACAAAAATAAGAAAAAACCAAACCAAAAGCAAGCAAACAAGCAAAACTCTCTTTGCTTCTCCTTCTTTCCTGCCTCCCCTATACCTCTTCATTCATCCTGGTGTCATCCTGGGTCTTGGTGTGTCTTATAGCATACCCTTTTTGTCCTCTCTGTTTAACTAGAAAATGTTCATTGCAATGAGTCGCTGGTCTGGCTCAAGGCCTCTGGTTTCTGGTATATCAGCATCACTGGATCCTCACCGGAACTTTTCTGGGGACATCCCATGGCTGCCCAGAGTCAAGGAGATCCTGCATGTATTGTTCCACAGGACCAGTCCCTTCATGAGCCCCAGCAGGTCCTAGATGGTTTAGATGTTAGAGTGGGCCATCTCAAAGCCTGACTACGGGCCTGGGTCATAGCTGAATGGTCAGTCCAGGCCACTGGGGCCACCTACCTCAGGCGAGGGCCCAGAGTCAACTCCCCTATGCTCATGCCCCCAGGGTCAGTTCACCTTTTCCTGTGGTGAGGGGTGGGACCATCTCACCTGACAGGGTATTGGGCAGCTCTCCTTTTGCAGTGTCTAGTAAGCAGCAAGGTCAGCTTTCCCTGGGCCAGCGGAGGGTAGGACGGCTCAGCACGTCTCTGTCATTTCATCTCACTGAGGTGACATAGCTCACAGATACCAACACAGACCCCAGTCGGTTAGACCATGGACCCAGCCATGGTTCTCAGCAGTAGCCGGGTCTGATGTCACATGGCTGCAGGTGGCAGTGCAAGCCACTCAGATGGGCATGGGCTTCAGCAGCAGTGTAGCCCTTAGACATCAGTATGGCCACAGATTTTAGGTGTCTGCATGGCCTTTTATGGTAACAGGAGCCTAGGACACCAGCGTAGACCATAGCTGCAGTAGGGCCATGGACCCAGACGTAGCCTTGAGCTGCAACTGTGGCTCAAACATCACCATGGTGCTGGGTATCACAGCACAGGACACACAGATATGCAGTCTTTTTTACCTCCCAATGTCTGGAACTACAGGCGTGAGCCAAAATGCCCAACTACATTCCATTTTTGTTTTGTAGGTACTGTCTTCTTTAATAATTTCTCCTATCTCTCTGGTTTTAAGATAACTCCCTGAAATCCATACCATCAACAATCAGCTGCTTTATAGCCCGTGTGTAAGCTAGGAAACGTACTACCAGGTCTGTTCTCTCTTGGAGATACCAGCTTCAAGTTCAACGACAGCAGTAGCATCGGTCAAGACATAGGCCACCCTGAGATGTACCTTCTCTTTTTTTTTTTTGTTTGTTTGTTTTCTAATGTCTCTGTGTGCTATGGCAAGGATGATGATCAAGTAACACATGTTCATGCCTTCTTAGGGCGTGACATACCATATACACATGCAGTTTTCAATTATCCAGGACTCAGATACATATATGAAGACATCCTTTTTGTCTCAAGCAGCCCTCTTCTCAAAATCTTTCTATGGCTCTTTTGTGGATTCCGCAGTATCTACAGATTGGATGGCCAGTGGTGGTGCGCTTGCCTGAATCTGTGCGTCCACAGATTGGCTTCCAGAAGCATGTTCATTGAAGTGAGTTATCGTTGATTGAGCGAGCAAATTTAATTCCAGTCTGGTTGTTACTTTTTACCACTGCTATAAAACGATCAATCTTCTTTTTTTTCTAGGACTGTGGACATCATGACTGGCAAATAATAAGTGTCAATAAATATTTGCTGAGCTAATTGAAAAATGAGAGCTGCCAAATGGGCTATGAAATATGAGCTCGGATTTCCAGAAAGAGTCTCCAGAGAACTGGTGTGCTAACCCTTTCTCTGGACAAGATAATCTTGGGTATGTGAAAGGAAGTAAGAGCAGGCTGGGATCTGATCCTTGGGGGTTCACAGAAAGCTTCTTTGTGGCAACGTGACTCACAGTCTCAAGTAATCTTAGAAAATTCAGAAATGTAATTGAGGTATAAGAAGGTTTATTCATGACTTTTTCTTTGTATGTTTGAGTTCTTCAGGAATAGCTTCTATCCTAGATTGCTGAGCACAAAGACATGAGGAAAGTGACACCCACATCAGACGAAATTGGATAAACAAGATCAAACAGTTGAGCCACATCTTCCTCACCCTAACCTGGTGGATCAGGAGAATGTTGGTTGGATGGCGGTCTCCCTTCCAGAGAGGAGAGGCTATGGAAAAGTGTGAATGTGTACATCCCTTCAGTCGCTGGAGATCGAGTTTTAGCTTTCCTTATTCAAGTCCAGGCAAGAAAGTCATCTCTTGTCTGCATAGGCATCCTCCTTGCTGTTAACAATACTGTAGCACAGTGTAGGTGTAAGCCAGTATCTAATAAATAGAGTTCATGTCAGCCATGAACCAGGTTCTTTGAGCCTCCAGTGTGAACTATGTAAGGTATGCCTGCCATGGTACTAGAGCATTCTAGAAAGCTCTGCCATCTGATAGTGCTCTAGAGACTCAGGAGCGGGCGACTATTCCAGGTGCCATGGCAGTAAAATTGTTAACAGTCACAGCCACCAGAAGAGTGATGACGAAGAAGACACATATGATTCCATCAGCAAGGAGCAGGATGACAGAGAGAATTCTGTACTTCTGGTCCTGCTAACAAAGGAACAAGCAAGCAGTTTCATCATAGTGTAGAGCTAGGGAAGAGGAGGAAGGAGGAAGCTCAAGGTGTAGAAGATGAAGTGCTTCTCAGCCCCTGGAATGGGAGCAAAGACAAGAGAAAAGGATCTTGACAGACGTGACATGGCCTCAAGTGAAGAATGTTGTGGGACAGGGCTTAAAATTATTAGGCTCTGCTTTTCTTGGCATCAGAACAGCCTCGATGGAGTAAGAGTACGAACAGTAATTACTTGTTGATAACCAGTTAACTTATCCAGATGCAGCAGGGTTCATCTGAGAATTAGAAGCAATGTTCATTTTCTTTATTTTAAACATAAACTTTTGAGACATATTTTAGAAATAAACCGGACAAGCACAGTGATTTACAAGGCCAAGCATTCTGTTAGAAGAAGAAGGGTTTATTAGTACGAAAGCCCTGAATTTGGGCCCTGGTGTTGCAGTGAGTGGAGCAGGAGTCAAGGAGAAGGGCACTTAGGCTGGGAGTTGTCTCGGTGGCATGAGAGCTCCAGGAAGAGTTCCCTGGGGTCTACCACAGCGTTTTTGAACTTAGGGAAGTGGGAAATCTCCCACTTAGGGAAATCTTCATGAGAAATCCTAGAGAAATTGATGCATGTTTTAAGACACAAGTACCAGGGAGGCAAAAACATGGCTTTTCATTTCTAGTGTCTTGTCTACACTGGGAAATAAAGAATAAGAGCCATGGTCCCTTGGCCATTGTTAGTTTTGAGAAGGAAGCCTGCTTGTCAGTTCCCATCACCACTGTCAAGAGATTGCTTGTCTCTGGAATCCCTAATCACCTCTGTCTCAAATACATTCTGTTTCCCTTCCTCCCCATCCTCTTCTAAGTCCCCAGGCTCATACTAATTTAAACGAAAAAGGGAGTATGTCGGCTCCTGTGCTCCAGGAAGGGGATAGGTAGAGAGAGATGGGCCTTTGGCAGGTTGCGGTCTACAATCTCGGCACTGCTGTGTTTCAATAGGAACCTTTTGCTGATGTTTTTCTTTGTAAATTGTAGCCACTCTTTCATGCCAGCTTTGTGAAGACGAAATCAAAATCACCAGAAGAAATTTTGCTCACATTGTTCTAGCTTCACAATTAAAGAAAACTGACATTCCTGCTTAGTAAAATGACACGGGGGTCTTTGATTCCATGGGTAGGGAGGACACGGACTCCCTGGGTGGGGAAACTCTGACTCCATGGGTTTGGGTTGTCCCACTGTGTTGTAGTGGGGGGTTTTAGTAGCAATGCTTAAGATCTAGCTTATGTCCCAGAAAATAATTTGTGGAACCGTTGTTCCTTAGGATGTCAGTGATAGGAGGTGGGGCAGAGTAGGAGGTCACTTCAGGTCCTTCCCAGCCCTCCAGCTCCCAATCTTTTCGTGGTCTTTCCTTTCAGAGTATATTCCTAGCATAGTAAAGGCATCGTCTAGGATGTGACAGAGCCCAAGGGTAAATGGTTATATTTGATCTTGGGTTTTTAGTCTTGGAGCTGTCAACTAAATAAATAAGCAATATTCTGATCTAATGTCTCATTATAAGTCAGAGGAAACAGACACATACGTGTGCTGTTGGCCCCACTTATAGGAAGAGAAACAGTGCTTAAAGAATTATTTCTGCTGAGGAGATGGGGCTATCGTGCAAATCAAGCTCAAAGTCATTAAAAACGGGGAACAAACCTGGTGACTAAAAATCTATGCCTTATTTCATGTGACATTCTTATCACACTTGTGCATCAGGATATGTTTCATTATGAATATGAAGTGGGCATATCAAATGAAGAATAGCATGAGCTATTCAAACTTCTGCAACCTAGTGCTGTGTCGTTATCAAGACTCAGAACTGAACACGATATAATAACCTGTAATTTATATTTAAGGAGTTAATAGATAGTATACATAAAAATTCAAACGATGTTTACATTGTGTAGTGACTAAAAAGAGTCACTTGATTTCATCACAGATTGAACCGCAAAATGTGCCTACGGTGCAATTGCCTTTGCTCATTCTGGTGTGCTTCAAAAGGATATTTGAAAATTTATAAAGCACAATGAGCAAAATTTACTGACTCAGATTTCCAGAAGTCTGGGAAGGTCAAAACTGTTGAGTCTGTGACACCTAGCAAAGACTGTCGTATTGCATTAGCCTCTAACGAAAGGGCAAAGGACAATGAGAAGGATGAGAGGAGGGAAAGGGGGAGGGAGGAAAGGGAGCCAGACAAGCATTCTTTTTCAAAGAACCCAGTCTCATAACGTGAGCCCTCTCCCCAGAAGTGCTATAATCTGCCGTTGAGGTGGCACCTCCACTATGTGACCCTTATTTAAAAGTTCACAGAGGTGATACTTTGTTAGAGCTTTAACAAATAAAGCTTGCCTGGAGATCAGAGTGCAGAGCTAGTCCCACTAATCAGACTTAGAGGACGGACAGGCCGTGGTGGTGTACACCCTTAATCCCAGCACCCAGGAGGTAGAGGCAGACGGGTTTCAGTGAGGTCAAGGCCACCCTGGGATACACGAGGTTTAATCCATCTAAAAGAGAAGCAGAGTCAGATGGCTTTAATCCAAGCACTAGGGAGTTGGAGTCAGGAAGTGATATGGCTGGGCCAAGAGAATATAAGGTGGGAGGAGACAGCAGGTCAGGATTTGGTCTGAGGCTTCATGGAGACAATCTGTAGTTTGAGCATTCAGTCTGAGGATTCGTGGAGACAGAATGCCCCCTTAGGTCTGAGGATTTTGTGGAGGTAAGAACTAGTGGCTGGCTGCTCTATTTCTCTGATCTTTTAGTTTTCACCTCCTAATGTCTGACTCTGGGTTTTTATTATTAAGGCCAATTAGAATTTGCGCTACGGTTCATCTTTTAGTATTGACTTGGGGATTATGTTTTCAACATGTGAGCCTTGTAGGGCTTAATTCAAAACATAGGAGAAGTCAATATAGTTAGTACCATTAGAGTGTTACTGATACTATTAAAAGTTTAAATATTTACTCACTGTAGAAGTTTTCCAGGAGAGGCTTTAGAGCCTTTTAAGTATAAAATTATGTCAGAGCAAATAAGGATTCATTGACTTCATTCTTTCTGGTTTGTATCTCCTTGGCATTCTTCACTTGCCTCATTTCTCTGGCTAAGACTTCAAGTACTTTATTGGGTATAGGTACGGGGAAAGTGGGGATTCTTATCTTGTTCCTGACTTTCATGGAAATATTTTGAGTTTCTCTCTATTTAGGATGATGTTGGCTGTGGGCTTCCTGTAAATTGCTTTTTATTATGTTGAGGTATATCCCTTGTATATCTAGTTTCTGTAGGGACAATCATCATGAACGGATGTTTGATTTTGTTAAAGGTCTTTTCTGTATCTGAGGTAATTTCTGTCTTTCACTTTGTTTATGTGGTGGATTATGTTTATTGGTTTATGTATATTGAACCATCCCTGTAACTCTGGGATGAAGCCAACTTGTTCATGGTGGATAATCTTTTTGATTTTTTTTTTCGAGACAGGGTTTCTCTGTGGCTTTGGAGCCTGTCCTGGAACTAGCTCTGTAGACCAGGCTGGTCTCGAACTCACAGAGATCCGCCTGCCTCTGCCTCCTGAGTGCTGGGATTAAAGGCGTGCAGCACCATCGCCTGGCTGTTTTTTTTTTAATTGAGAAGTTTTGTATCTATGTTAATAAATGGTATTGGTCTATAACTTTTTTTTTCTTGGATCTTCGCATAGTTTTGGTATAGGGTAACACTGGCTTTGTAGAAAGAATTTTGAAATCTTCATTCAGTTTCTGTTTTGCAGAATAATTTGAGGAATATTGGAGTCAGTTATTCTTTGAATGTCTGGTAGAATTATATGCTAAATTGGTATGGTCTTAAGCTTTTTCAGAAGGCAGATTTTTAATTACTGTTTTATTTAACTAGGAATTACAAGTCTGTTTAAATTACTTATTTTTATGTTGATTTAACTTTGGTAGGTTGTATATATCAAGAAATTATTCCATTTCCTTCAGGATTTAGTTTGTTAGAATGCAGATTTTAAAACTATGTTTTATTTTCAATAATTTTCTGAGTTTTCTGATGTTTGTTGTATTGTCTCCTTTTTAACTTTTAATTTCATTAATTTGGTTCACTTCTCTCTTTTATTTTTTTTTAAAGTTTATGAATTGTGTTTTCTCAAAGAGCCAACTCTTCATTTAATCAATTTTCATTATATTCTATTTCATTAATTTTAGTCTGGGTTGATTATTTCTTCTTGTCTGCTCTTTTGAGGTATTGGTTCTCAGTATTTCCGCAGCTTTCAATTCTGTTTTTAAATCATTACGATGAGATCTCTCCACTTTTTAAAATATGTCACTTAATGCTGTGAGCACAGAACTGTGTTCATTCTGGTCCTTATAATTTGGTATGCTGTGTTTTCATTTTCACTCAATTCTAAAACGTTTTAATTCCCTTCTTGATATCTGCCTTGATCCAGTTTTTGTTCAGTAATGAGACATTTAGTTTCTATGAGTTTGTGTATGTTCTGCCAGTTCTGTTATTGTTGGGATTCAGCTTCAGCATGGCGGTCAGATTATACTCATTCCCCCCAAGGCTCGGGGATCTGTGTGGAAGGAAGCAGGGTCAATAAGATTGTAACAGCCAACTTCGAGAGGAAGATGGGCATCGAAGAGGATCCTTATGGAGTTGGATAGTCATTTGGGCAAGAAACTGCTCTTGCCTGGACTGTTGCATAATCTGAACACAGAGAACCCTCAGAGAAAGGACTGCTGAACTTGCCTAAAGGTGAGATGGTCTTTCGGGGTTCCTGATTCATGAAAGAGTCTGCAAGACATTCTGCAGGATACAAAAGAAAGTGACTGAACTGTCTTTGAAATTTCCTGCTTCATGGAAATGTCTGCTGGATACTATGGGCCTGTAGGCCAAAGATGGATGCCCCAACCGTACAGAGGAACTTTGGGTGACTGTCCAGGCAGCGAGATGTCTCTGTCATTTCTAGAGTTTTGGACTTCTTGTTTACTTAGGTATTATTATATCCTTCTGGAGTCTTTGATGGATTTGAAGAATGAATAGTTATAGTTTTCTTTAGTTATAATAAGAGATAAAATAGATATAAATATTGTAACTAATTCTTGCTTGATAACTGTTTTGTTATATGTAATTTTACTATGCTAAAGTTAAAGCCTTTCTTTTTTGTTTAAACAGAAAAAGGGGAAATGATGTGGGAGTGATTTCTTATTAATAAAGAAACTGCCTAGGCCCATTTGATAGGCCAACCCTTAGGTAGGCGGAGAAAACAGAACAGAATGCTGGAAGAAAGAAGCTGAGTCAGAGAGTCGCCATGATTCTCCCACTCCAGACAGACGCAGGTTAAGATCTTCTCTGGTAAGCCAGCTCGTGGGCTACACAGATTATTAGAAATGGGTTAGATTAATATGTAAGAGCTAGCCAATAAGAGGCTACAGATAACGGGCCAGGCAGTGTTTAAAAGAAAAAAAAGATTGTAACAGCCAGAGAAGGTAGACAATTTTATATTTTATTTAAATAATGTTTTTTTATTTATATTACATATGGACCACAGTTCCCCACCCCTTCCACCTGCCCATCCCTTCCACTTTTCCTCCATCTCCATTCAGAAAGGGCTAGCCCCCCCAAGGGTTTGAACAAAGCATGGGGAAGGTAGACAATTTTAAGGGTACAGAATCTTACAGACACCTTGAAACAGATGCACTTAGAGATGATGACGGCATGCACAAATCCTACACAAGCTCAAGTCAGTCAAAATCCCAGCATGGAGGAGAAAAAGTCGGCCCAAAGTCCGACCCCTAACTAAGAATTTATTTGCAACTGGTAGCTGCTGAGAGGGGGAATATTCATTTTATCCGATGGAGTGACACTAGGTATTAACCGCGCCCCATGGCAGGCCTGTGCTAAAGAGTAGCTGGCCAGCACCAATGGAACTCTATGTTTTTAAATGACCTTTTCTCTATTTTTTTTTAATGGAAGAAAGAACATGTAATTGGTTGGTTAAGAAAGAGAGAGAATCTGGGAGGGGTTGGGGGAGGGGAAAGAATATGATTAAAATATACTGTATGAATTTCTCCAAGAATGAATAAACAAAACAGAAAAAAAGTCAAATAATAGGTTTCTATTGAAGACATAGCATGTTTTTTTTTTTTTCAAATCTTCCTTTCAATCAGTTGGAATGTCCATGCAGATTTCAATGACTTGAAGTGAGTTTGATGAGATTTTCAAATATGGTTACAAGCATCAAAAATCCATTGAAGCTAATGTAGAAGTTTGAGTTCTAAGACTGTGCTTTCCTTAAACTTTTCAAATGCTGTCTGATACTTCTACAGAAAAAATGAGTCAGATGTTTAAATCATACATAAAATTGGTCTTGTGACTTTTAATGGCCTTTTGTGTTGTTCTGTTTTTCTTGCTGCCATGTCTGTGAGGAATTGATAACGAGTCTTGTGATAGATGCTGTGCTGGAGTATGAACTTCTTTATAAGAATACAAATATCAGTCATCATAGAGAAAATGTTTTATTGGTTCAGGACAATTGCTCTGATGGCTGAATTTAATTTTACATTGTTCATTAAGTGACCAATGACTCATTAGTAGAGTTCCAACTTGTAATGTGATTTTGAGAGAAAAATGACACATGTTTTCTAAGTCTGCATCCTAAACCTGGAGGTTATAATACTGTGTGTATGTGTTGGGTAAATAATAATCATTTCAAGATGGCGTAAGGAGGTTCTTTGTGACAGCTAAAGAAATTAATAGGAACATTATATTATATATTATTTTTTACTACTTATGCCATAATTTATGGCACCTAATCATTGTACAATATTCATCAAACAAAAGAATAGTCCTATCATAAATATATAAAAAGGAGCCAGGAATTCTTCCCACCAGTGGTTTTTGTCCCCTATAACTCATACATTTCCTTCTTGTGACAGCTGTGCTCTCAAATCAAGAAAAAAATAACAAAGCTTAATGAGATTTGTAAATTATTATAATAAAAGTCCTCCAAGCAGCCAAACTCATTTCTGCGGTCATTTAAAACTCTATTGCAAAAGGCACTTGATTTAGAATAAGTAACATTTTTCATGCCTTTAAACAGATTTTTTTCTCTATGTCAAAAATCTCCTGCTGAGTATGATAGCCTGTTATTGTCTTTAAGAATGTTTTCATCTTCACTTCTGGAGTCTGCGGGGTGTGCTCAGAGGGCATAGGGTGTTGCAAGTGTGCTTGAGGGAAAGAACTTGAGGCGTGGATACTTTTCTGGATTTTCCCAGTGGTACCATGTGGACAAATGGTTATTAAGGTGGATGCAGGAACATTAGAGCCAGTCATAAGACAGGTGACAGAGGACGTAGGAGTTGGGATTAAGTGATGAAAAGGCCAAAGTCAAGGGATTCAGGTGTGCTCAGAATCTGGGGGAGTCAAGAACACCAAGTATCTATGACAACTCTCAGAAGACACTGTGATTTTATTGCTGTAAGACTTGGTGTGGATTTCCATCCTCTGGAACTATACCAGGGTGATTTTTGTTGCTTTCAAGCCACTAAGTTTGTCATAACTTGCTAAAATAGTAGTCAGAACTTATACACTGAATCAATGCTGTGGCATTCGCATGAAGATTTTTGGATCCTTTGTGGGTTTTTTTTTTTTTTGTCCCAGAATGTAAAACTGAGACCAGGATCAATGACCATTTAACTAATTGCTTGGTAGTGTTATTAATCATATTAAGAGTAGGGGTAACAAGTGCCCACATTGAGCAGCTCATAACCTGGAACTATAGTTCCAGAAAATCTGAAGTCTTCTTGTGGCCTTTTTTTGACATTGTACTCAGTGTATGCACTCAGCCTACACATATACACACACGCACACACACACATGCATGCACATGCACAATACATGTATCATTTTTTTTAAAAGTAAAATACATTTTAAAAATAAAATAAAAAAGAGTAGGGTTTCCTTTCTAAAGAGTGGCATAAATGATAATTTGATTATTTATTCAACAAATTTATATACTGAGGTAGGATGTTTTGAATGACTATTATGTACTTGGTTAAAGATAAAACTATGTGGCCTCTACTTTCTTTTTAATAATATGGAATAACTATGCATATATCTTGGGGTAGAGTGTGATTGTTAACTACATGTACCCAGGACACAATGCTACATAAAGAATGTGGGGGATGAGGCAGGTAAGGTGACTAGTATTGCCACAAGTCTTTACACTATCAAAGTCTGCTTTTAGTGACACATTTCTTCCAACAGGGCTATACTTCCTAAACCACCCGAACCTAAAACAGTGCTACCAACTGTAGACAAAGTGTTTAAATACATGAACCCACTGGGGTACATGCTTATTCTAACCACCTTATAAACTAAAGTTAGATTCCAACGAACACTACCCTTTTTCCAAGGAACCAAAGAATGTATTGGGCTTACTTACTGAGGATGGGTGAAAGGTTATAGGCAGGAAAGTTGGTGACCCTACATCAGTTACCATGGCAGGCTGTGCCGTTGAATCCTCCTCCCCCAGCCTGTCTCAGCCTGTAGAAATACCCTCTTCCTGAGATGCAAAGGGCACTTACTGCAGTTTAGATAGATTTAGATATAATGGCTGAAATACTAGATAAGGGTCAATTAACTATCCCCACCCTCTCAACAGCCAATGAGCCCAGTGATGATGATCTTTTGCAAGTAGACCCAGCTGAGTTCATGAAGATGATAGTTGTTCTGCTCAGGGAATGGTGATGTATGTAGTATGCACTAGCTACTGCCTCACTGCTATGACAAAACATTGACTTAAGGAAAGGTGAGTATTTTGGCTCACTGTTTTAGAGGACACAGTCCGTCATGGTGAGCAAGCTATGGTGGAAGGAGTGGTTCAGGGCTAGGGAACTGTAAGGATGGGGCCTCTGATGGCATTACATTGGCTGTTGGAAAGCTAAGGAAAGCCTTCTGCTTAGAACTGGGACTGGGCTACAATTCATAAGGCCTGCTCAACTTTCCATCTCTCCCAGTGAGACTTCACTTCCTGAAGATTCCACAACCTCCCCAAACAGCAGCTCTATCTGGGGACCAAGTACAAGTACTGGACCATGAACTTATGGGGGACTGTAACAACTTACTTTTTATTCATTTAGTATTTTAATATGGAGTTTAAAAGAAACTTCATTAAAAAAATTTAATATGTCCACAAGTATATCAATTAAAATCACATTTATTATTAAATTATACCATAGATTTTTATTGGAAATATATGAAGCACCTAATTTTTTTATATCCGTACTAACAAGGGATATTAGAAAATATCAACAAAGTTTCTATTTCATGCATGAAAAAGCATCTTCATTTTATTTCTGTATCCTATAACTAGCTATAATAATTTAAACATTTATTGCTTAGATTTTATCTGTAATAATTTTAAATACTTTATTTAGGTTTTTGTTATTTGGATACAGGGTCCCATGTAGCCTAGGCTGGCCTCCTGCCTATGCCTTCTGAGTGCTAGGGTTACAAGCATGTACCGCTATGTCTGGGTCATTTATTATTCTTTAATTAACTTATAGTACAATGGGTTTCATTATTACACTTTAATAATCTATATCATTGTACTTTGCTCATATTCACCCACTACATATTTTATCCATTTTTAAATGGTATGTTTCATTTTTTGCTGTTTTTAAAAAGGTCTTTCGTAAAGGTGCCAGTGTTTGTCTACCAAGCACTATGTCCGTACCACAATTTATCATTTAATTATCAAAATTTGTATTTACTTTATCATTTTTTAATGAGGAAGAATTTTACAGAGGAATGAAGAGCTAGCAAGTCTTCTGATTACGTCGACTTTTCTCACAGGTAGGAAAGGATTCAGTAGTGTTTGCCTTTACAACATGCTATTCATTTTTTTTTTTTGTTGTCCCAATAACTGCCACAAACTTAAACCACATATTCTCTCACAGCAATGGAAGTAAGAAGTCTGGGTAGTGTGTGGCCCACCAGGGTCCTCTATGTGGGTCTCTAAGACTGAAGTCAGTGTGAGTCATGCACACGGAGCTTTCTGGGACTTTAGGGATAAACTTGTTTCCATTCTTGTGGATACTGCTGTCTGAATTTAACTCTGGTGTCTGTGGTTTGGTGGTGTTTTTTTCAGACCAGCAGTAGTACCTGTTTCTGTTTCTGAAGAGTGTGCAAAGTATGCAGGCTGGTATGGGCACAGGGTTTGCTTTACAGGGTATACAAAACTACGCAGGCAGGCAAGTGCATGTGGTTCTACTGGGGTGTTCACCAATGACACAGGCCGTGGGTGGTGCCTTGTTCTGCCTCCACAGGGTGTTCACCATCTTCCAGGCTGGCGTGTGCACCCAGTTTTGCTGCATGTATACAATCTTGTAGACTGACCGATGTGCCTGATTTTGCAGGGCACATAGTCCTCCATTGCTTTGTATTTGGCATCCTGTAGCACAGCACACAGTTCCTCTTATTTTTTACATCCATTTAAGTTGTCTTTCTGTGTGATGTCTCCATCCAAAAGACTACTCAGCCTCTCAGGGTTTCTATGATTAGGCTGAGTGTACCTGGATTATCTAGGCTAATCTTCCATGCTAAGGTCCTTAGCCTTAATTGCCTCGGCAAGGTCCCTTTTACCATGCCAAGTAGCATATTCACAAGAGCCAGAAATTAGTGTATGAGCATCTCTAGGGGGCCATTCTGCCTTCAATAAACAATCTACTTGTAAGTATTTCCTTTGTTCCCAAACAGTATTGTTTGCGTCTGGCAATGAGACCTAATGTTTCCTCTTGTTTAACCATTTGCTTCGCTACTTCTATCTGAAATATAACTGTTACTGCAGGATTCAAATGCAACATACATAAACCTGTTAGTTTGAACAGTTTCTCTCCCTTTGTCTCTTTCTCATTCCTATCTACTACAGTTTCTATGTAACATGCTTTCTAAGGCCCATGTGAACCAATGCCCAATGGCTTGGTGCCTAGGTGGGTGTTACTGGGAGGCAATGGGAACTTAAAAATACATAGCCTCACGGGAGGCCATTGGGGTCTTCTCTGTGAGGGGTGTCAGTTTGTTCTGCCATACTTGTTCATGAAGATATGTTGCCTCCCAATGGCCATACAATAGTGAGGCCAACTGGCTATAGACTGCCATACCCTAAACAACCCTTTTTCTGCTTTGTAAGTTATGCAAGTTATTGTTATTGTTATGGAATGGAAATGGAAGTTTTTCATTAAAGCAATGAAAAACTAGCACACTATTACTAATAATCCATAAACATATTCTCCTAAAATATATTAACCATTATAGATCACATTAATTTGCTTTGAATGCCTTCCAACTGTTATTCTGTTCCTTGTCCATAAAAATTGCTGTGAGAATATAAAAAAATTATGCAAAAACTCCCATATAATTCAGTCAATAAGCTGTATGAACAGGCAAGCCTCAAAAGAAAAATATAAGTGGCCAATAAACACATGAAAAAATGTTCAACATCTTTTGTGAACTGGGAAACATAAGTTGGAACTAGATTGAGCATCCACCTCACCCTATTCAGAATACCCCTCAACAAAAAGACAAACAATCATGAATGCTGGGAAGATTGTGGGAAGAAAGCGAACTCTTACATGCTATTGGTAGGTATGAAAATTACCACAGCCACTATGGAAATCAATACAGCAATACCCCCCTCCCAAAGGCCCTAAAAAATAACAAGACTGTATGATGCAGCTACAGCAGCCTTTGGTATCCACCCAAGGAATACAGTCCAGCATGCTGTCCAGATAATCTGCTCATTCGTGTGTAGTATGACATTGTTCACAGATTTGGAATGAACCTAGTGCCCAATGGCATAGAGACATAAGTATAAACAATGAAGCTTTACGAAGCTGTGAAGACAAGTGGAATTATGTCATTTAGAGGAAGGTGAGTGGAACTGAAAACTGTGAGATCACAATGCATTTCTCTCAGATGCATAATTGATTAACAATACACATAGAAAGGGGACTAGATGGGGAGAGGAGCAGAGGGAGCCGGAAATGGTGATGGAGGAGACGGAATATGACGAAGGACATCATATTTGTGCATGAGAATACCATAAGGAAACAGTTTCTTCAACTAACACACGCTAAAACCAAAATGCTGAGCAAATTAAACTGCTATGAAATATCCCAAGCCTTTCCATGATTTCAGGTATATATGTTGAAATGTATTTAGGAAGGGCTGTGCATTAGTCTTTTTAGTTCTGAGCTTATACAAAAATGGTATCATGTTCATATTTGCATACTTGGCCTTTGGACAGGACAGTGACTTCTGGTTTAACTCACTGCCAGTTTGTAAATTGGAAATGCTTTATTTTATTTACCATTCTTACTTATACTAAAATTTTTTGGATATAAAATCATTATACATTTTTGTTGAGCTGATGTGCCAGGTTGCATGTATCATATAGAACTCAGAAGTAAATTTCTGTCTTTGAGACACATTCCATTTCAATAGTGCTCCATACGCTAACGTGGTTACTGCAGGAGGTTTACTGCTAGGAGCTGGGTAGAGTACTAAGTTGGCGTTTGTAGATGAAAGTTTTTTTCCAGTGTCAATCTAGGCATGGTAATTTATGTTGTTAATATCTCAGTTACTAGTAGTCTCACATGTCCGTTGTCTATTTGCATTTTATTTTACACACATTATCTATTCATTTCTTACTTAAAATACTAGTTTTGGCCAGGCAGTGGTGGTGCACACCTTTAATCCCAGTGCTTGGGAGGCAGAAGAAGACAGATCTCTGAGTTCAAGGCCAGCCTGGTCTACAGAGTGAGATCCAGGACAACGAGGAGTGTTATATATGCAAAGAAACCCTGTCTTTAAAAAGTAAAAATAAACACTAGTTTTAATAATAGATAGCATTTAATTCAGGGCAAGTCTTTCATGGATGACTGTCTTATCTTCTCTATCATTTTCTTTTAATTCTGTTTGTAAATGTTTGCATAGAATTTAAAAGTGTTAGTGCAGTGGGTGCCTGGGTAAAATGTGATGATTGCTAGTGATACCTCTGGATTATAAATATATTCTTTATTTTTTTCAAATAATGTTCATTTGTTAGTGTTCGATCTTAAATAAAATGAAATTCATTTTGAGAGTGGTATGAATTAGGATTAGTTCTTCCGTGATCATCTGTACTTGTGTTGGTCTCCTCCCTCTTCCTGGACAGGAGTGATTCCAGAGAGGAAGGTTTATTTTGACTCCCATTCCCGAGGTCACAGTCCCGCATATGGGGTGGTGGCGGGATGCATTGCAGAGGGGATGGTGGATAACTATGTGTTGGAGACCTGAAGGTGAGCAGTCACTTCTCAGAAAACTTGGACTGGAAAAGTGTAGATATAGCCTGCAAGGTTCCCTTGCAGAACCCATTTCTTCTCTGTGGATCACAGGTCAAAAGTTCTCCAACCTCCCATCAGCTCCACCAGCCAGGCATGGAGTGTTCTGTGAGCCTGGAGGCGAGAGACATTTCAGGCCCAAACCATAACTCATCTCATTTTTAAGTTATATATTTACTCAGGTTTCAACTCTGTCTTGAGGCAATTTGGGGATTTCATTTGTTCCCAAATTGAACGTTTATTCTCAAACTCAAATTTAGTATGAAATATGTAAAACTATTCATTTCCTTCTTAGTAATTTTGAATATTTATCATCACTGATTGGCATGCTTAACGCTTAATAGCTATGTAATGTGGCATCTTAATTGTTACATCCTATTAGTGTCAAAGCGTTGTTGTATCACATCACTGGCAGTTGGCAGGCAACATGGAGTCCAGACTAGCGGGATTATGTTCTCAGTATCACTTACAATGTGGCTTCTTCCTCCGCGCCCTGGTATTTGGTGTCTGGTTGTCTTCAGATTCATCCCATTAAGTTTTTCTGTAAGCTTGGGGATGAACGTGAAGGCATTGAGCCTGTGGGCACCTATGCTGCCAGTCCTAAAGATTCTATTCTTTTAATCAAATATGGGCATTTTCTTGTTTCTAGCCAACAAAACAGATGGGACAAAAGTCTTCCCTAACTGTGAAATATAAATCCCCTCTTGCAGATTGGAACACTTGTGGACACATGGCCACTCCTGGACTCGAATCATGCACCGGGAGCCAGGACCAGTCTTTGGTGTGCCCTGAGCAATCAGAATTCATCCTGAATTGGGAATGGAGTCAAATGAGCAATAGGTTTAGACAATATAAAAGGAAAAAAGATGCTGGCTAGGATCTCACCTTGGTGTTTTTATTCAGTTTATTTCTTCCATATAATTTTATAAAGATTTAAATTTTTTATTAGCTGATATGAATTGCTTTAATATTAAGAATATGTATTGAGCTATCATATATACTTATTTTCCTTACTGTATTTTATTTCAATTATTTTTATGATTTTTTCACTAGGAAAGTTAAGAATTATATATAAATCAGGTTTATTAATTAAAGTTTCTATTTTACTAGTTTGTAAGAGTCATTTTTCATTTAAATAGTCTCTCTTTCTCTTTTGGTTTTTCAAGTCAGGGTTTCTCTGTATAGCTCTGGCTGTACTGGAAGTGACTCTGTAGACAAGACTGGCCTTGAACTCAGAGAGATTCGCCTGCCTCTGCCTCCCGAGTGCTGGGATTAAAAGTGTGAGCCACAACACCCAGCACTTCATTTAAATATCATTTATGAGTGGTTCCCATAAAATTATTAAGATTTCTGGTGTTTAATGAAACTCCCATCTATTTTATTTTACAAAGTGATAGTCAGTTAACTAGTTTCATATATTAAGTAAAATTTCTTTTACCGGATAATTTTTAAAGTGGCAGTCGGGATATTTAAACCAATTTCTCTTCAATGAGAATGACACAGTATTTTATGATCTCTGGTAACAACTCTGAATACTGGAGCCCAAAATTAACTTTTCAGGACTTTAAATAATTTTTAGGATAATGTGTTAGTTACTTTCTTATGTAAATGTCAAATGTCTGACAGCAAGCGATTTAGGATTTTCTCAGGCTCACAGTTTGAGAGGATACAGTCATACTAGCAGAGAAGCCAGAGTGGCAGCAGCCTGGGTTTATGTGGCCAGAGTGTGAGGCTGGTTGTGCACAGAGAGAGAGACGAAAATTGAGCTGGAGGAGGGCTGGATATAATCCTTTAAAATTTGCCTCCCAGCGACTCATTTCCTTCTGCCTGAAAAACAGTGGCACCTAAGAGGGGTGGGGACATTTCACATTTACTTCAAAATAGGTCGCCAAAGGGAAGAAAATGAAACTAGAGTACCTCTTGTAGACTATGTAGTTTATGTGTATTATTGAGATTTTCATGGACGATGTATAGGCTAATAACCTACTATCACCTCCTAGACGAGGTAACAGGATGAACTAATGAGTCAAGACTCTGGACTCTGTAGTTGAAGAAGTGGGACTTACTCAACAACCTGTTTCTTTTCTTCATATGCTTTGTAAGATGTAAGCAAAAGATACCAGGGTTGCCTGCTGATGACGCTAATGGGAGAACTGAGATACCAGTAGTGAGAGTCATATAAGAGGGGGCAAAATTGGGGGCATGGGGGTGGGAGGAGAAGGGAGGACAGAAGGGGAGGAGGAGGGGAGAAGGGGAAGGGAGAGGAGAACTTGAGTGAACAGGATAGTCAAGATGGAGGAAGGGCAGAGATGGAGAGCAAGAAAAGAGATATTTTGATTGAGGGAGCCATTATGGGGCTAGCAAGAAGGCTGACATTAGAGAAATTCTCAGGAATCCACAAGGATGACCCCAGCTAAGACCCTAAGCAATAGAGGAGAGGGTACCCCAACTGGTCTTTCCCTGTAGTTCGATTGATGACTATTATAAATGTCACTATAGAACCTTCATCCAGCAACTGATGGAAACAGAGGCAGAGGCCCGCAGCGGAGCACTAGGCTGAGCTCCCAAAGTCCAGTCAAACAGTAGGAAAAGGGAGAATATGAGCAAAAAAGTCAAAACCATGATGGGGACACCCATTGAAACAGTCTACGCGAGCTAGTGGGAGTTCACCAACTCTGGTTGGACAAGGAAGGAAACAGCATAGGTCCATGCTAATCCTTCTGAATGTGAGTGATAGTTGTATAACTGGGGCAGACTGTGGGGCCACTGGTGGTGGCACCAGGATTTATCCCTACTGCTTGTACTGGCTTTTTGGAACCCATTCTCTTTGGATGGATATGTTGCTTAGCCTAGATATAGTAGGGAGGGCCTTGGTCCTTCCTCAAAGCAATGTGCCTTACCATATCTGAGGAGTGGATGGGTTGGAGGGAAAGGGAGGAGGGGAGGGACTGGGAACCTCAATTGGTATGTAAAATGAAAAAAGATAGTTTAGTTTTCTTTTTTTTTAAATAATAAAATAAAAAGAATTGTGAGTATTTTAGTTTACCGTTATCTCAGAAATTCTTGTGGAATTTATCTTTTACCAATTTGCATCTCATTGGTGATGGCTGAAATGATCTCACTGAGGGAGTCATTGTTTCAGAGTCACCTCCCTCACCCTAATCATTTTATAAGGTGAGACAGCCTGGGTGAGACACACAGCTTGATACTTTTCTGACATATTGGCACAAACTGAGAGTTCAAAAATCCATTACTTTCAGGATGATTCTATCTTGTTGAAGTGAGAGGGCTCATAGATTGTGATTTTGGAAGAAAAGAATGGCTGAAGGGAGCCTCAGGTATCCTTCCAGCCCTGCTAATAAGTGTTAGTATAGGTGGCACAGTTCTTTTCCCTAGGGTGGGTAAGCGCAAGAGTGTGCCATGTGTTCTTTTAAGATAAGAAACCCTAGCTGATAGGTTATCAGTCTCCTCAGTGCGGATCCTTGACAGAGATACAAAATGCAAGCCTTATTAATTTATCTATCTATCTATCATCTATCTATCTATCTATCTATCTATCTATCTATCTATCTATCTATCTATCTATCTATCATCTATCTATCCACTTATTTTACAAGCCTCTACCATGTAACCCAGGCTAGCATCAAATTCAATATCCTTATTCAGCCTCAGGAGACTGTAAGCATGCATCACGGGCTCCAAGAATCTCAAGTCTTCTCCTAAGTCGGTAGCCTATTGCTCCCTTCCTGAGCACCACACCCGCAATGCTAGTTCTGGAGTGGCAGGGATTATTTGAATCAGTTTCGGAAGCTAACAGAGAGAGAGGGGGTTTCTCCCCAGCATGCTTTGTTGTTTGCAATAGCGTTTCGTCTTTGCTTTCATGGGATAGAGTTTAAATCATGGCTAGGACATAGTTACTAAGCTGGGCCTTTATGCTAGTCTGTGCTCACACTTAATAGCTTGGAGTTTCACATGTATACTCTTGATCATCTTTTCTTATATGCAAGCAGAAGTCAGAAGAAAAAGCTGTAAGGTAAAAGGAAAAATATAGTCTCTATTTAAATGGTGGGCTTTCTTAGACTACCAGAGGCCAGTGTGCCTTGTTCATTTGTTTGCTTTAAATAGAACGAAAGGCTCTTAGGATGTATGCCATGCAATGGCATCCGCTAGTGAATGCTTCAGCATGATTTGGAAGCAGCACAGCCTTCAGCTTTCCAAGTGGAAAGACTTCATCTGCTCAGAATGCAATTTGTAATAGAGTTTTAAAAATTATTAGACTTCGGACTGGAGAGGGAGGGGTAGGGGAGTGGGACGTGGGGAGTGGGGGGAGGGGGAAGGAAAAGGGAGGCGGGGAGGAGGCGGAAATTTTTAATAAAAAATGAAATAAAAAAAGAGCAGAAATATACATATAACAAAAAAATATTAGATTTTATTTGTGTGTGTGTTTTTCATGTTATGGCACACATGAAAGAGGTCAGGGACAACTTGTGACAGCTACTTTGCTTCTTTCACCATGCGTATCGTGGGCACCAAACTTAAGTTGTCAGACTTGGTGGCAAGTGCCTTCTGATGGGGTACTTCACCAGACTCAGTAAGAGTGTTTTCAAAACTTTACTTTTACCTGACCTCATTCTTATCAAACAAAATACCTCCCCAGCAAGAAAAAGGTTCAAACAAAAACAACATTTTAAGGCAAACTACAATAACACAATCTGATGTGGGATTCCTCTCTGTATGCTGTGAATACCATTGGTTAATAAAGAAACTGTCTTGGGCCTGTGAAGGGAATAGAGGTAGGTAGGGAAAACTAAGCTGAATGCTGGGAGAAAGGAGATGGAGTCAGAGAGAAGCCATGGAGCCACACCAGAACTGGACGGAACTTTACCTGGTAAGCCACAGCTACGTGATGTTACACAGATTAATAGAAACGGGTTAAATTAAGATGTAAGAGTTAGCAACTAAGAAGAGAGAGCCAAGCAGTGATTTAATTAATACAGTTTTTGTGTGATTATTACGGGCATCTAAGCAGCCAGTTACCAATAAGCAGCCTCCCTTACAACAATGGAGGACCTATACTATGCAGAGGCAGTCCTTCCTCCAGAGACCCTGCTCTAGCTGGCAGCACTGTAGGCTGTCCTTCTTTCAATCCTTCTGTCTCAGCACCCAGTATGTCCACGGCCTGGATTCCACCTTCATGCCTAACACCTGGCCACAGGCACTCCTCTCCCTCAAAATTCCCCAAACTTAAGTTTATCGAGCTGCCTCTTCTGCCAGACATAGGGTTCTTCCCTAGCAGAGCAGGAGAACCATCAGTGTGGGTGTTCAACTGGTGGCACAAACGTTCCTAAAACACTAGAGGTTATGTTTTTATTCCTCCTGTTCCCAATCTGATTTCATGGTCCTCAAGTGTGAGATTTGTAGGGGGGGCTCATCGTGTCGTAACATCAATGTTTGGAAATGCCTGAGAGATCACTAAGCATTTACCCTGCAAGTAACTTTAGCAATATGAGATTCACAGAATAGAAATTATTGGAATACATGTGGTCAGAAGGATTGGCGCACAAACACAAATGCTTTGTCTTTTGATGGACTGATGATAACAAATGGACATTTTAATGAATCTTCCTTCAGATTTAGATCTGTCCTCTTGGCTTTGAGATTGCTTCTTTCCCACGAACAAATAACAGCATTTGCCCATGCGTTGGGGAGCATCACAAAGACACTGTCTCTCTTGGGCTTTGAAAACATGCTATGAATTCTGACGCCTCTCTTTTTACGACCAGACTCGCAGTTGTTTTGTCTTTTCATGAGGCAGCAGGAGCCTCAGTGCTCAGGGGCTGGAGTTGGTACAGTCTCTCATCTACTTCTGTAAGGCAAGGGATCTATATTTGGAAAGGAGTCAGCAAACTTCAAATTGTAATTGTTTTCTCTGCCAAAAAAAAAAAAAAAAGAGGCAGGGTTCTGCTGAAACTCCGACAGCTGTGCCTTGTCATGGAGGACAATCTTCCATGAGAAAACAATGGGTGCATTTACCTCTATCATAGAGTACGCTCTGGCAGGGCGCGTGATCATCTCAATCAGCACCCAGAATTTTAAATAACTTTCCTCAGAAACAACAATAAGAAGCCTTTTTTTTCTCTTCTTTTTTAGCTTCTGAAAATCATGAAAATATTTTGCTCATGGAAAGAGATGATTATGGATGGAACAATTTCAAGTGTATTTGGGGCAAAGTCACAAATTCATTTTTTTTCTTTTATTCCTTTTTTTTCAGAGCTTATTTGATTTGATGACATAGCAGGAAATTTTTAGCATTTTCATCCTTTTGGTAGTCAGTTACAATGAAGAGTCTTCCATTACACTACTTCATTTTCAGACTGACGTCTAGAGTGCTTTGTGCAGCTGTCCATGACCCTTAGCTTCAGAAATTAAGTTTTACGTTTTGACAGGATGACTTCCTGAAAAGGTGAACCACAGATCAGACTCCCTCTCTCTTTCAGCACAGAGTATGAGGGAGCATAATGTGAGCATCCTGGAAAACTAGAGCAGGCTTGCGTTCTTCTCTGAAAGCAAACCTCTTCCGGTCATGTTGTGATTCACAAGTTTTCCAAGGTTAAATTCAATCTTGTCTTGAACAACAAGAACTATAGTTATTATGAAGTCCCCTTTATGCCTTCTAACATGTTGCTATTTTTTTTTTCTCAGAAACATGCAAAGATATCTAGGTCACAATTTCAGGGCTCGATGCCATGGAGTGGGTCCTAGTTGGTTAGTCGCCCTCTTGGGAGGGCTTTCTGTCTGAGTCAAGCATGGCAGATGACGTCACATGCTCACGGGGTAAGAGGGGCAATGGGGAGCATGGTGGCAGCAGTTCACACCTTTTCTACACTTAGAGGGCTCATCCCATGGCTGATCTGGCCTCCTCTGTAGTGTCTGGAGTGTGCTTGCTTCATGGAGGAGCTGCGACGGCCTTCCTCAACTCCTCCCATTTTTGTTTGTTTGCTTTTGTTTTTTTTTTTTTTTTTTAGAGACAGGGCTTCTCTGTTTAGCCCTGGTTGTCCTGGAACTCCTTCTGTAGACCAGACTGGCCTGCCTGCCTATGCCTCTAGAGTACTGAGAGTATAGGCCTGCACCACCACATCCCGGTTTTTAATACCATCCCTCTGATGGTATCTGGGGAGAAAAGCATAGCCCTTTCCATTTAACCTAAGATGTTCTTAGTGCCATCCATTTTCGTGTGTGTGTGTGTGTGTGTGTGTGTGTGTGATTGTATTTGTTGGTACTGTCTGTCTTTGCTATAGTTCCCTAACAGTAAAAATCTCAGCACTGAGAGTTGTGGGTGTACCACTCTGAGCACCCGGACATCTCAGCAGCCCTCATGGCAGTCTTTCAGAGAACCACACAGGGATGTATTTCCTTCTATGTGCTTGTGACCTGAGAACCCATAGTGCAAGTGATGCCGCAGCTTTGTCTTCTGGGAACTTGTAGTCCTCTGTCCTTTTCCCTATTGTAGGAAACATTTGTATTCTCAGCTGCTCCAGCCTTTTCTTCCTAACTACCCAGAAGTCCATCGTGTGATCTGTTTGGGGTCATGTTCTGAAAGAGCGAATAAGTTGGTCAACCTTACGCCCTGCCCTATGGCATTTCGCTTTTCTACAAGGCTGTGAGTCGGGATCTATTAAGCTTCCTTTGCTTTCCTAAGAGAAGAGGGAGGGGAAAGCGTTCAGTGATAACGGAGGAAAAGAAACCCAAGGCGGCGTGCTCAGACCTCAGTCTGGCCTCTGTGAGAAGGCCCAGCTCATGCTGACTGTGCTTTGCTCTCCTGTTCTGTTCGTGAAGAAGGCTAATGCCGGAAATATGCTCACACACACTGCTTGGTGAGGATGCAGCAGAGTCTGTACACGGGGAAGCATGGTCTCCTGGGCCACACTGTTAGAGCTTGAGCCAGAAATCAGAAAGGATAGATATATGAAGGACATCATTTATGGCAAGAACTGGTAGAAAGAGTTGATTTAGACCTCTGGGGTGGATATGATCAATTCTCTGCTATGACACTTGAGGCTATGACTTATTTGGGTGAATGTAACTCTTAGAGTGTTAGTTTTTTTTTTTTTTGTCTGTACAGGGGCAATGAAAAAGCAATACCCCCTTGAAAGTTGGGAGTGGGGTACAGTTCTGGGAGAGTGTCCTGTTGGTCAGAATGTTTTAATAAGCAATAGCCATTTTCAGAGTCGTGGCTGCCTAGTGACTTTAGGTCGTGTGGACACTTCCTAACTATGCCCTTTTGGAGTCTATCAATTCACTTCTGGGAAATTTTGCGATAATTATGAGTCTTTCTGCATTTTAAAACGAATTTCACACAACAAAAATCTACTTTTATAAAGGTACAAGATCCATGTTTGTATCTTTAAAAGTCTAAGTGGAAAAAAATATATGATCCACATAGGTCGCTGACTTCTGAAAACACTAATGACTGACGTGGGAGCAGAAGTAGAGAACTGCCATAGCCTCAGAGACACCACAGAAACCAAAGATCTAGGAATCCAAGTTTCCTAAAGGCTGAAGATGCTTGTAACACCAAGAGATCATGTGAAATTACAGTAACAACCAGTGCATCGAAATTACTTTGACTTTGACTACTGGGCTTCCTACTATCAAGTCCAGCAAGCATATAACCCAAATAAAAAATTACTATTTAGTATGTATACTATTTAAATATGTGTATATCTCTATCCTTAGCACTAGACTAATTAGTAGATTCTAAAAATATTTTGATGAAACAGCCTATTGTCTCTTTCTGTCCATATCAGTATATACATACTAATAATCTCAGAGCTCAGAAAACACATTTTTAATATTTTGCATAAATGAACAAAGAAAATGAATCAATTTCTTTTAGCTGTCTTCTGAATTGAGATTGTATTGGGGTCACATAGATAAAAATAATTTAATTTGTTCTCATTATTTGTGTTCTCTTTTTATATAATCATATTTCACTGTATATGTGAACAAAAATGTCAGGAATAGAGAAAAATTACATGCACACACACACAGAGGCCAGCAGCAGCAGCAGCAGCAGCAGCAGCAGCAGCAGCACCACTACCGCCACCACCTGGAGATTCAGTAGTAAGAGCAGCAAATCTAAGAAGGAGATAAGCTAGAGATATGGGTGGACTGACTTCTACAGATTATTTATTAAAGCTTAATAAAAGTTACTGGGTGATTTTAGAATTTGCACAGAGTAGAAAGTTTTATGTTTGTTACCAATAACAATTCAAAATAAAAGTTAAAAATACAAAGAATGACTTTTATCGTGTCTAGATGTTATGTATATATCTTTATAAAGCAATCAAGCCCTCCCCAGAAGGGCCGTGTTGCCAAATACCCTAGGAACACTGAAAATATAGAAAACTATAATGTCTGTAATGTCTCTGGTTACTGCAGTTGTTTTTCATATCCCATATGTTTACATCAAGTGTTTTCAACCAAGCATCTGAATCATTGAAACCATTTGGCTCATGTAGTAGGGAGATAAATTCAATTACCTTCTTAGTTACTGGAGTAGGCACTGGAGAGGAAGAAAGGACGGCATGAGGCCAGTTAAAGAAACGGAAACACTCATTGCTTGCAGGAGTCGCATGAAGTTGTCTGAGCTTCTTGAGCATGCTAGATCCAAATAAAGACATAGCCAAACATGACGAAGATTAGCATGCAGTATCAGCAGGGGGTATTGCACACACAAGAGAACATGCGGGGATTCATCTAGCAGCAGCTTATGTGATACTGTGTGTATGCATGTCTGTGTGTCAAGGAGTTTAACTACAACTTAGCACACTGGTAGATGAGCATAACTGTTGAAGGTGCTAGCATGGTGGTGTTCTTAATCAGAAGAGGATGAAAGATGAGGGTGGATCAAATTATTTTAATCTCTGTGGTGACATCACAGTCTTAACTCAGGAGACAGCTGAACAAATAGTTTCATTTTCTTGGATCATTTGCATATACCATTTAAATGTGTTTCCCGAGCCATGTAAATATCAATCACTGTGTACTGATATAGACAGCAACAGACATTAGAATGGCTCATCAAGAGGCATTTAGAGTCCACTAGCTAGTCTTGTACTTGTACACAAACACACCACTGCATTTTATATGATGCATGGTAGGTAAAGAAGATTTCATTTCTTTCACACATTTTCTAATCTTGATAATATGAGGCATGGAAGCCAATATTAAAAACATTTGAAATGTCCTAAACATTATTGTAGATTGTAAGAGTCTCCTGATATCCTAAAGGTTTTTTAATTGTAAAGAAAAATGAGTTTCTACATTTGACTCCCAAGAGCACATGCAGTTTTTTGATTTCCCATGGTGTCTTTACTTGCTGTAGCAAGAAAGAAATGTATGAGGTCAAGGTAGTTGGTTTTCTATTTTAAAAGCATATCCATCACTGTAAAATCCAACCTTTTGCATACCCTGCACAATGCTACATAATAGATATTCAGCTCATATTAGGGAACAACAAAGGTGTTTGAAACAATAAAACCAGGCAAGATTAAAGTATTGTAGCAACAATTGCTTGATAGCAGCTAGAAGGACTGAGCTGCTTTTTATCAATACGCATCTACTTCTGCTTCATGAGCCTCAGCCAGAGTTTCAAGATTGTTCACTAGAATATTTGATTAATGAACTCTTTGTAGCACAATGGTGTACAGCATTCTGAAAACTCAGTGGTTATGAAATTAGCCTTTCTTCTGCTCATGGGACCATATGCATGCTCGCTTCTGCATCTGGAGCGCCTCCCCTGACTGCGCAGGCTGACCCTATTTTCTCTATTGTTGCTCTTTCTTGGATCGCAGGTTGAGGGGTTATTCTTTCCTTGTGAGGAAGACAGAATTATCAGAAGGAAGCATGGTCCAGAGAAGTGTGTCCCTGCCCACTCAGATCATTTGTCTCGGCCTCTCAGTGATGTCAACAAGCCACATGGTCATAACCCATATCAAGGGCCAAGAATGGATTTTTAACCTACACTCAAGCAATGAAGCCAGGACAAGAGAATTGTGGCATTAAATCAATGTTCTAATACACAGGTTTTCTTCCGTTTTGCTGCTTGGAAATCAGAAAAAAAATAGTTTAGGAGGATATCGTCAGTGGTAGGAACTGGATGAGCATTGCTGCTTTGACCCTTTGGGAGGATACTTCCAGTTCTCTGCTAATTGGCAATGAGGGGATCACTCTGAATATTTCAATGGAGAAGGTGATAATAAAAAGCGCTTCTGATCCTATAATGTGAAATCATGCCCTCACTGTGTGAGAAGCATTTTGGTGTTGTTTGAAATCATGTTGTGCAATATGCTGCTACTGGTGACCTTTTCCAATGGCTATCGTTCTTTCCAGTGGGCTGACCCCTTTCACTGACATGTTTTCAGCTTTAACAGGGTGGTGACAAGCTGTTTGGTTTCCTAATTCCCCAGCCTGGGTGTATGCCTTTTTATTTCAAATACCAGCTGACTAGCAGTGGAAAACGACTTTCTAGTGTGGCTGCCTATTGTTATGGGCTGTGGTTTTAGTCAAGTGCCATGTGCTAAGGAATTGGCACCGGTGCAGAGGCTAAAATCTATACACAGTGGGCTCCTATATGAGGTCCTTAGGGCATTGAAGATGCCCAATATACAAGGGTTATATAGATGGGCAGGTATCTATATAGTAAGTGGATGAAGTTTTCTGGTATATACCCAGCAATGTTTTAGCTGGAGTATACGGCAGTTATATTGTTAAATGAATTACATTCTTGCCTCTAACACATACGGATTCTCTACCTCTTGTATCTTGCCAATGTTTGCTGCTTACTGTCCTTGGTGATAATGTGATAATGTGGACTCTCAGTGCAGTCTTTCTTAATATTTTTGTGGTGTTCAAGGATGTTGGACCCCTCATCATGTGTGTATTGGGCATTTCTAGTCTTCGTCTGAAAAATGTTTCTTCACTTATGTGCTGTTCATGGGTTGGATTATGTGTTCTTTAGGCAGCCAGGCTTGCAGGGCAAAGAGATTTACTTGCTGAGAAATCTCACCAGCCACATTGCCTTAAAAGCTTTTAAATTAAAATATGACCACATCATTTTCAACTTTTTCAAAAAGTCATATCCTTTATACTGCTGATTGTAATCATCATCATCAGTTTAAGATAGGAATTCTCAGTTTTCCTCTTCCTTTCACAACACCTCTACTCTTCCATCATGAACTCTGGGACCAGATGCTTAAATAAACCCTGTTATAAATTTCTGTGATTTGATGTTTTATCATAACAATAAGTAACTATATGGGATTTGCTCTTAATATGCTAGGATTAAAAAAATCTATGCAATTTTATTATCATTTGTTCTTTTCCTTTTGTTCTTCAGCACTTTCCTTTCAGATCTGTTTCCTTGTCTCTTTTGTGTGTCTTTTTCTCTAGTGTTTCTCATACCTTCAAGCAATTTTATGTTGTGATGTGTCTTTCCTTCCCTTCTTCATGAATGACCCCTCTAAGGACCTTTCTTGAGTCTAGTCTAGTGTTTAATGACCTCATTTTTGTATGCCTTGGAATTCATCTTTTTCTCTATTTCTAAAGAACAGTTTTGTTTGATATCTTTTCATTGTTTTTGCTTTAGATTTTTGTACAAATAATTCTACTCCCAGATTTCTGCTGTAAAATCTGATCTTAGTCTAATATGGCTGTCATTAAATATGATTTAAAAATCCTTTCCAAGTTCTAAAATTTTCTATTTATCTTGTACTTTAGAACCTTTGATGGCAGCATGCCATGCACGGTTCTGTACTGGTTATGTCTGTTTGGAATCCTGGGGACTCTTTTACCTAAATTTCAGTCTTTCCAAAGATTAACAATGTTGCATCAACACATTTTCCATTTCATCCACATTATTTTACCTATAGATAGCCCCAAAACACACAGAATGCATACACACACACACACACACACACACACACACACACACACACACACTCTTTGTCAGTGTCCCAAGAGTCTTAGAGGTTGTTTTGCTTCTTCTTTTCTTCATTTTTTTTGACTAGGATATTTCAAAAGAATTTTTTTTGCTCATTTATGCAAATTTCCTAAGAAATTGTTTCTTGAGATTTTTTTCTACTATCTTGTAAAGTTTTCAACAATACTTTTTGGTTTACTGAGTGTGGTAGTTATTTTTCTTAACTTGAGAAAGGAAGAATTTATTTGTCATGTGATTGTCGAGTCAGCCCATAGTTATGACATGGTTTCAGGTACTTGGATAGGACATTATGGCAGCAGGTGTGTGTGGTGGGGAAAAGTTTTTCATGCCATTGCCAACTAGTAGGTAGAGAGAAGAGCCCAGGAGTATATATCCCGAGAGACACACTATGTCCCTGCTAATCCCTACTTCTCTGGAACTAGGAATCAAATATTCAGTACATGAATGTATTTCTACAATGCTTCATACCCAGGATATTACACTGGGTTTTTCATCACTTCTGTTTCATTATTTCTATTTGCTGAATTTCTGTGACCATCATAAATTGCTTTTCTAATTTGATTGAACTGCCTGTCCATATTCTCTTGACTCTCATTCACTTTCCTTGTAATTATGATTTAGAACTTGTTAACTGGCATTTTATCAACATCCCTTTCTTTGATATCTGTTGCTGTAGAGCTATCATGAGCACTTGGAACCAGCATTATCCTATTTTTTTAAAATATCTCAATGGGCTTTATGTATTTGTAGGCCTCTCATCTGTGCTACTTTTATAATGCATCATTTGTCATAAGTGGCTCCTCCTAAAGATGTAACTCAGATTCTCTGGTAATCTTCTGCAGCTATGTTTTCAGTTGAGGGACATAACATTGGCTTCTGGTGTCTATTTTTGTTGTAAACAATGCCTTTCCTCATGGTTTCTGCAGCAGAAGGGTGGGACAACCCTTCCGTTTCTAGAGGCCACGTGAAGGAAACAGTCCTCTGGGATGCTGTGGTATATATCTGTTGGCCCAGGATGGTATGGTACAGAAAGAATTGGGGTTGGGTGTTAACTGTGTGGCCACTATGGTGATTGAAGAGGTAATACTAGTGATGTAAAACACAGTGGATTCTTACAATATAAAGTATAGTAAATGGTATATTCAGCAGTATTGGCATGCTCTTCAGTCTGCCGCTGGCTCAGATCAAATATGGGCCAATCAACATGGCAATGCCAGGGGCATGTAGTCACACTGGTTATTTGGCATTGACTGACTATGTTTGGAGACTTGGGAGAACTACAGGTTGATAATTGCATTGGAAGTTGGGGTTTATAAATGTAATTCACATAATATGTAGACCCTGCAGCATCTCAGAGTAGCTGTTTATGTAGTTTGGATGAACTATGAGGCAGCTTGGGCTCACTGTGGTCTGGATACAGTGGTGGCAATGGGAAGAATGTGACATGGAAAACATGCTAGGTGCACAAAGGCTCAACAACAGTTCCTATTGATGGTGGTTGGCATAGTGTCTGTGCACCCAGGATGCTGTGCATGCCCCACCACCTATGTTCTAGTGGCTATTAAGGTAAAAAGTAATTTTCTTTTCACAAACAAACTTCATGCTGAACACATGTGAAACACTTCACCAGGATTTAAGCATGTGTTGACTGTGCCTCTTTCCTTTCCCGAGGATCAGCAATATCTAAAGAGATGAGATTGGGCCGCCATGACTTTACTGTTCACCCTGACTTCCTCAGTAAAGGAGTCTGTTTCTCAGGAAACTAGTGTCGTGGCTGTCAGTAAGTCCTAGTTTACTCTTCACTGTCAGAAGCTTTTATGTCTTAGAGCACTTTTGTCTCTCCTGTTGGGTTCCAGTGCCTCTTACTGTAGAATGCAGTAAGCATTTGTTTCCTGCATACTTTGGGGAGGGCATAAGAAGAAGAGGAGGAGGAGAATGAGGATATAAGAACTAGGTATGCCTATTCAACCATATTATGATGAAATTTTCTTATCTCCCTGCTATTGGTTAGCAATTTCACCCTAACATGATAAAATAAATAATATCACACATAGTTTCAATCTTGTTAAATTGTAAATCTCGTTTTAATTAGCTCGTGAACTGTCTTAGAGGCTATTAGGTTTGACTAGTTGTTAAATGGGACATTTGAGTACATTAGGGCCATTTTGGTTCATGATGGACTCAAGTTTTTTGTTTTCTTATTAGTTTTTTTTGTCTGATCTATTCATTATTATAATGAGGTGTTGACAGTTCTTACTTTTATTATTTTGTGGTCCGTGACTTCCTTCAGTTCTGTTAAGGTTTGTGTTCAGTATTTCAGAGGTATGATGTTAGGTCTATTTGTATTTGTGAATCTTTACAAAGATGATACTTATATCAGATGACAATTTCACCGATGACATTCTGTCTTAAAGAGTATGTTACTTCATGGAAGCTCAATCTATGAGCTCATAGATATTCTAACAAACTCAAAGGCCCAAGTGATTTTCTCAATCCTAATTGCCTTCATAAATAAGGTTTTGGTAAATTATATGTTAACAAAAAATAAATAATTTGTTAAAAATATAAAATTCTATAGTTAAGCACAGTCACAGAATAAACCGAATTACAAACAAGTGTGGGAGTTTCTCAGGGGGTCGAAAGTTGTCAATGAGTTTTTCATGAGAACATAGACAAAGCAAGACAAGGGCTCATCAGGATATTGTTTTCAGATGTTAAAAAGCATGAAAGCAAATATATTTTAAATCAGCAAAGCCTTCACTGAATGTGTATAATTTCCCTGACTGGTAAAACTACCCTCTACCACTGCTTTAATTCTGTAAACATGCCTACAGAATATTCAGTAGAAACACTTGATAGAACCTATTAATCCCTGTGATAGAGAAATTGCATTTTGGGCTCATCAGATTTGCCTACGTGGTCAAAGCAGGAGATACAGTAATCCTTGAAGATAATGAAGATTTTATCACTTCAATCCATAGGGAGAGATAAAGAGATAGAGCTTGTTAAGAAGATAAGTTTAAATGTTGAAATGAAGTCATTATTTAAGCGTGATGACAATTGCCAGGGAGAGCAATGCCCTTTTCCCTTCTGCTCTTTGTGTAGAACACTGCAGGATCTGGTAGGCAAGTCAGGATGCCATCAAGTGTGCAGAGGACGTTGTTTTAATGTTGACTACACACCGCGCGTGGGTAGGCATATGAGTGTGTGCACTTTGTCTGCGCTGTTTTTGAGAGGACAGTTGCTAATATTCTAGTTCAGAGTTTAGCCTAACAAATGAGAAGCCAGAGAGCACATTTCTACTCCCTTCTGCAGCTCGGTGTGCTCTTCTGTATCAGTCCTGAGAGTGAGGCGTGAATATGTCCGGAACTGGAGACTGTTCCTTAGAGGGAGGTATCTATCTCCAAGGGCTAAATTGAGGAGCTAAACAAAAAACCACAAGGTCAAAGCTGACAGACAAGGTAAAACAACAACAACAACAGCAACAACAACAAACACACAAACACCCAAAAGGCATTTCTTATGTAGTTATGTAGGTCATGTAGTTATGAATGCTTCCAATCGTCAAACTCACCAATAAGACTTTACAGTGCTTACAATAGATGAGACGCATTAGAATAGGACAGCACAAAACCCGTAAACCGTATTCAGAACTTGCCTGGCTTTCTGGAAGCTACCAGAACTAGTGTTATACTGCAGACACATCTTACAAATTTTATTTTTACCACTTAAGTCCATATCCAATCTCAACTTAAATGTGGTCTTCAAGAAAATGAACTCGAGTAGAATAGACACATATCTATAGTTTCATGGGAATTTCTAGTGCCCAGAAAGCCTGCTGTGTGGAAGGCACAAGAAACTTCGCTGACTGACTTGAAGGGGAATATGAAAAGAAAGGATGGCTTTTCTTAAGAGTTGTGGTTCTTTGAGATTTTATTATCTGCAAAGCGACTTTCATTGGAATTGTATGAAAGATAAAGCTGAAACCATTCCCACAGTGTTTACTATTCTTTGTGATTAAAGACATCTTATTCACTTGCGATCCTCGAGATCAACCCTGAGGACTCTCACATGTAAGAAAAGTAAGCGGTTTTCCACTGAGCTATTTCACTAGCTCCTGGCTTTATTGAAATGGTCTTTCTAGTAGTGTTTGTATAAACAGCTTAGACACAGTATAGCACTCCTATCTGGGCAATCATGCTGACAACATTCCTGAAATTTTACTCTTCCAGGTCCAGACCAACTTCTCAAATAGATTTCCCAAGCAGAGCATGTGTCTCAGTCCATCTGTCTTACTATAGTAGAATACCACAAGCTAGGTAATTTATAAAGGAAGTAAACTGATTGACCTGTGCTTTTGTATACTGGTAGGTGCAAATTCTGCCCATTCCCTTGTTCTGCACTCTTGGTCTGCTCTATTCAGTTGCAGCCTGTGCTTCCAGAGTTCCTCCGAGGTCCTGGGGTGGGGGATAGGAGGGTTGGGAGGCAGAGTGGGACTTGTAGCTTACAAGGTGCAATTGATGGGGTTGGGTTGTGGGAGTAGCCTACTTGCAGGAAGCTTGCTTGCTGGCTGACTAGAGATGGAGCAGGTGCGGGAGGTGCCTGGAGTTTTGCCCTAGTACTGAAGGTCTAGATAGTGGAGTGTCCAGCTTGGTGAGTGATCACTTACCTCTTAGTCCTCTCGGTGCTGTCGAGTTCCTATGAGGTAGCGGGTGCTAAGAGGGTTTGGGGACAAAATGGGGCATACGACTGACAGGGTCTGATTGATAGGGCTTGGGTGCTGGAAGCCTATCTGCAGGAAGCTTGCCTACTGACTGGCTAAAGAGTCTAAGGCCGATGGGGGAGGGGCCTGGGGCTCTGTCAGGTACTGAGGGCCTAGAGAGTGGTGTGCTCCCCTGTGTGGGTGATCACTCACCTCTTGGTCTTCTCTGCACTTCAGAGTTTCTCCTGTGTAGTATCTCTGAGGCAAAATGTCTATTGCCTATTTTATATTTACATTTTTCTATTGCTGATTTTTGAATGTTATTTACATAGTCTATAAACTTATTCTTGGTCAGATCTTTTCTCCAGTCTATACTTTGTAATTTCATATTCTTATAGGCGATTTCACAAGGAAATGTTTTTTTATTTTAATATTTCTTAGATTGATATTTCATTTTTTTGGATCCTGCTTTTTGTGAACTCCTTTCTTAGACCTCTTTCCTAGTGATTTTAGCTTACTTTTTTACAAAGGAAGTTTTAGTGCTTTGGGTGTTAGATACTCAACCTTACTGCCTAGAGCTATGTGGTTCAATAGGAGACATCACCTCAGAATTAACTGTGAATGGTGTCACATTGGATGTGTTTTCCTACTGCATAATTGTCAGCTTCGTGTGCTGACGTCTGATGTACTTTGGGCTGGGATGCTGAACACTGCTGGGTAGGTGAGAAGTCATTGGTTGGGACAGAAATAAGCCTAAGTGTTTGTGAAGTGATTTTTCTCAAATTAAATTTTATCACATTTTTCTGCACAGACTTTGGTTTATTCGACCTGAATATTTTAAGGAGCGAGAAACACAGCAGAAAGACATTAGAGCAATGATCTGGTATTTCCTTATTGTTTTTCTAAAAGTTTGAAATTAAAAAATAATACTTTAAGTCATGGGAAATATTTCAAGGAGTGCTTAAAGAGATCTTAGGGAAAATACACCCTTTTCAGATTTGCACTGCGGATTTATCATGACTCTTGTTTGCCACAGGGGCATTTTCCAGGGTGCACTTCCCCATTCGCCTTTCTCTCAGGATCACATACATCTCCAAATCTATTCCACAAGAACATCTGATTCTGAATGTTCTTATTTTTGCCAATTTTTACTTGACTCAAAAAGTCAGACCTTGAGACATGACTCTTAGCACCCATGGATTTCTTTCCATGTACTAGAAGATCGTTGATTTCCAGACAGCACCCTTCAACTCTCCTTTTATAAAATGCAGATATGGTAAATTTTATAAAAGATTCTCTAAGCCTCCAGATCTGAACTCAGGAAACAGTTCCAACAAAAATATCTTGCCTACAGTGTCTTCACTGTCCTGCAGGTGATATGCCACTGTTATTTTTTTCTCTCTCAGCTTCTAATGGTCTGGGCTTTATAATTACTAGTAGGTGCAGGTGCCTTGTCCCAGGCTCAACATCACCTAATTTTCTAGTACTCTGCATTGATTTCGGCCTCTTCTGAAGCAGTCTTAGACTTGTGCTAGTTTATGTGACAGGGTCCTACTGCTCATAAATTATGCCAATTACTTTCAAAGACATACACTATCTCCACTGCAATAATTTTCAAATGTATACAAATATTTAAAAACCACTTGCTGGCATTTACATACCGAGTCTGCCTAAAAGTATTACTTATATAAATAAAGCTTTAGGATTTAGATGCAGCATACATTTATTTTATACCACTCTTCAACTGAATGATTTCATATAAGCAAAACATTAACTTTGTGCCTGTGACACATAGGTGAATTTGCTGCTACTGACTGTTTATATGAAACGATCATTAATTTGAATATTAAAAAGAGGGATGGAAGAGCAAAAGCAGTAGGAGAGGAAGGGAAGGCAGAATGGATGCAGTGAAAGTTAAAGTGAAAGCTCTTTCCACTCTTAGACCAGGAGTTTAATGTTTGCTTTTTCATCCTTTTTAAAGTTTCACTTCTCCTTCTCCATCTCCTTCTTCTTTTATTTTCCTTTTCTCCTTCTTCTTCTTCTTCTTCTTCTTCTTCTTCTTCTTCTTCTTCTTCTTCTTCTTCTTCTTCTTCTCCTTCTCCTTCTCCTTCTCCTTCTCCTTCTCCTTCTCCTTCCTCTTTCTTTTCTTTTCTTTTCTTTTCTTTCTTTCTTTCTTTCTTTCTTTCTTTCTTTCTTTCTTTCTTTCTTTCTTTCTTTCTTTCAGACAGGGTTTCTCTCTAGCTTTGAAGCCTGTCCTGGAACTCACTCTGTAGACCAGGATGGCCTGGAACTCATAGAGATCCACCTGCCTCTGCCTCATCAATGCTGGGATTAAAAGTGTGCTCTACCACCATTGGGCAAAGCATTGCTTCTTAATAACTTTTGAGGATATTAATTTTTACTGTATTCTAGGGTTTTAAAGTGAAAATATATTTTTATGCATCTGGCACTATGGCATTCTAAGTAAAATGTTCCCACACCAAACCTTCAAGTCCAGCTTATAGCTAATAAACACAGAAAAGTTGATATACATGAATATTGATAATCTTTTAGCTTCCCATAAGAAAACTTTGGAAATTTCACTTTCTTTAGATTTAGAATATTCAGCTCTTGTTGTATGTAACACCACAGATGAAGCACCAGAGAATTCTGTTGAGTTAGATAATAAAATATCACAAATTACATGTATTTACTTACTTATATTACATCTTTTATGTGAATGTGTGTATGTATGTGTACATATACTTATGTGAATGCACGCTTGAGGGTGTCAATGTTGGGCATCTTCTTAATTACTCTCTACCATTTATCGTAAGAGAGGGTTTCTCATTGAATCTGGAGCTCACTGATTCAGTTATACTTGATGGCAGTAAATTCTGGTGTTCCATCTGTCTCTGCCTCCCAGGACCTGGGATTGTACACATGCGCCGTCATACCTGGGTGTTTATGCGGGTGTTGGAGAGCCAAACTTAGGATCATGCAGCAGGTGTTTTACTGACTGAGCAACTTCTCAAAGATGATCCCAAACATTTTACTTTCTGAATAACAAAATCTGAGACAAGAGGTCTTTGCCATAGGAAGTTAGGGATGGCAATGGGGTGTGGATATGTAGATAATCTTCTCTTTAGAGGCGATATCGGGCCTGCTCTGTGTCATGATGTGGCAGTTGTTAGATAAGCATACACATGAAATGCCTTGAATATACAGATGGAAGTGCACTCACAGAGGCACAACCCAAAGGTGCATGCATAAACGCTGAGGTCTGGATAGACTCTGTGGGCTGCAACAGGCTCGCTTCTTTGTGGTTGTTGTATCTTACTGTAAAGATATGGTAAAGTGAGAAGCTCCAGGGTAAGGGAGCCTGGAACCTCCCAGGCTCTTCCTGTTCCAGCACCCTGTTAATATATAATTCTTTCAAATAAAACTATAAAAGAAACTTATGCATTTAGTTCTGTCAGAGAGTATGTTCTACTGAATTTCCCATTGTTAAGTAATTACTGTTTTGAAGTGTGGAATAAACACTCGTTTGATGTCAAAGAGACATAATGATTAGGTATAAGAGTGTTAAATGTTAAAATGTTCTGTTTATTTTTATAGTTATCTACTTATTTGAGACAAGATCTCACCATATTGTCTAGAATTCAGAATTCTTCTACCTTAACGAAGGCAGGGATGGCAGGTGTCTGTCACCACACCCTTCTAGAAAATGTTTAGTCTACATAAGTTTTATAGGATTTTGAATGTGTTACTGAGGCCCTGAAACTTTTTTACCTGTGGTTTCTCAGGACTTTCTTTGTCACGTGTGAAGAATGCTTACAGTTAATCCCCTTTCATTTTATCTAGAAGTTTAAATTCCCAAGGTACCAGAGATATATAAGTGAAAGACGAAGATGTGTGTGTAACAACCTACATATAGACTTAGGATTTCAGTGGAATTTTTCATGTATTCTTTTTGAAAACATTAACTTGGTAGTTTAGAGTAAAAATAAACCTTCATTATAATAGCATTGATATTACCTAGAAAATACCCAATTTTTAAAAATGGACTTAAATTACAGCATCATGGCCACAGCAAGACTGTGACCTCAAATGTCATCATTTATTTTGAGAAGGGATTATTCCTCAGTGCCTAGCTTATGTGGGTAAGGATGTACTTCAGTGTCCAATCTATCACTTGGAAAGAATTTAAAACTTTTGATCAATTTATAGAAATCTCAGGGTTTTCTCAGCTCTCAGTTTAGTCTTTATTTAAACATTTTTAAAAAATTAATGCAGGATATTAGATAATATTATGGCATTTTTGAATAAGGTATTTTTAGATTTATCATTTTGTCCACTTCCTGCTACCTCTCACTTCCCTTCTAACTTTTTGCCTAAACTCTTTTCTTACTCCCAGTTGAATATGACTGTTTCATATGCTTCATCCTTTCTTACCACCTACTTTTACTCTTATGTCTTCTTTCCAGTTTCTATTATCTATCTATCTATCTATCTATCTATCTATCTATCTATCTATCTATCTATCTATGTATCTATCTTCTATCTATCTATCTATCTATCATCTATTTATTTGTGTACTATCATCTATCTATCAAAGTACTATCTACTACCTATCATCTATCTATCTATCTATCTATCTATCTATCTATCATCTATCTATCATCTATCTATCTATCTATCTATCTATCTATCTATCTATCTATCTATCCATCTATCTATATTTCTATGTAAATCTAGAAAAAGCAAAAATGTATATCCAAAATTTGGCACTTTAAAATATATCAAATAAATGAAGGAATGAATAACAGGAAGAATGGTCAAAGCTAGAGAATTAATCTATTTTAATTTAATTGGCATTGGGTTAAAAGAGTTGGAGCAAGAACTGAATTACTGCATCTCCTAGATGAAATGAAATAATTCCAGAAAATGATGGCCAATACTTTATGGTTTTATTTTACTGAACTTGGCACATCTGTGAACACCCATCATGACCTTCTGCTCATAAACCATGAGTAACTCTCATTGCTCCCATTGCTTAGACAATAAAATCTCATTTTGTACCTGGCACTAAGCATCACATTCAGCTTCGTGTGTTATTATTGTTTGCCCTTGGATATTTCCCGTATGTGCCTGCTGCTCTCCTTGGCCACTTTTTTCTTTCTCTCTTGGGTCCAAGCTTTGTATCCATGATGAATGCACTTTAGTTCACATTCATGGAATGCAGACCTATCTGCTCATCAGCTCTGTTACTGAGGCTTTTGTCTTAGTGGAGCCTGACCATATATCCTCACAAAGAGGGTAATTTCTTCTTCCCAAGAATTCACCTTGTTTGCCTTGTAAAAACTTTGCCATTTTCCATCTAACATAAAAACATTTTGTTTCTAGATTTAGGTCTCATTTACCTCTGTATTTTTTCAGATAACTACTTTATAAATATACAAATGTTTGTTTAGTCAATTCACTAAATGTATATGCCTATACATGGTCCATGTTTGGAAGAAATGAATTTATGAATTGTTATGTACAATAAAGAAGATGCAAATATTCATGATTTTCACATACCCATCATCATTATGATTCATTGATTTTGCCAAAAGTACCTCTCGAATTCTTTGGGAAATGGAAATTTCTTTGGCAAATGGTGCTGCAACTATGGGTATCATGAAAGAAAATGCAAAGGTAAGAAACAAGGAAGAAGGGAGTTTAAATTCTGACCTGATTATTAACAAAAGCCAGAGCATAATTGTTCATATTTTTAAGTGTAAGCTTTAAAAGTATAAAACTTTCATAGAGGAAGACAGGCTATGACTTTTGTGTTCTCTAGTTATTGAAGGAGATCTCAGACTTCACATAAAAATTTTAAGTTGTAAGAGAAAAAGACGAGAAAGCAAACATGTTTAAATTAAAACTAAACTTTTACTCCTCAAATAGTAATAAGAATATAGAAATACTCACTTGGAGAAAATTTTTATGCATCATAATCTGATATAGGACTTCTATCCAGTATCTATGAAATAGCAAATGGGCACGAGATTTAAAAAGAGAGCTCAAATTTTAATCACAGGGAAAAGCTAATTAAAAGTACTAATAAACAACATTCTCTGTAGAATGAACACTTTGTAGGTTTGGCCATGCTTGTCTTTAATTCCAGTTCTGGGGAGGCAGAAGCTGGAGGATGAGAGGCAAAAGCTCATCTTTGTCTATATATCAGGTCTGAAGCCAGCTGGGACTGCACAAGACCCTGCTTCCAACAAAAACAACAGTAAAAAACCCAAGCAAGCCAAAAACAAAGGAAAAGAAAAAAGAAATACATCAGGCGTTGTCTAGGATATGAAAATGAATATAACACAGCCATTGGAAGAGGGTTCATCGTGTCTCGACAGCTAAATGTACACGTGCCATGTGACCTAGCAATTTTACTTGTAGGTGTCTGTGCAATGGAAGTGAAAGCAAGAGCCCATGCAGGGACTTCCATATGAATGCTGATGATAGCTTTGTTTATAATAGCTACTAGCGCAAACAATTCTCAACGCACAATTCAACTGATGAATTGGTAAGCAAAATGAAGCATACCTTCACGATGAAATATTATTTCTCAATTGAAAGGAGCAGAGGACTGCTGCTTGGAACAGCGTTTATGAATCTCAAAAGCACCTTCCATGATCGAATACTTAGGAAAGTGCTCAATTCACAGAATCATGGTGTAGGACTCGATGACAGAGAGAGATCACTTGCTGCTGGGAGTGGAAATTGTCTACAAATAACAAAGGAGCATGCTGGAACTTTGGGAGTAGCCATAGCAATGTTTTATTTTCTTTTTTATTTATTTATTTATTAAAGATTTCTGATTCTTCCCCGCCACTGCCTCCCATTTCCCTCCCCCTCCCCTAATCAAGTCCCCCCTCCCTCGTCAGCCCAAAGAACAATCAAGTTTCCCTGCCCTGTGGGAAGTCCAAGGACCACCCACCTCCAGCCAGGTCTAGTAAGGTGAGCATCCAAACTGCCTTGGCTCCCACAAAGCCAGTTCGTGCAGTAGTATTCTTAACTCTAGAAGGTGTAGGAAAGGAGGCTGAGCAAGCCAGGAAGCAGCATCCCTCTTTGAGCTGATTCAATTCCTGAATCCAAGTTCCTGCCTCAACTTCCTGCCCTGACTTCCCTTGATGATAGATTATGAACTAGGAATTGTAAAATGAAATAAGTCTGTTTATTCCCCAGTTTCTATTGATCCTGGAGTTTGTATAATAAAAGTAACCTTAAATTTGAATTAGTATACAAAAATTCATACCAATGTAAAATATTTGAGACTAGTAGCTGCTTTTTAATTTAAAAGTAGATTCATTAATCTTCCATTTTATCCTATCATTCCTATAACCACCTTTTTATATAAGAAAGAAAGAAGGATAGAGGAAAGGAAAAGGAAAAAAACTCTTTTTTAAAAATATTTATTTATTTAGTTATTATGTATACAATATTCTGTCTGTGTGTATGCCTGCAGGCCAGAGGAGGGCACCAGATCTCATTACAGATGGTTGTGAGCCACCATGTGGTTGCTGGGAATTGAACTCAGGACCTTTGGANGTTTCTCTTTTTGGGTCTGGCTTACCTCACTCAGGATAGTGTTTTCTATTTCCATCCATTTGTATGCAAAATTCAAGAAGTCCTTGTTTTTTACTGCTGAGTAGTACTCTAATATGTATATATTCCATACTTTCTTCATCCATTTTTCCATTGAAGGGCATCTAGGTTGTTTCCAGGTTCTGGCGATTACAAACAATGCATAGCAATCTTTTAAAACAAAGTTTGAGTGTTGTTTTAAGAACTACACCCCTTCATTAAAACTCATTGTCTAGTACACTGATAATTGAATTGTATAATATAAGACTGACACTTCCCGGAGCAAAGGAAAGAAAACACAAAGGTGGAGAGATTATTTATTTTCATTTAAGTTTGGGTCACATGAAAATTCTCTAAGGAAACAAAATTCAAGTCCGGACCTAAGGCATTAGTGAAATGAGAGTTTATATAGGTCAGATGACAAAGAAAATATAACAAGAACTAGGAACTGAGTTTTGAATAAACAGATGATGGAAGAATTCCAAACCTCCGAGAAATGAACTCACTACCTGGGAAAAGCATTATGATTCAAATTATTTCCTTGTTTAGAACTATTTGTTCTGTTGATTCTAAACCTGCTCTCTGATAAATTATATTCATTGTGTGTTTTTTTTTAATCTCCACTCAGTACAATCCTTTTATTTAGACCCTCTAATATGAACCTGAAGTATATTTGGCTATCCTATCCAAAACACCTTCCATAGTTAACTCTTTCTTACCTGACACATTTTACAAAAGGTTTGCCAGTCTGAATGGGGGTGACTTTTGGCTTGAGACAGGAACTTGCAGTGTATTCCAGGAGGCCCTCAAACTCGTGAATCTCTCGCATTAGCTCCCTGATGACGGTTATTTTGATTTGACTTTCTCTTTGTTGAATGTGAGTTGGTAACAGCGATCTTTGTGTGAACAGCTAGGCAATGACTGCAGTGATGTGCTGAGTCTACAGTCTCTGCAAACCGTTTTAGAGCCTAGTTCTTATCCAGGGCCTCTTCATCGATTCCCCCAAATCAAATGGAGTTGGAACATTCTGAGTAGAATGGGTGTATCGAATGTAGAGTGGAGACAGTGTTCATACACCAGAGAAAGCAACTTCAGTGTAAGTTAAACAGACTTCTAGAGGTGGGCAGGGTGGCTCACAGCATGACTTCACAAAACCTACAGGAAGAAGCATCAGGTGCCTTAGTGCCTGTATTTCCTTAGAAGCCCTGTCCCTAACTTGAAACTTGAGAGTTGAAGTTCATTTTCCTTAAGAGAGACAACCCAGAGAGTGCAAGCTTACCTTCCACAAGACCGAGCTCTGCCTCTTGGCATCATTCCTTGTCCACTTCTTTTTGCTATTCTTTTAACTTTCTGAAAGTTTCTTAGCTTCTTCTTCCTTCCAAGTCTTTCCATTTGTTCCCCACCGAGATTCTTTCTCTTGATACTTTCTTCGTTTGGACTGTCAAAGTCTATGTACCCCACTTGAATGACTTTACTTCTCTTTCATTTTGATGCTCCAATTGAGATTTGCTTCAACTAGGCTGTTTCTTTTATTACCCCCCCCCCCCCTTAAGGATGGCTCACACGAGATTAGAATTCTCACACTAAATCCTCCAAGGAAAACTTTCTGCACACTGCCCCATGGTTTTACCACCATTTTTTTTTAAAGCCAGTGACCACAAATTCTCCAACTTATCTCTAAGAAGATACAGCTTTGATTTCTATAGGGCCCTCCTGCAAGGGGTATAAAAGTCTGCCATTTTTTTTAAGTGAAACTTTTAACAGTATCATTTTCTTCTTCATAATTTCTACTTTGATGCTCGTAATATGGATGTTTAGAGATATACATTCAATTATATTTCCCCTTAAATTCTCTTTGCATCTAGACTACTTTATATAGCATCAGCCTCAGCCCACATTCCTCTTATCTGTGAAAATATAGACAGAGTAATGATGAAGACTTTATTCATGCTCCCTTTGGGTCATACAGACAGTTTCAGATGGTAAAAAAAGCTATGGGTTATTTCCTTACATTTACAATTATACAAAATCACCTCTAAACTATTAAGGGACTTGCATACCCTCTGGAGCTCAGAGCCCTGGTCCCATGGGGATCAGATTAGGTTTTTCACAGACACTGGAGCACAGAATGCCCAGCAATATGTGCTGAATCATAAATTTAAATATTCATTTTTATTTTCTGTGCCTTTAATATTCCCAATACATTTTTGGGGATCTTTTGAAGGAGATGATATGCATACATGAAGATTTCTGAACCAGGCTATTCTTGAATTATTACCATTGCTGAGAGGACTCTAAATAACAGAGTTGGCTGAAATCTCCTAAGGAGGTTTTTTGGGAAAAAAAAAAAGCAATGTGACTTTTCTCTTTTAAAACCCATTATGGATTGAAAAAGCCATCAGGACGTGAAATGGATATCTCAGCAACAGATGAAGTACAACTGGAGTTGTTATATTAATGAAAGCAAGATTATCATAGAAATGAATCATATAACCATAAACTTGTAGCACATAGTGGGATCCATTAGTGTGCTAGAGGAAATGATGGGTTGTTATTGAAGAAAACTAATGCACAGAAAGTGTGTGTCAAACGTACAGCTGGATTTCCAAAGAATTTGGAAGATTTAAAGTGAAATTAATCTCTGTATCTTAAAATTCTTCATCTGTTGTTGAAGATGATAATCTGTTTATTACATGAGCTGACACAAGCTGAAATTAATTACCATAAGTAATTAATTTACATCTACATTTTGATACATGTGGAATTTTTGCTGATACTTAGGTATGTGTTTTTTGCCTGTATCTATCTGTCTTGGTAGCCTAAGAATCATCAAATTCCTTCCTCTGAAAGTAAGGTAAGCACTTCAAAAATTAGTTTGGTGTAGAAATTGGGCATACGATTAAGGTGTTAAAAGTTAAGTGTAACATCAAGTTGGTAGATAAAGGGATCCCATGGGAACCCCCAAACAGCCCAGTGCTGAGAGAAATGGACACAAATGCCCAAGCCTATTGCAGATCTTATCTCCAATTGACAACCACGTATAAAATAAAAATTCTCCAAGGAAGTCTCATTGGGGCCACAAACCATTCTTAAGGGGAGGCTCCATGCCTAGCAGTAACTGACTAACAGAAAATGAACTCAGCAGCATCTTTTGAATTTCTTTTTTCATGTTTTTTTTTCAGGGCATTTTTGTTGTTGTTATCTTAAAAGTCCTTTGTGTATATATTATGGTTTCTGGTTTTCTGCTTTTATGGGATTCTTATGTGTGTAAACCTGTGTGTCTCTGCATCTATATGTGTTTCTTTTTTTTCTATTATTTTCTTTCTTTTTTTGTTTTTTCATATTCTTTTTTGTTTTATCTTACTTATTGAATTTTTATTTTGATGCCTGCTTATTTTTCTTTTTTATTTATTTTTTTAAAAATTTTACATACCAATCCCAGTTCCCTCTCCCTCCCCTCCTCCTGCTCCCACCAACTTTTCCCCCAACCCATTTCTCAGAGAAGATGAAGCCTCCCATGGAGATTCAACAAAGTCTGTCACATCACTTGAGGCAGGACAAAGATTCTCCTCCCTGTATCTAGGCCGATCAAGGTATTCATCCATAAGGAATGGGTTCTGAAAAGCCATTTTATGTGCTAGGATAGATACTGGTTCCACTACCAGTGGCCCCAGAAACTGCCCAAGCCACACATCTGTCATCCATATTTAGAGGACCTAGTTTTATCCTATGCAGGTTCCCCAGAAATCAATTGAGAGTCAGTGAGCTCCCACTAGCTCTGCCCATCATGGTCTTGACCCTTTGTCCATATTATCATGCCTCCCTCTCTACAACTAGACTCCAGATCAGCCCAGTGCTTATCTGTAAATCTCTATATCTACTTCCATCAGTTACTAGATATAGATTCTATGATGACAATTAAGGTGGCCATAAATTTGATTAAGGGGAAGGGCAGTTAACACACCCTCTCTACTATTGCTTAGATTCTTAGCTGGGTCATCTTTGTGGATTCCTGGCAATTTCTCTAGTGCCAGGTTTCTTGCTAACTCCATAATAGCTCCAACTATCAAGATATCTCCCTCTCCATCCTTCTCCCAACTTGACCTTCCCAATTCCTCATATTTTATCTCCCTCCTTTTTCCCCCTCCCCACTCCTCTTCTGACCTCCCCTCTCCCCCCACAATCCTACTATACTCAGGAGATTTTATCTATACTCAGGGATCCATGTATATCTCTCTTAGGGTACTCCTTATTTCCTGGATTCTTTGGAGTTGTGGACTATAGGTTGGTTATCCTTTGCTTTATGTCTAATATCCACTTATGAGTAAGTACATACCATGTTTGTCTTTCTGGGTCTGGGTTACTTCACTTAGGATATTTTTTTTTCATCAATTTGCCTGCAAATTTTAAGATGTCATTGTTTTTTACAGCTGAGTAGTATTTCATTGTATAAATGTACCACATATTCTTTATCCATTCTCCAGGTGAGGGGCATCTAGGTTGTTTCCAGGTTCTGGCAATTACAAATAATGCTGCTATGAACATAGTTGAACAAATATCTTTCTAGTATGAGTGTGCATCCTTTGGGTATGTGCCCAAGAGTAGTATTGCTGGGTCTTGGGTAGATTGATTCCCAATTTTCTGAGAAACCATCATACTGATTTCTAAAGTTGCTATACAAGTTTGTACTCCTACCACAAATAGAAGAGTGTTTCCCTTATTCTACATGCTCTCCAGATTTGTGCATGGAGATAGATATGGATCTATTTACATTTTTCTGCATGTTGACATCCAGTTATTTCATCACCATTTGTTGAAGATGCTATATTTTTTTCCATTGTATAATTTTAGCTTCATTGTCAAAAATCAGGTGTGAACTGGTATGTTGATTGATACCAGGTTGTTTGATTTGATTCAATTTGTCCACCTGTCTGTTTTTATGTCAATATTAAGGTGTTTTCATAGCTCTATAGCAGCACTTGAAGTCAGGAATGGTGATGACTCTGGAAGTTCCTTTGTTGTACAGGTTTATTTTTGGATATTCTGGGATTTTTGTTTCTACATATGAAACTGAGTGTTGTTCTTTTAAGGTCTGTGAAGAATTGTGCTGGGATTTTGATGGGAACTGCATTGAATCTGTAGGTAGCCTTTGGTAAGATTGCCATTTTTACTATGTTGAGCCTACCTATCCATGAGCATGGGAGATCTTCCCATTTTCTGGTATCTTCTTCAATTTATAACGTCAAAGACATAGAATTCTTGTCATGTAGGTCTTTCACTTGTTTGGTTAGAGTTACTCCAAGGTATTTTATATTGTTTGTGGCTATTGTGAAGTGTGATGCTTTTCTGATTGTTTTTTTTCCAGCCCATTTATCATCTGTATATAGGAAGGCTAATGATATATTTGAGTCAGTCTTGTATCCTGTCACATTACTGAAGGTGCTCCCTGGTAGAATTTCTGGGGTCACTTGTGTATACTGTCATATCATCTGCAAATATTGAAAGTTTAACTTCTTTTTGTCTTACTTTTAGCTGTCTTGTGGGTACTGGAAACCAAACTAGAGGCTTCTGTGAGAGCAGTAAGTGCTCTTAACTCCGAGCCACTTCTCCTGACCCACACTTTATTTTTTGGTATGAAAATCTCTGGAAAGTCTTAGGTAGGAGTTACTTATTTCACTATATTTCCATCCTAGTGTCATCAGGAAATTTACTTTGTTCTTAAATGAAGGGATTCTCATATCTCAGTTGAGAAGCAATATGTTATATGACTTCATAGTTTTTCCTTTTTATTCGAAAAATCCAGAAAATTTGCATAAAAAGATCACCAATCACATACTTAAGCTATTAAAATTAATCTATAAAAGTAATATCAGTTAGTCGGTAAAAATTTTGAGAATTCATAAATGAAGGCTAATAACTACATGGAAAACTTTGCTTTCAATAGATACAATTATTATTTATAGAAATACAAGCAGCATACTTAATAAATGATCAATAAAGCTTTATTAAATTTCCATATTATGAAATGATAAGGAAAACTTTCTGTGGTTCCATAAAATAAACAATTAAAGGAGAATTAAATTTGGCATTGAAGTACAGTTATAATGGCATATAGCAGGTGGTACAGAGTCCTATTTATTTGTATGGATGGCTTAGCTTAGAAAAGCCAGCACTGCAATGGTTTGTCCTGTGTATAACTCACGGATCCCTACTGAAGAGCCTTGCACAATGCAGATGCTCAAAAAATACTGTTATGTAAATACATGGCCATATCATACTTACCATCTTGAGGGACATATAAAGAATTCTAATTGCATGCTAATAATAATAATAATAATAATAATAATAATAATAATGATGGCATAAAATACCATATACTGAACATTTTCTTCGTAGCAGAAATTACAGTATTTCATATTGATTATTTTAAAACTTTGGACCATTCTGATAGTTAATAAATTAACACTAGATATTTATATAACACATACTCTTCATATTATAGTAATACTATATATGTAAACTCCTTTCTCTTTGGTTGAAAGAGTAGTGAATTAGAAAAAAGGGTTTATGAAATTTGTTCAGTCCTTGCCAGGCCCAGAAGCAAAAGATAGAAAAGTAAGTGGGTTGTACAGCAATATGGACCTCGTATCCCTGCACTTCACCCACTGTGGGCCATTTATTTCCATGAGATGAGAATGTTTTTCACCTTGTATTAGATTTTACATTTCTTAAGTGTATGTCTTATAAGATGATAGTGGCTTGATTACTACTAGAGGAAGGTTCAGCTTCCATCTCTACCGTACAAGAGAACATAGGCGTGCGACATTAGTGACACTCACAAGGAGAAGAAATTTCTCTGCACAATGTTTAAAATTCCGACAGACTGTTCTTTTCCTGTCAGAAGTCTGTCTTCCTAACATAAGCGAATGAGGTCTGATTCTCAGTCGCCGCTTTTATGTTAGAAAAATGGAAGGAAGAAAAGGCTGGGAGTGAGCTCAGCCGCCCTAAGAAAGTCACGTTTGGTTTCTCTGCTTTTGAAATATGGTGGAAGTGAGGTAAGCAAATTACAGTCCCATCCTGTGAGGATATGACAAATTAGAACCGAGAGTGAGCGACCCTCCAGGAGAGGTCTGCAGTAAAGCTGTCAACACTCTTTAAAAGACCCAGCTGGAGGCACACAGTCTCTGCGATCTCTGGCCTCAGACTGTCTTTTTTTCCCCCTTCCTCCTTATTGAAGCACTAACATCAACCACAGGTGGTAAGTGGCAGCCAATTATGTTCTCACTTTCAAAATTAATGGCATTATGAGGCCTGACTGTCTCACAGTCCTGGCCCCTGTCGCTTACACTCCACTTCCCACTAGGAACACATCACCCTCTAGAGCGGACCTGCCTGAGAGCCCACACATCTCTGCTGTCTTGGGGTGGGGTCCCTGGAAAGAGAGGTAGCTCCCGCTGTGCAAAGAGTCCTTTTGCTGGGGTCACTCCACCCGCGTGACCTGCTTCCCACGCCTGCAAGGGCTTCTGAGCATGGGCGCAAACCCTGAGACTAGTGGTACACAACAGTGTTAATTTCATTTGCTCTGCCTTGGGATTCCCAAGATAGAAAGTATGAATATATTTAGTCAGCTGCACTATCCCTGATGTCAAAGCTTTTTACTTTATAAAACCGAAATATTTGTCTGCAGCTCCAAGTTTACATTGTAGTCAGTCATCTTACCTTAGCTCATCCTGATGTGGGATTTCCCTTTGTGTGCTGTGATTACCATCAGTGAATAAAGAAACTGCTTGGCACCTGTAGCAGGACAGAGCTTAGCTGGGGGGGGGGGGAACTAAGCTCAATGCTGGGAGGAAGAAGGGCGGAGTCAGGGAGAAGCCATTGAGCAGGCAGCGGAGACAGATGCTGGTTGAAAGCTTTGCCTGTAAACCACTGTCACGTGGTGATACACAGATTAATAAAAATGGGTTAAAATAATATGTAAGAGTTAGCTAATAAGAAGCTAGAGCTAATGGGCCAAGCGGTGATGTAATTAATATGGTTTCTGTGTGGTTATTTTGGTTCTGGGTGGCCGGGACAAACAAGCAGCCCCTCCTCCAACATCACCCTGTGTGACCTGACTGCCGTGCCCTTCCCACAGCTGTGCGCTGTGGGCTGCACATCATTTCAAGTCAGGAATTTGTCAGCATGGTAAGGCACCTTCGGCAAGTTTGTGACACACAGTGGCCCCACAGCACCCCCAGACCTGGGTCTGTCCACACTGAGCACTGCAGGAGGAAGCGCTGTCACCCTGTCTGCATTTTTGGAACTCTACATCCTTTCTATTTTTCTATTACATAAACTCCACATAATGCAGGGAGTCTGTAGCAGCGTGGAGAAGATAAGAGCCATCCATCGGCTTCAATGACTCGCCATTATATTTTCTGTCTTTTCAATTTTAAAAATATAACTCTATAACTGTCAGAATGAATCTTAGTTTTTAGAAAAATCACACTGAAGTTGGAACCTTGAGCTTCATATCACTGAGTTACATGGCCAGCTTTTAAATAAAAAAATATTTATTTTTGGGGGGGATTATAATAAAATTGCATCATTTCTACCTTCCTTTTCCTCCCTTGAAACCGTACTGTATACCTATCCTTGGTCTCTTTCACTTTTTTTCATTAATTGCTACAAAAATATATGTTTATATATATACATATAATACATATCAATATATAAATGCATCCTATACAGTCTGTTAAATGTTACTTGTGCATATGATTTTAGGACTGACAGTTTGGTATTGGATACTCAACTGGAGACTTTTTCCCTGAGGAAGACCCTTTCTCCTTTCAACAGTCGTTAGTCGCCCATTGTTCTTTGCATAGGGCTGAGGCGCTGTGGCTTTTCTCTGTCTGTTTCTTGTCCTTGTTCAGTTCCTGCTCAGGTAGTCATGTTGGGTGGATTTTTTTGGGTGTAGCTTTTGACATTAATAGGAGACACAGCCTCACAGCAAACTCTCTGATCTTCTGGCTCTTAATAATCTTTCTGCCCCCCCTTAGCAATGCTCCCTGAGCCTTAGGTGTGAGAGTTGTATTAGAGATGGACACACTGGACTGGGATCTACAGTTCTGCATTTCTACTGGTTGTGGTTTTCCAATAATGATCTCTGTCTGTTGCCAAGACAACTTTATTTTATTTTGGTGAAGGGTGAGAAATACGTGCATTTATAGATATAAGGATAAGTATTTAGAAAATATTTAAGGATTATGCTGGTTTAGGAAAGTGGCAATTTCAGGTTCTCTTCCAAGATATATGACTTACAGCTTTTAAATAATATCTTTGAGGGGGATAAATAAACAGTAATCTCTGAAAAAGTACTCTCACTATCTGTGGAAAATCATTTAATATTCTTAGATAATTCAAAGAACATAATTTATCCTGTGAAAAGAGCCCGTCTTTTGTACTCCAGTTTGTAGTACGTTTATTTTCTGTGGATGATCTCTCAAGTATCTTATCATTAAGTGAGTTTGAGGTTGTAGAATAAGCATGGTATTTATTCCGTAGACTTTTGAGACCCCACGTGTTTCTACACAGCGCTCCATTGCTTTCTTTGCGTTAAGATTTGGACCCTTTTGCCTATTCTGATCTAAGCTAATCTCAGTTTACCTCCTATGTGAACACCGAGCGATCTTCTTAGCTCCTCTTCATCCACAGCATTCTGCTTCTCTCTCTCCTCCACTTCCTCTTTCACCGCCTCCTCCTGCTCCCCTTCTTTCTTCTCCTTCTTCTGGACTTAGACTGCTAGAGACTGAGTCAGGAGTGTACTGAGCGCCTGATTTGGAACAAAGACGAAACATTTATTTCCCACCTTTTTACACTCTACCTGTTCTAGTCAGGCTCTGATTCAAACTCTGATATCCCCGAGAGCAGAGACCCTGCCAGTCACTGAATGAGTAGCTATCCCCGTAACAGATATGCTTTCCTGAGTGGTGAGGAATTGGACACACAGTTGCTTGTGTGGGGTTGTTAAGTTCCTGGCAAAAATGCTGAAGTGGCAAAAAATTATTGATATTTTTGTTTGATAGTTAGAATGTCTTCTTTTAAAATACCATGGTGATTTTGGACAGATAACTCACGTGGCTATTTAGTCAGAGGAGTGGTAATTTCATTTATAGTTACTGATGACTTTAATCTAACTTATTTTCGCATGCCAAAACCTCTTGTAACAAAAGGCACTTGAGTGACTCATTAGAATAAGGGACAGATCTTAACTTAAAGGTAATCTCATTAACTGTCCTCGATGTTCCTAATAATCACTACTTTCCTGAAACTTGGTTACATGTGGGATCTGAGGACAATTTAATCATTATCTATGGATTTTTTTCTTAATAATTTTTTGCCAAGTGTAAGTCATCCTTGTTACAGGGGAGGCTACTTGCTTCGTTCACGGCTGCTCAACCCCCAAATAATCATAAAGAAACTATATTATTTAAATCACTGCTTGGCCCATTATTTCTAGATTCTTATGGCTAACTCTTATATATTAATTTAACCCATTTCCATTATTCTGTGTATTCTCATGAGGCTGTGGCTTACCGGGTAAAGTTCTAGCATCTGTGTCCTGCAGGGCTACTGGCTTCTCTCTGACTTTGCCTTCTTCCTCCCAGCATTCAGTTTAGCTTTCCCCACCTACCTCTATTCCCTGCGCAGGCCCAAAACAGTTTCTTTATTAACCAATGATATTCACAACATACAGAGGGGAGTCCCACATCACCCTCTTAAGGTTAGAGCCTATCCTCACAAAAACTTGTGTGTGCCACTGTGCCAGGTACCCTAAATGTGTTCCTTCCTTCCTTCCTTCCTTTTTTTTTTTATCCTATTGGTTCCTAACCTTTTATGATAACAGAGCCTCTGGTTGCTTTTACAAACCCCACGAGGCTCTTGTAATTCAATTCTTGTTATCTTTCATGGCGAAGCAGTTATAAATAATCTTTTTATAGACGGCATTTGCTTTTAGAAATCACACACAATTTTACACAATTTTTATAGCTTCCAAACCTATCTATAGGCATTTAAGATATTCTCTATCTGCTGGGGTCTGATGGCGAGTGGTAACCCGCCAGGTCTGTAATTTTTCATCACTGGACGTCACTCAACTTGTGGAAACACTGCAGGGCTTCACCAGGGGAATTAATTAATTCATTAGCCATGCGTCTTTGAGGGCCTAGAAGAGTAGATAAAAGAGTTCCTCTTTGACTGTCAGTGCCTCATTGATCTCATTTCCCTGTCTCTCATCCGTGCTGTACCTCTGAAGGATATACCAGTCTCTCCCTACACCATCTACGAATACTGTCTTTCTGTCACTGAAACACTTATCTCCCAGCTCATTACTGTCTTTCTCTGTTTCTGTGACAGTCATTGCAATAAGCTTAACCTTCATATGATAATACATCCAGGCCCCGACCTTCATCTACTTTGGCCATGTATGTCTGAAAGGCACCAGCTTTTATTTCTGTTGCTTACACAATTCTCATCACTAGCTCCCCAGCTCTGAAGGCCCTTTGATCTACCTCACCCTCTGAAGCCCAACCCTCGGACCTACTTCCACTCCACCTGTCTCCCCTTGTCTCCACTCTCTCATGCCCGCCTCAAACCCCAGCGCACGGAGGATGCTTTGTAACAATGCTCGATTATTTGCCTCTTTTACCCTTTCCACTTACTTGTCTGTCATAATTCTAAATTTGAATTTTACTGAGTCATTTTCTGCTCCATGGTTGCTCTGTCAGACGGAGTATTTTAAAAGTAGCTCTGCATAACTCTGTTGACTCCTTTTAAAGTTCATGATCACAGTAATAGAGTTCAACTTCGTCGATGATTATATTACCTTTGGAAAGTTCGCGTTTCCCATTTTTGGTGGACTGTGACGATACCCTTGCTCTGCCAAGGATTAAACACCTGCTGTTCTTGCATTAACAGCCCAGCTCCTCACCTGAAGCCACAGGTGCTGTTCTCCACCACAAAAGCAGGTGTGCTCTCTTCTCCATGAGGTGGCTCTCAATCTGGTCGCTCAGACTCATGCACTCTCTGTGACGCTTTTCTCTGTGATGACTCCATGCCCTCTTTGTTCTTTATACTGTTTTTCAACCCATGGAGCATATATATGTTCTTCTACCAACTATGACTTAAACCCTCTCCTCCCACATAACCCCATGCTGCCTACTCATTGGGGATTGTCTGTGCTTTCTCTGTGGATCCTGGTCTTCCTTTTTCTTTCTCCATTCTTTCCCTCTACTACAGCTGCACTTTCTGGAACAAGTAGGCGCTTGCTCTCTTTCTCAAAGTTAGATAATGCCAGTATTTCCTCATATATTACAAAGTTGGCCTTTGTATCTAGATATTTATTGCTTACCTCTCCCTTTGTCTAATCATTCTGGGGTTCTGGCTGCATGAGCAGCGGCATAGGACCTGCTCGAAGTCAAAGTATCAGAAGCACTCCAGGAGAATTGATGAACTTGGCAATGAGAGTAACTCACAGTTTCATTATTTGTGAACTACATTGTATCATTCTCTCAAGGAGGAAAGTGTTCCAACAACATCTGCATGCTTCTTTCCAGAGTTTAGCAAGCTCATTAAACAATTGCCAGCACACCACTGCACTAGACACCTTGTGTGCACCACAGCCAGGGAAGGAAGTCTTACTAAGTCCTTTCACGATTCCCCCCATCAGCATCCCCTCTCCTCCCTCTTCTCCATTCTTCTCTATGATACAGCCACTCAATCTTTTGGGAATGCTTCATTACTCCTTTTCTTTTCTTCCACATCCAATCTAGTCCTGTCATCTTTACTTCAAGTATAAATCCCTCTCCATTTTCAGTGCCGTCATTTTCACCCAGGTCATCGTCACTCACTGTCTTTGCTGTTGGAGGTTCTCAGAACTGGACTCCATGCCTCCAGTTTTGTCACCCTGCATTTTTGTCTCACAGAGATTTTTCAAACTTATAAATTACATCATGTCACTCACTGGCTTGAAGCACATTGATGAGTGATGCCATATTTAGCTAAGTGCTGCAGGACCGCATGATACTCTTTTGGGTAGACTTCGTTTTTCAGAACAGTCTTAGGGGTGCAGAAAAATCCTGGTGCAGGTATCATGCTCCCACATCTCCTTGTCCACACTCAAGCACGGCCTCCACACTGTCACATTCCACGGTGCAGTGACATAAACATTTCAGTCATAAACTCCACTGGCACAGCATCGCCTCAGAGTCCACACTTTACGCCAGAATTCCTAGTGGTGTGGAGATTCTATGGGTCTGGATGCTGGACAAGGACATTAACTCTGAGTTTGGCTTTGTTCCTTCAGCAGTACCTCTTCTTATGGTACGATTGTCAACACTGAATAATGTTTCACCATCGGTGTGTACCAGATATTATACATTCATTCACCTTACTGAAGAATATCTTGGTTGCTACCAAGTTTGGGCAAATATGAACCATAGGTATGACAGCAAAATAGCCATATCTAGTGCAGAGATTTCAAAGAGAAAGAGGATGCAATCATTCCAACCTTTGTACTCTTTCTTAAAAGCCAATACAATTTACAGGGGAAGGATGCTCTCTCAAAATCAATAAAGTGTCAATTTTTTATGATTGGGACAGAATATTGTCACTGAGCAAAATGTGTGTAGATCTCTCTCTCTCTCTCTCTCTCTCTCTCTCTCTCTCTCTCTCTCTCTCTCTCACACACACACACACACACACACACAAACTGTTTTATTTTCCCAAATAAACACTATTTATGAATGCCCTAACTATATTTCCTTGCCATACTTCTATAGTTTTCTACTCTGCTATACAATGAATATGGTTTGATTAATTCTTCTGATGTTCTTGTGTTGGAATTTGGTCCCCTGTAAGATGATGCTAAGAAGTGATGGGGCTTGGTCCACAGTGATTAGGTTCTTGAAGGTATGCTTTGATGGTAATGGGAAATGTATTACACAGCTTTTGTCATCTAAATGCATAAATATTTACTCTAATTACTGCAATGGGTCTTCATTTTCTCCCAAGGATTTCAACAAATTAAACATAAGTAAATGTGTATCATTTGTGCATGTTTTTCTCATAATGATCTTTTTTATGTCAACTTAATTTTCAGGTAGTGACATAAGTCCATTAGAGATTGCTTTAGTCTGTTTTCTGTTGCCATAAAAGTAACACTAGAGGCTGGGTGGCTGGCAGGTTAATCTAGCACATAGTTCTAGAAATCCAAGAGTGTGGCATACTTTTTGTTGCGATGTCATAGCACGACAATGACATCTTGGCCGGAGAACGGTAAGGGCAGCACAGCAAGACAGGAATATAGAACCTAGGAAGGGTCAGGTCCTCTTTCTAGGGCAGTTCACTCACGGAGCCAATCAGAGTCCCACAAGAAGTACATTTAATATCTTTAGTGGGAAGTTTCCCTGGTGATTTGTTCATCTCTTATTAACCTCACTCCATAATTTCTACTACCTTCCAGTATCTCCATGTTGCAGTCAAGTTTCCAACACAGGAAACCTTGAGAACATATTTGAACCACATCTAAAAACCAGCAGGAATTAAGATAACACTTGTCTTATATTTCAGCTATACATGGCATGGGGTCAAGAGCTGGATCATATGTGAAGCATGTATTTAATTTTGAATAATACCATAAAAACCACACTGTTTTTTCTATCATTAATGATTGGCAGTTTCTCTTGCCTCATATCTGCACTAGCTCTTGGTATTATTGGGTTCTGGGATATAGCCATTCTCATAGGTGTGCATTTGTATACCTTTGTTGTTTCTGTTTGTTTTGTTTTTGTCTTATTTTTTTTTCTATTTTATTGCACATTTTTAACTTCATTAATTTTTAAGAACTTTAAAAAATAAAACATAGTTACTTCATTTCCCCCCTTTTATTCTCTTTTCAATCCCCTCTTTTTCTCTCTCAGATATTTTTAAATTTTCTTGATGAACATAATGTGAAGTATATCTTCAGATGCCCTTTTAATATCCAATGTCTTGTTAAGTGACCCATTTTAAATTGGGTTTTATTATTTATTGAATGTTAAGAGTTATTATATTTTGAATAAGTCTCTTCAATCTTTTGCACATTTTTTCCAATCTAGGGTCACAGAATTTTTCATCTAGATCATAGTATAATGATATGAAAAACACTTTTTTTTGAATCAGTAATACACAACATTTATATGTATTAATAAGCAATGTAGTCTTGTTGATATCTTTCTCAAAGTAAGTAATTAATTCTATTGATCTTGAATTGAATAAGAGAACACATGCATTTACTGTTTTATTCAATTTTGACAGCAGACCATCTTTCATCTTAATTCTTATGTATTGGTTTTGTTACAGTCTTGCTCATGGGCAAATATGTCAGAGGTCAGATTAGAGCACAGTGTATTTTGGATAAACTTGCCCTTTCTGATGTAAACCAAATACCCACTTCCCATGTTGCATTTGGTCAGGCTGTTTATTACAGCCATAGAAACCATAAATAAAAAGTGTTTATTCAAGCATGAGTCTAATAAAAGCCTACAACAGTCAAAAAAAAAAAAAACTTGCCCTTTCTGACCTGGGCAGTGGTGGCACAGGCCTTTAATCCCAGCACTTGGGAGACAGAGGCAGGTGGATCTCTGTGAGTTCAAGGCCAGCCTGGTCTACAAAGTGAGTTCCAGAAGAGGCACCAAAGTGACACAGAATAACCCTATCTTGAAAACTCAAAACCAAATCAACCAACAAACAAAAAACAAAAAAACTAAAAACAACAACAAAAAAACATTTCTTTTTCTGTAATGATAGGTACATATGTCACTCTTGAGATGATTTCAGGACATTACATGTGAGAGAAGAGCTCTCTCTCTCTCTCTTTTCCTGTGTGTGTGTGTGTGTGTGTGTGTGTGTGTGTGTATGTGTGTGTGTATGTGTGTGTGTGAAACTGGGCAAAACACATGCAAGTTTCTGCTCTTCTTGCATTTATGGGTTGCTACTCAAGAGAATGAGATCTAAGCTCTCTCCCACGATAGCCTTCATAGTCTTGTGAGGAACAGATTTGCTCAAACACACAAGGCCTTCCAGCACTCTTCCTTCTGCTCACAGGGCCCTTCCCTTCGAACCACAACTCCAGCCAGTCCTGCCATGGTCTCTTCACTTCATAATATTCATAACTTTTGCTCCAAATAGAAAAGTGAAAGGTTTTTTTTCCCTATATTTGTGTATCTGGCTCATTATTTCCCACCTATCAGCTTCAATATCATCTTCTTTGAAAGCCTACTCCAGTGTGCATCCTCCATATCTGCAGTATTATCAATCCATCATTTGGATTCCTTCAAGTTTATGACTTTTTAACATCTGAAATGGTTTTACTTGCTTATCTGTGCTTTGTCTGTTTCTCTCACTGTGTCCCACACTGTGCCATGAGCTTTGTGAGCACAGTGACTCAGTTGTCTTCACATTAATGCCCCCCCCATTGTTTGTAAGTGTGTGTATAGTCCCAGCGAGTGTCCAATGGATGCATAGCAAAGGACATCAGGATGAGGGTCCTAAAGGAAGAGGTTCTATGAAGAAATAATGTTTGAGAGAGTCTTTTGAGGCAGCTCCATGCCTGGGATAGATGGATGTTTCTGATGAGGCAGAAGTTTTGGAGGTAATTAGACAAGATAAATGCATACTTACCACTAATTACTGAGATTGCTTCTCAAGCACAGCTGACTTCCCATTTTTTTTTCTTTTCATCCTTGATCAGGCTGCTCGTTTCTCCTCTTCTCACCCCACACATTATTTCCTGTTTCTTCCAAAGCTGCTCGCAGGGTGGAAAATAACATCTTCCTATTTCATTTTTCTCTCCAAAGACATACTGGATATTCTCATTGTGGAGAGTTCACTTATTAGTTACTTAAAGGAGCTCACAGGGGATTATTTATACAGGTTAGAAACACAGGAATGTGGAAGTTGAGAATGTTCCAAATTAAGAATCTACTTGTCACAAATGCCTTGCATATCTTTGTTTATCAAGGAAAGACTTCTGAATTCAGTACAGGGGACAGAGCCCACGGTCTTGCACATACTAGATAAATGTTCTTCAACTGCACCACACCCCAAGCTTGAGACAAGAATTGCATTGTGTGAATGGGATCGTTGTTATCACTGAGGAACCACTCACTTGGGTATTTCTAGTAAAGAGGGTTTAATATGGAAAACACACCATGAGATCTTATAATTTGATAGCAAAAAGGTAAATAACCTTATTGATAAAGGACAATAAAAATTGAATACAGATGGTTCCAAATAAGACCTTGCAGTGGTGGAGGTGTATGAAAACATGGCCAATGTATATCATTCATCAGGGAGATGTAAAGAAACCCAGTGGTGAAATATCAACTCATTCTTGGTAGCATGCTATGTTCATAAAATCAAAAGGGCAGTGTTGGTAAAAATGTAGTAATAAAGGAACTGGATGTTATTGCTAGGAATTTCAGCTGGTTCTACAATATAAAAATAGTATAGAGGTTCACCAAAAACTTTCACTAGAAACACTATCCGATCCAGAGATCTGTTCTCTGTACACATGCAAAGGAAGCGAAATGAACACCTTGAATAAATATCTGCAATCCCAAGCTAATGAAGCATTATGCGCTGCAACTGAGATATAGAAACAACTTGAATATTCTTTGGCAGATGGAGAAAGAAATGGGATACATTTATACAATGGGACTATTAGTCACTTAGACAAAGAAAGAAATCTTACCATTTATAACAACATAGAGGGACCTGGATAACCCTGGTATAACTGAAATCAACCAGACAAAGACAAATTCTGCAAGATGAGCCAAATGTAGTTAAACATACTAAAGCAGAGAGGAGGATGCTGGCTTCCAGGGGCAGAAGGCAGGAGAGAGAAGGAGGTGTGATCAAAGGGTTTGCTTTCGTTACACAAGAGGAGTACGTAACTATGCAGGACGTCCACCGTTCAACACGACGCTTAGAGATAAGAGCACATGCTTAAAATTCGCTAAGATGAGAGATCCTGTGTTAAGCTTTCTTTCTTAACGCACACGCACAAATAATATAAAAAGAAGGGAGGAAGCAACTTTTGGAGGTGATAGGTAGGCTTGTGGCATAGATAATCATGATGCTTTCTTGGGAGGTATTATCTTGAAACTGGAAATTCACCTGGTTGCTTTTCTTCTTTTCTTTTCTGAGATAGGGTTTTATACAACCCAGGTCGTCCTTAGCCTTGCTCAATGCAGCTGAAGAAAATTTTGAACTCTTGATCTTTCTGCCTTCACCTCCTCAAATGCAGAATTCCATGGGGATCCAGCTGCTTTTCATCACACTTCAACAAAGCACTTTAAAAGAGTGCTTCACTAATACCAAATTTGCTTATCTCCGGAGGCAGGTGTCATTGCTGTTTTATAACAAATAGCAAATAGGTCGTGAGTGCTCACACATGATAAATACCTTCCTCTGTATCACAAAACTGGGAAAGAGAGTGGAGCTTTAAACTAAAATCTGTCTGTGAAACTCTCCACAGCTCTCTGCACACTGTAAGGGAAGCAATGGCTACAAATGGTCATTTGAAGGAATCACTCATTCGCTGGCTTCTCACTGAAGGTTAAGGTATTTTTTTTTAAATAAAACTTATATACAACACAAATGGGCCTAGCGTTTTCAATTCTTGGCCTGTTCTTTGGCCTTCTGGATTCATGGGTCCATTGAGAGCCTATAGCTCACACAGTCTGTTGTATTAGTGGGTCTGCCATTCAGACTGCATCTGGCAAGTGCTTCTGCCAAAGGGAATTTCAGCACATGGGGGCTGCTGCAGGCTGTTAAGCTACCTATTTGTAAGAGCTTTCTGAAGTCATTTTCTTTTCATCCACATTGCCAGAGGCGGGTAATCCTTTAGTTTCCGTATTGTTTTTCTAGTCTTAGAATGACACTTCCACACAATGACTGCCCAAAATACAGCAATCTCCTGTGATTTTCACTCTGATTGTTTCTTGGTGGTGGTGTGAGAGAGGCTGGCACAAGGCAAGCTGGCCTACTAACACATGAGCCAGCTTAGATGGGGTTTGTTTCAACTAAATTGTCCCAGAAGCTTTTAAGAACCGTTGTATTATCTGTATTTATTTTTTTCCAGTTTACCTAGCAAAACCGAATTCATCATTCTTTTAAGAAAACGTTATTTTATTATATTTAACTTAGCACATACGTATGCTCACACACATGTGTCCAATGGTGAAGGTGTGGAGGTTGGAGGTAAGTTCGAAGAAGTTGGTTTTTCCTTCCACTAGGTGGGGTTACTGTGATTGAATACAGGTCTCTTAATTCATCAGCAGTTGTCTTTACCCATTCAATCATTTCTCTGGCCCTCATCCTTAAGTCATTTCTATGTACATTCACTTAGGAGCTAATGCAGGGGTGCCTGATAATTATCAACATTTCAATTTTCTTTTACCTCTTTCCTCTATTCTATAGTCCTATAACTGATAAAACCCCAGCTGTATTTTTCAAAATAAGTTGTCTGTGAACACCTGTGGCCTCTTATAGTTCAACTTCATGCTATAGTAGTCACTTCAAATGAAGACCACTGAGTTAGGTTACACATCATATTTAGGATTATTGTGAAATTGTTCTCTCTGTTGCAAACGAAAGGAGCACCTGTATCCTCCTTAGAACTGCTTCTCAAGCTTTCTCGGATGTCTGGATCACCTGAGGTTCTTGGTAAAGCACTGAAGCAGTGGCTGGAAGTCAGTGTGCTAATGAGGCCCTGGACTGTGTTCACTGCTGTTGCCTATGCTGAAGCAACTGGTCGCTGCAGACCATCACATAGCTGTTAATAGTTTAACTGGCCTTCCATCAGCCATTCGTCAGACATCCCTAGACAACACATTTTTGTGTCCACTCAGCGTGAGACACACAGCGTGGATACTCGTATGAGAAACAGCTCAATTGTAAGTTATTGCCTTCAGTTTAGAGGGCCTGTCCTTGTGGCTTCTGATTTAGGGCTCATCACTGATATCCCCATTTATTTTCTTTGTGCCTCCCTCCTAATACAAATGGTACATCTCTCCTGTCAGCAGGCACTCAAGTCTGGCCTTTTACATTACTGCCAGCTGCTTTGAAGGACTTTCCAAAATAAAACTTGTAAGTGTCTGACATAGCTCATGCTTGAGGTCAGATGAGTCTTAAAATTTCTTTCTGGATGTCAAAAATGTCCCCAGAGATTTTAGAGTAATACCGGTGTGGTCAAACAGGACCCATAGAGGCACTGACCCATATTTAGGGAGGTTCCTTCTCCTTGGGATGGATGTGCTCAATCTGCAGCTAGTTTCATAGCTTACTGGGAGGAATTAGGAGAAAATGCATGGGAAGGAGCTGGCTTAGCCATAGGAAAAGAGATTACAAAGGAAGGAATGGTGTACTTGAATGGTAGAGAGTTTATGTATCTTTTACCTTAAAGTTCATTTAGTCCTATAAGGTTTGGACATTTACAGATTTCAACTAGTCAAAGAATGCCTATTATTACCTACCAGTTGGAAGTTTGAGTTCTATCACTACTCCAATACCCAATTCAAGTTATTCACTAACCATCTATAGTTTTTATTTTTCCTTAAAACATTCTTATGTGTTTGAGTGTTTTGTCTGCCTGCGTGTCCATACACCATGTACATGCGATGCCTAAGGAGGCCAATAGTGGGTGCTAGATCCCTGGGACTGGAGTTACAGCAGGCTGTGAACCACCTTGTGGGCACTGGGTCTCAAACCCGTGTTCCCTGGAAAAATCACCAGTGCTCTCAACCACCGAATCATTTATAATTCATTGTTAACAGAAAAGCAAAAGCTCCAATCGTGAAATTTCACTCAGTCTTCCCTTAGCTTGGACAAGTATTTAAGTATTGTCTAACGTCTATCAATCCTCTGTATCTACCTACTATTATCTACCACTATCTATGTATCTACTGCTATCTACCTATTAGAGGTGTATAGGCACCTCTATTTAATCTTTTCTAGTCTACTTTATTTTCATAATCTTTACTTTCCTTGATTTACTTACCATGTATCTAATATTAGAGCATAGCTTGTCTCTTTTGTAGTTATTTAAAAAAAAACATTATTGTTGAACACCATTTAATCAGGGCATTCTTTTATGCTTGTAATATAAAATTCATGAGATTGGATAGTGTGTGTGTCTGTGTGTTATGGCACAGGAGATGTGTCCCAGGTTTCATGTATGCTAGGCCAGCACTGTACCACTGAGCCCACCCAGTACTTCCTCTTGCGCTTTAAGGGCTCAGGTGCACCGTGTTGCAATCTCAGGCACAAGTAAGTTCCTGCACAGCAAGTGGAGAGGACAAAGGTAGTTTTCTTAGACTTATTGTTCAAGTGCTTTCTCTAGTGCCAGAACAAAATATGAAAAATATGGCCTGTCTCTGTACAGATGCCCTCAATTTGAGAACCCATAATTAGACTTGTTTGATTTGGACGCTTTCCAGCAGACAGCGCCTGCTGTGAATCTCCATGGTCGGGAAGGAAACTGTGTTAGCATTTCTGAGGTGTTCTGTCTTATGCTGCCCCCTCAACACCTGCTCCTTTGCAGACCCTCGGTGAGCCTGTACAGTCTGGGCTGCTCGTTCTCCAGTACACTTACCGCTTACCTGTGACTTAAGTCAGCAGAGTAGAGTTCTCTGAGTGTTTGCTGGAAGTGTAAAGTGCAGCTTAGAAAGCTCTTAAAATCACCATAATTCCCTGCGTCTCACTCCCACTGCTTTTTTAAGTTGCAAATCTATGTGATTTGGGAATTTCTTGTTCATATTCTAGGTGCTCTGTCAGACTTTTGTTTTAAGGGATGTTTCTGTGTTTCTGTGTGTGTGTGTGTGTGTGTGTGTGTGTGTGTGTGCATGTGCACACATGTGCAGGTATGCCTGTGCAAGCAAGAAGAGGGAGATAAACCCCATAGATTTGAAGTTACAGTCATTGTGGACCTTCTGATGTGGGTGCTATGAACTGAACTCTTGCTCTAGAAGAACAGAAAGAACTTTTAACTGCTGTGTTATTTCTCAAACCCCTTCTTGTACTTAGCAAAATACATAGCTATTTAGCATAGCTTAGAAATTTAACTCAAATTTAACGCGAGGCTTAGAAATTTAACTCAATTTCTGTTAGGTTTTTTAACAGCTCTTGTTATTAGAAACAACAAGAAATGTGAATATATATATATATATTCTCATCTTATAAAATGAGATTTTATTAAATAAGGCCAAGAAAAATGTTGTATCCCAGAAGCAAAATTTTAAAGATTGATGGAAAAACCTATAGAATCTAAGGAGCATGCGTTATCCGGTGTGATCGTTAGGAGACAATGGGTTATTACTCTTCAGCTTTAGTGCACTCATTATTATTGGGACTCTCTCATCTTAACTTTCCTGTAAACTTTTATTCCTTTATCTGAGTTAGTATATATGATTATGCAAATTCATAAACAAATGTATACATAGATGTGCTGTAAGTGTATTCATAAACTGTTTTGCAGGATGAGTTGTGGAGGATGAGTGTGCTTTACCCTTCCCGATGTCTCGTTTTAAACCACTGCCATGTGATGGCACCTTTCAGTTAGTCAAAACATTTTCTCAGTTTCCTGTGAGCTGCCACAATCAAGACTAAATAAACTGACCCATTTGGAAAAGAGAAAATTCATTTAGAATTTAGGAAGCATTACTTCCTTTGAAATAGGGTACAACACAGCTTTTCGGATGGCATGAGTAATATAAATCTCATGCAAGGATGTGCTTGAACTTGTCGAATAGTCGTTCATTAGGAGATAAGTCATCTCAGAGTTGATAGACGGTGGTGAAGGTATGGTGTGCATTACACAGGGAAGAGAATATATTACTTATATCATGTATTATATTTGCAAACCCTGAATTTAAATGACATATTAAAATACAAAGAACTTTTCAATGCACACCTACAAGTAGATTAGAGGTAGGACAGAGGAGGGAATCAGGAAGGGACAATTAACACTAATGATATCTGAAAAGCTATATGGAAACTTGATGCTTCCTGAAATACACATATATATTCTCATAAAATATACATATACACATTTAAAAAAGTAACAGACAGAGAATTACCTTGCATAGGGTATGATATCCCTTCCAGAAATCTTAGGTTGTCAATCAAAAATCTCAGTGTCAGATGAAGGATTCTTCTTGCGTTTTTGTTAAAGGGTTTCCTGGTGACCTCGAACAATACATGCTGTTGGTTGTCCACCAGAATTTGGTAGCAGTATATGGTGCCTAAGACTCCCCATACTTTGGTCACAGGGTGTGAAGAAGTCAAACTGGTACTGATCTGAAAGTTTCCTCCATACTGGATAGATTTCATCGTCCCAGAAAGTGCTATAAAGTCTGTGTAGGGATGACGTCATCAACAGTATTGTTATCTGAGCTGCAATAACAACTGGCCCGGCAAGCTAGCCCCATGGCATGAGTATTGTGGGTATAACCAACCACTTTCTGATTAGATTTTTAAAAATCCTTTCCTCCAGAGTTATCTCATGAATATGACCAGTTCTTGTGGCTGGGGAGTTCAAGGCATCCAGGGGTAAACAAACCTAATTTTATTATTTTGCTAAATTAACTCAATATCAAGCTATCTTCTGAATTTGTCTATTTATTCTCATAGTTTAAGGTCACTCTCATGAATCTTCTTTATCTGTTGGGTGGCAGTTAATACAGAGATCCACAACTTCTTAAAGGTATAAAGAATAAGTACCCATGGAATGCTCAGCTATAAAGGGGGCACAAATATCACATCTTCTACATCCAATTCTCAGGGGCCATCTCAGCAGGAGATGAAGAGGGAATACTGAAAAAACTAGGAAAGACTGGATGAAGCTATCTTCTGGACATGACAGAAGTATTGCATTCAGGACCTCACGTCGTACGTGGTTGCCTATATAAGACCTGAGCAAGAGCAAGCCATTCCGCATTTCAGCATGCATTTGGGGAGGGAGCTCACTCTTAGCAGAAGAGCATGTGATGGTTGATGCCTACAGGGGTGTGTGTGCTCAGTTTTCTTTAGGGATAGGACCCCTGAAAAGTTGACCATGCTCCAATGAATAACCACGGATAGAGGGGCATCATTAATTGAACCTAATGAGTTATTCTATAACAAAGAACCTGAAATTGGGAGGGAGACATGGGATATCTAAGAGGACATGGATAAGGGACAGTAAGGGTTAAAATATATTGTATGCATATATGAAATTCTTAAAGGATAATAGTAAAAAGAACACAGTTTATTGTTATTTTGAAATAGTGACTAACGCAGGCCCTCTGCATAATTTAGATTTTGGTTCAATACACAAAGATAGGGCATGAAACAGCTCCTTATTTGAAGGTGGCTATGTGCTGGTATACAGTGCAAAGTTATTTGTCTTTTTCTTCTACCCAGAGCTCAACAGTGAGCACTCAGACTGGGAGGACTGTGTTTAAGTCAATGCTAAGGGGACCTTTACTAAAACTTTAGCAGAGAACCCTGTGTTAGGATTGATCATCCCAATGATTTTTAACACAAGATGCCTGGCAGAGGCCCCAGCACACCAGAAATTTATCAGAAAACAAGCCAGACACAGATCACGTAAGGGGTCTGTGGCAGTGCTCTGCTGAGGTCTGATCTTCTGCTGAGGAGAGATAAGATTGATGGCTACAGCATTTCACAACCTTTCTCCAGAATAAGAATACAAAAAGGAGTGTTTGGGGGGGGGGGTGATGATGTGTATGTGCCAGTGGGGGGTTTCCCTGAGAAGGGAAATAGGTGAGAAGACTCTGGGGATAAGGAAGTGACAGATGGCATACTGAGTAAAAAAAGGCCTCTTGTCACTTCTCATTGCCCCTGCGATTATCTCCGTCCCTTGCTTGCCATAATTAGAAAAAGGAAACTTTCTGGAAAAAAGTTCTTCTTTCTCAAACACAAGCTGTAACAAGCAGGTCGTAGCTATTGATTAACATTGCAAGGTTTTACCTTCACTTCTTTTATGTGAGAATCTTTAGTGTAGTTATGTACATAAATTGATCACACACACACGCACTCAAAAGAACCACCAAAATGCAAAAACCCAAAGCAGAAATGGACTAATCAATCTAACTTGAGCAGAATGATATAGATGAGTGTATTGCAGAATGTATAGATCTTGATTGATTGTTTATAAAAAATTTTTGAAAAATAAACCATGGGAATATACTTTTAAAATATTCTTTTTGTAAAAAAGAAAAAAACTCTAAACAGTGCAGAATACAATATATTAAAGTTGTAAATGAAACAGTAAGGATTTGTGTGTAGCTAGAGAACATTGTCCCTCTGGAAGAAGAATAATCTATGCACCCTAAAATTGCAATTCCACTAAGCAAGGTGATCATAAAGTTACCTGAATTAAATCAATATTTTAATTTTCAAATACATTATAAATGTCTAGGAGATATATGTTTAGGGAAATTATTTTAAAGACATATTTGTAAGGCAGTCCCAAAGATATATATCAGAGCTGTCACATAAATGGCTAGATGGAAAATTGATGATTGAAACTAGTTCAGACACATCTTTCCATTAAATATAGTAGGAACCATCAATTCTTGAAGTGCATTTACTTAGGTTATTTAGGAAAACTGCTGAGAAGCACATCACGTAGCAGTTAACAACATGAGTCTGCTTCTCTAGTGGACTTTGGGTCAAATTACAGCCCAGCCATTGCACAGCTCAGTAACCATGCATCCTCTACATCCTCTGAAATATTGGGCACAAAGACAATTCCAGCCTCTTGAACATTAACTGAGTGAATGTATGTGATGTGTTTAATATCATACCTGGTCATAGTAGTTGTTAAATAATTGTTTTGTCTTAAATATATTATTTAATACTGTTACGGACAGTTTACTTGCTATGCATCATAACCTTTGTATTGTTCAAAACTGAAGCTATATACTTAGGATACAAACTGTGTATTTTATTTTTGAGATCATAATTATATCATTTCTCCCTCTCCTTTCCCAGAAACTTAGCCAACTATCAAGAGCAAGTGAAGTTTTAGATCTTGGAGGAAAGCCCACAACCACCACTTTACTAAACCAGATTTTAAAATCTAAGTATTTATTTTTATATACACAGTAAGTGCAATCTTTACCTCTTATCAAAAAACCAAAAAACAAAAACATTTCTCTTCAGTACAGAGATCACTATGGAAACTTACAACACAACAAAATATAGAGGAACAAGAGATTGTGTGGATCCCAATCCCAAGTGATACATCAGTAACACAACTCTTGCATCTAAAGTTTGCAGATCTGGTGGAAGAGGGAGCAGGAAGATTGTAAGAGACAGAGGAACAGGAAGTTTGCTGTGAAATGGAGTCTTCTAGAAATGTCAGAGAAATTATACCTGTGAAGTCTCATTAACATGGCTGCTAACAAGACCTGAATGGTGATGACATCAATGGACATGCTAACATTGAAAGAAAAAAGCTCAGAGGGCCTCAGCCCTAAATAAAGAACTACAGTGTAGTGAGAGTTAAAAAATAGTCTTCACCAAAGAAAAGCCCCCCCCCCCCTGAATATTCAATACCAGTGTTTAGCCCTGAAGCCCTTAAATTATCCATATACAAGTAACATTGTATCAGTTGAGCAGGTTGTATTTATACACAAAAGGAAGAAGCTGGAGCTCTCTAGATGCCACATCTTCAAGCTGTGGTGGCAGGACAGAGTTGGCCACAGTCAGGAAGCAAAGAGATCAATGATGTACCCTCCTGGCTTCCTCCTTTTGTTCTTTCCTTTGCAATCTGGGATTTCAGTACATAGGAGAGTATCATCCACATTCAAAGTGGGCTTTCCTTCTTCAGTTAATTCTTTCCTTAGTTAAATATTTCCATGAATAGAAACACACTTACAAATATGACCAGAAGTGTGTTGTCTCCTGAGTGACCTCAAAAACAGTCAAGTGGACAATGAAAATTAACCATCACATGTGCCATGTGGTGTTTTCATTCGTGTGTGTATTAGGACATGGTCAAGTCAGCATCAACACATTTAGGGCCCCAAACTTTACATTTTATGACACTTAAGTGTAAATTCTGTTTATGTGAAAATCTTTTATGCTGTTTTTCACACTCTGTGTCCTCATGTCAACTGAGTGGAATAGTTCAGTAAGGCACAATAAAATAATAATGAGGATTATATTAAGAAATGGATATAGGGGGAGGAGAATAGACTCAAATGTAATTTGTAGTAAAACCAAGAAAATGGAATTTCATAGAATCATAAAATAATGGGACTGTCACTGCTAAAATTAAATTAGCTAAGTGACATTAGGTTACACGTTTTGATGGATTAGGACCAAGTCCCATAATTAATGGGTAGTTAATAATCATCTGTCTTGTATAAAGTGCTGCAATGGCACTGGAGGCCAATGAATAAATAAGATGGAAAATTATGATCAGAAAATACCAGTCACTAGCCATGGGTATAGACAGCTAAGGTGGGATACATGTTGAATCTTGAGAGGAAAATGAGGGAGTAAAATGGAAGAGGATTGACAGCAAGGTCAAGGGTGGCTTGCTAAGGGACAAGTGTCTAAAGGGACATAATTGGACAGAGGGAAAGAAAAGAGCAGAATGCCCATGGTGCTCTATGGACTTAGATGGGAGACCTTCTTCTCCTTAAAGGTATTTTTCTTGATAAATACGTGGGTTAAATTATTGGAAGAAAGAAATGCACTGAAACTGTTAGCCTAGTATATCGAAGTTAGTATTCAAACTCTGTGCCAATAGAAAGCTCCAAGCCTCACACACAAAGGTCCTCAGTGAGCTATTGACTCATAATGACTATTCACAAAGCCTGGTAGCCCAGGTCTTCTGCTTCTTTGAGACAGTGCTATGTAGGAACAGTGGCATCCAGAATTATAGCTGCAGACACTTTCAGGATCTGAGAGGTGATGGGCAAGTGAGAATAAAGACTATGTTGGATATATTATTTTCAAAATGCCTTAAACAAACACCATATGTTTTTGCCTCAGCCACAGAATCTATATTTTAAAAATATAAATCTATGAAATAAAAGTAGAAGAGAGGTTATTTGGAAAGGAGAGGGGCACACGTGTGATCGGGAAGAAGAAGCCAAGAAAATGAGGGTCACATGAGCAAAGTGCATAATGTTGAAGCATGCAAATATCCTAGTAATGACCCACTGTTTTGTATAACAAATGCTTATCTAAAAGAAGAATGAGCGATTAAGTTGTAGAACAGAGGAAGGACATCAATCTGGCTTAAAACCTTTACCTTTTTTTCTATAAGAATTTTAGTTGGCTCTTTGTGAAGGAGTGTATCAATGCAAATGCTTACTTAAAACTAAATTCCAGTGAAGTTGAGAAAAAGCTAAATTAACACTGTTTACAGTGGATTTACTCTATGGTGTGTTCAAACACAAGGCTTCTGCCAAGTGTTTTTGCTGCCATATGGGCACCTATTAATTACTTCCTTGTAAATTTGTCCACTGTCCCCTTGGGTTTGCTAAAGTTTGCTCTTGGAGAATTTACTTTTGCTGCAAATTCTGATGCCCTTAATTTTAATATGGACCTTTTTCGAGATCCAATAAATAGCATCCTCTCAAGTATGTAGCCATTTAAGAGATAGAAATAGGGATTAGGTAAATAGAGATCCATATATCAACACTGATGAAGATACGGAAGGATATGGTTTACTATAAAGGCCAAGTGGGACTTATTAATGTTTAATCCTTAAGTAAGGCAAGCTTACCCTTCCTGTGAGGACAGTTCTGTGCAATTCCAGAGCCATCCTTGGAGAAGATGAGCCGTGTACATGAACAATGACAGAACAGAACAGACCTCAGAAAAAAGGAACCAGGAAAATGCTGAACTGCGCCTCACCCCCCTTCCCCTTGCGTTCTATGCTCTAGAATCCAGTTCGCGAGCTTCAGGCAAGGGGCTGGAGGTTGAGGAAACACACACACAGAGACAGACAGACACACGGACCTCCAATCACCGGTACAAAGCCCCCTTTTTAAATAGCACAATGGAGGCTTAAATACCCAGTAGTCAATGGCCAACAGGTGAAAATCCCATCCTCTGATCCTCTAGGCAAGGCACAGCTTTTAGTAACTTCAATTAGAAGGCTCTAGACAGGGAAGAGCAGTTGAAGGCTAGGACTCAGTTGGTCCCAACAGGGTAGCTTGATTGCTTCTTTAACAATTGTTCCCCTAAGTCACTGTGACTCCAAAGGAAGGATTTAGCAAGACCAAGACCATGACTCATGGGATGTTTCCTACTGGATGTAAAATGTTTCTCCATGTCTATCTGTTCCAATAAGAAATCCAAGAGGGTTAAAACAGGTCTCACTGAACATAGAGGACAATGAGGACTACTGAGACATCAAGAACAATGGCAATGGGTTTTTGATCCTATTGCATGTATTGGCTTTGTGGGAGCCTAGGCGGTTTGGATGCTCACCTTACGAGACCTGGACGGAGGAGGGTTTTCCTTGGACTTCCCACGGGACGGAGAGCCCTGATTGCTCTTTGGGCTGACGAGGG
>NW_026067984.1:283478-374683 GCF_014885135.2 Alexandromys fortis | reverse complement strand
CCAAACCATCTGAAGAGAGATCTGGCGCCCTCCTCTGGCGTGTGGGTATGAGACAGAAAGTTGTATACATAATAAATAAAAATCTTTAAAAAAAAAAAAAAGAAATCCAAGAGGATCACAGGAAACCAACAAAACCCCATTGATTTGGAGAATGCTCACCATTCTGTTAAAATCTGTAAGACAGACATATAATAATGTCTAGTACTTACAAAATTTAGTATTTTGTATTAACTCTAATTGCTATAAATATTTAACAACTCCACAAAGAGTCCTTGTGAACAAAAGTGGTTATCTTTTTATCAAAAAAATTTCTTTCCATTTTTCCTTGTGGAAACACATTGCAAATCTCTGTTAGGCAGCCAAGAGCTTCACGACATCACTCAACACCATAGAATAGTCTATGGTCAGCAGCATCTGGGGAAGGTTCCTATGCAATTTTACTTATTGACCAGTATCCTATTAAAAATGATTAGTCATGAATCCAAAGATGCTCTTGTCTTTTCCGGTCTTTTGATTCTTTCCATGGTTTGGATAGAGTGTTTACTTGATGAGCTCGTGTTTGAAATCAACTCAAGTTTATCTACCTATCTGATATTAATAAGATTCTATTCTAAGATAGGTATGTAAGTATAATGTATTTTCATATTTATAGACTGTTTAAATGTCTTTTCATGGGTAGTTATAAATGATCCTCAGTACAAACCTTGTGAGGAAATGGTAATTATAGTAACTACTAGAGTAAATTGGTTTGTACTTACCATTGAATACACTTGGTCCTGATGGGTGCTTGCTGTTGAAGGCATACACCCAGCAGCTTGCTCCACTTGCAGACTGGAATAATGCCTGTGCTGACTTCTTACTTTATGGCAGTGATGCATGGAGCACAGTCTGGAAAACCCTGAGCTGCCTTCGTCTCATACTCAGTTTTGCAAGAATTTATTGCACACTTCCTCCAGCTAGTTACCTAACTTCTCTTTGCTTGCTTCTTCTTCAGCAAAAAAGAGGGGTATACCATTAAAGGTTAGAGCTAATAAGTATATCGATGGTATTTATATGTTGCTTATATGTATTGTTGGTACAAAAAACCCTCACTTATTAAGCACCCAACTATTAGCCATTATTCTATTTCTGTCCTGCTGATTTCCAGAGGGGTTGATATCCTCCAAATTAGCCCCTGTTATTTATTTTGTTTGTTTATTTTTCTGTGACCATCTTGGATGCTGAATCGGAACAAACACAGAGGTGGTGTTTTGGACAGTTATGGCCCATTAGTCTGGCATTTCCTCCATTTCCAGTGACTTCTCACCTTTTCTTAAAGTACGTAATCTTCTGTGGTTTCTGAAATGTTGAAAGAAAAATATTTTCTTTGATGCTTTGTTTTCTGTGTGAGTTTTTTTTTAATCCTTCTTACTCCAACTTTAGGAGCTGGACGCTGTTTATTATTCTAATTATTCCCTTTTAAGTGTTTAACTTACTGTCACAAATGTTTATACTTGACACTTTAATGTTAGTGGGATGTTGTAAATGGAAAGCACTTAGCCCTATGCCCCTATGGGAATTCTGCCTAATCATTTTCTAGAATGTTATCAGAGGTGTCCTCTACAGAGATCTAGGGATGACACTCTCTAGAGGGTGAGCAGAGTTCTTTTCCTGGAGACATAGTGATAGTGTGCCCATGTGGCTGTCATTCCATGTATATCTTCTCCACTAATGTCTGCATTTTCTTATATCCCAAAACTTCTGTATTTATTTCTATTTTATTTTATTATACTTGCAAGATTTTCAAGAATTCTACTATAATTTCTCTTCAATTGGCATCTTCAGAATGAATGAGATTTTTAGTTTTTTATCTTTGCAAGATATTCTGGACTCTTAAATTCTTAAATATGCCAAACCCACCATCTAACTGCTTCAGTAACAATTTACCTGTCTCAATACCCCCTTCTTCTTGATATCACATGAAACTGTGTCCCAAATTTACATGACACTTTAACCTCCATTCGATGATAGTTGGAGGTAGGGCCTTTAGGATTCAATATAGCTGCACTTTGATAAAAATTGGTGTAGAAGCTGAAAGAGGGAAAGAGAAAAAGGAAAAGCAGGAACCACACAAGGAAGGACTGGGGAGGAAAGGTCTCTTTCCCTCTGCTATGTGAGCAGAAGCCGGAAATGTGTATGTTTATAAGCCAGAGGGATTCTCCAATACATTCTGAATCAATAAATACTTTGATGTGGGACTTTTTGCTTCTAGAATTGTACAGCTGAGTCTGTGATATTGAGATTACCTGGACTAGCTATGGGTCAAGTAGACCAACACAGCACACTCAAGTAAAATGCAGATAGCAATCTTCATTTGGGTTCACTGATGTAAGCTTGACAATAGCATGCATCCACACCCTCACTTTCTTCTGTCTAGAGTCCTTCATTCCAATTCTTCATGTAAGATGCACCCCTTGGCCAGGGTGGTGTGGCTCATGCCTTCAGACTCAGCACTCGGCAGGCAGATGTCTAAGTCGGAGGCCAGTTTGGTCTACACAGTGAACTCCAGGGCAGCAGCGTTGCTTAGTGAGACCCTGTCTCAAAATACAAACATCAGGACAGCAAGCTGACTAAAAAAGATATGTCCCCTTTCTCCAGGAGTTCCTGTAACTTCAGACCTTTCTTCCATATCTTTATGAGCATCTCTCAGACACACAGGTTAACCCTGGGGACATCATGCAATGGTGCTAGAGCAATGACTCCATTTATATTTCCCTGCCTTATAAGTGATGACACGATCTGCCTTATGAGTAATTGTTTATCCTTTCTAGAGATAGTAAACTGAAACCGAGTAAATATTACTGACTGAAGAAATGGGCTGGTGAATAAATGAAGATCGTAAATGTTGAACAAGTGTCCCTAGACCAGAGGTACTAATCAAAGGATTAACAGTTTTTCTGAAGTAATAGCTGTTCTTGCTGCTATTTACAAATTCATTCGGTGTTATTTATTACTATGTTGCTAGATTATACAATTAGATTTATTTTATTAGGCAAGGGGGCAGGGAGTTGAGAGGAAAGGAAATGTTCACTGTAAATAGTTATTTTCAATAATGCATTTAGATCATCATGGGTGTAAAAACATAACTATCCATTCTATGCATAAGACCTCCCAATAATTATTAATATGTCACCTTTATGTGTGTGAGAATAACAATGGTTTATATAAACCAGTTGAAAAGTTTCTGCTTTCAATTATTCTACACAAAGGTTTGATAGTCATAACATAGACCTGTAACAAAGAAATACATTTAGAGTTTAAAAAGCGTATTTTCAGAGGCACAGTTAGCAACAAAGTGATTCTAGCTACAGGCATAATATAATCTGAATATTCAGTCTTATTATAATGTAGTCAATGTAATTTCATCTTTCATTAGAATGCAGTGGCATAGTAATGTATGTCAGCATGTCTCCCAAACTTAAACCTGTACCCCACTCTCATTTTGTGAGGTAATGTTATGAATAGGATGTCAGTTAATTCTGCCTTATTCTTAATGAAGTCTGCAATCTAACAGCTGTGTATTAAAAGTTCTTTGGGCTGACAAGTGAGGGGGACTTGATTGGGGGAGGGGGAGGGAAAGGGGAGGCGGCGGTGGGGAAGAGACAGAAATCTTTAATAAATTAAAAAAAAGAATGAACCAGAAATAAAAAATAATATTTCAAAAGAAAAAAAGTTAAATGTTTTAGCCCTTATATTTCTGACAGATTTTCAAAACTTATAATTTCAGTTGTAAGATTTAAAGTAAAGTTGATTTTGATAATTTCATTTAAATCTTTCTCATGTTGATGATGAACATTTGCATACCCAGGACACATATGCATTTATGTTACATGATTCCTGCAAACATGCAAATCTGTGGCATAGGAAAGAGCTAACAATTACAGTGTTTTTTTTTAAATAGAATATGAATGAAACTATAATAAGAAATATGTATCATTTGATTCTTTCAAGTCAAGACTTAACAGTGGTCTTCCTTGAAACTCAGGGTCTGAGTGAACCAGTTGGTTTATATTCAGTGCCATTACAAAGCAGTAACCCTTTCCTCACCTCACTATAATGTCTAGGTTAGGGAGAGAATGTGTCCTCTTCATCACAGGTTTGACAGAGCCTCGCACCGTATCTGGAATGTAGAACATACTCATAAAGTATCTGTTGAGTGAATAAAGAGTGAAGAAGTGTGTAGACAAAGAGCAGAGTTAGGAGGAAAAACGCTAAGGAGTTCTCATTTGACACTTGTTTCAGCAGGGTGGCTGTGAATTTAATCATTACTTGTTCAGTAGCTGTCTTGGATTAGGAACAACGTTTCAAGCGCATTTGATGGGTTGTAATACACATTCTGTAACTGCTCAGTGACAACGGGTACTCCCTTATCTGTCTCCTCACTTTTTTTGTTTTTGTTTTTGTTTTTGTTTTTGTTTTTGAGACAGGGTTTCTCTGTGGTTTTGGAGCCTGTCCTGGAACTAGCTCTTGTACACCAGGCTGGTCTCGAACTCACAGAGATCCGCCTTCCTCTGCCTCCCAAGTGCTGGGATTAAAGGTGTGCGCCACCACCGCCCGGCTGTCTCCTCACTTTTTCATGGCCCACTCTCACAAGCGAGTGTGTTATCTCACACCAGGATTCATTATCTTGTTCTGTTTCATGATGCTTACTCGGTGTTTTGTGTTTGTTGGCCTGGGTATCATTACCTTCCTTACCTTGCAGGGGCAGTCTCTGGCAATTATGGTATATAACCATTTTTCGATGTGTTGTTGGATTTGTTTTGCCAGGACTTTGGAAAGAATTTTTGTACCCATGTTGACCAGTAGTGTCAGCCTGTACTTTCTTTTTCTGTATCCTGTTTGACTTTACTCTCAGGGTAATTCTGGCCTTCCAGGATGACTATGAAAGAGTTTCTTCTGTGGAAGTATTTTGAGTAATTTGAGAAGAATTAGCTTTGGTTCTTCAGAACTTTGGTAGGCCTGAGGAGAGATGGCTCAGTCAATTAAGTGCCTGCCATGAAAGTGTGAGGACTCAGGCTTGGGTCCATAGCACCCCCTTAACCTGGGTGTAGCAGGGCATGTCTGCGATGTCAGGGATAGGTGTATGGAGCAGAGACAAGCAGATTCCTGAAGGCATGAACCATCCAAACTCCCTGAATAGATCAACTCCAGGTTTAGTAAAAGACCCTTAGGGAAGTAAAACTAAAAACAGCCGAGGAAGATAACAGATGTGCCTCTGGCTGACAGATATGTGTGCATGCACATGTACACACACTCATGTGAATACATAATACATATATATCACACACATATGCACACATATATAAACACACACACACACACACACACACACCCAAAAAACAAAACCCAAACTTTGGCAAGCTTCAGCAGCAAGGAATGCAATGAGGAGCTCTTTCTTCGGGGTGGATGGATTTGATATTCATTACTGGAGCCTTACCATTTCCCTTACAGTTACAGTTTGCATAGTATATGCTTTTGTTTCTGTGGTCTCTCTCACTTTTAGCTTCCTTTTGTATCCCCGATGTTGTTTTATTTGTTTGTATTTGACTCTCCATCTATGTAAAGGTTATTTTTCTGGTTGGTTTCTTATTAAACAACCTGCTTTGTATTCTGTTGGTCTTTGTGGTTTTTCAGCCCCTGTTTCTGTAGCTCTTCTATACACTTTGTTCTCCTTTTCCTTCAACAATGTTCTCTTTGGTTTGCTGTCGTTCTAGTTCTTTGCACAACAGCACTGAGTGGTTTACTAAAATCTTTCTGGCTTTAATGCTGACACTGATTGCTATAAAAAATTTTTTTTAGTACTGATTTTTTTCCCCATAATTCAGATTTGATACATTGGATTTCTATTCTTATGACATTTTAATTTTTTCATCACCCAGTGATTATGGACAAAAATATTGTCTAATTTCTATGTATTTGAACAAATTCTGCTGTTTCTATAACTGCGCTCTAATTTACTCTATAATTAGACAGAAAGGAAACATGGCATGGCTTCATATCTCAAACACTTTTTGAGATGTGTTTGTGTGATGAGAAGAATACGCCCGTTTCACCTGAGGGATGAGCGCTTTGTAAATGCCTGTTGACCCGTTTGGTCTACAGTTGAACTCCAATGTTCCTCTGTGGAATTTTCATCTAGATGAATTTGTCCATCAGTGGAAATGAGATGCTGCACTAACCAGCTGCTATTGTTGCGAGCCTCACCATTTAGATCTAATAATGGCTGTTTTACATAAACACTTAAGCATTTGGGATGCTGTTTCCACAATGGCTGTATCCTATTGCTGAGTTAATGGCTTCACTATTACACAGTGAGTTTCTTTTTATAATACGGTTTTAGCTTCACTTAAAGCCTAATTTATCACGCACACAGCTATTTTTGCTTGCTTTGGTTTTCACTTATTTAGATTGCATTTTTCATATACACACTTTTAATCTATTTGTGCAGATAACAGAGCAGAATGGTAGCGTTTATCTTATCTCTTTTAATTGTGGAGTTGAATGTGATTACACTCATGATCAGTATCAATAAAGAAGGCTTCAGCCTGCCATATTGCCATTTCTTTTGGCTGCTTTGTTTATGGGTTTTCTCCCTCTCCTGTGTGTCATCATGCTTTAGCGGTTTTCTGTGTTAATAAAGTCTGATGCTCCCCTATTCCTCTTTTGTTCATCTCCTTGCTAGTGGAGACTGTCTTTGTGTTTTTTTCTGACACGGACTTTAAGGCCTGTGGAATGGTGGTGAGCTCTTTCTATTGCTCCTGTCTTTGTGCTGTGTAAGGATGGCTTTGCTAGATCTGGAGTTTTGAGCAGCTCTGGTTTTCTTCCGACGTCGGCTGTGTCACTTCCTTTTCTTAGTCTGTAAAGTTCTCCCACAAATCGGCCCTCAGTGTGATGCTGTCGCCCACATCCACAGTCCTATCTTGGTTTGAGTGTGTGTGTGTTTTTTTTTTGTCCTTTGTCATGAATTCTTTTTTTCTTTATTTTTATTGATTTTATTGAACTCTACAATTTTCTCTGCTTCCCTCCCTTTCTATCCCCTTCCCTTCCAACCCTCTCTAATGGTCCCCATGCTCCTAATTTACTCAGGAGATCTTGTCTTTTTCTACTTTCCATGTAGATTAGATCCATGTATGTCTTTCTTGGGTCCTCATTGTTGTCTAGGTTCTTTTTTTTTTTTTTTTTTTTTTTTTTTTTTTTTTTTTTTTGCTTTATGTTTAAAAACCACTTAAGAGTGAGTACATATGATAATTGTCTTGCTGGGTCTGGCTTACCTCACTCAATATAATGTTTTCTAGCTCCATCCATTTGCCTGCAAATTTCAAGATGTTATTATTATTTCTGCTATGTAGTACTCCATTGTGTAAATGTACCACATTTTCCTTATCCATTCTTTGGTAGAGGGGCATTTAGGTTTTTTCCAGGTTCTGGCTATGACAAACAATGCTGCTACAAATATAGTTGAGCACATGTCCTCGTGGCATGATACAAAAAACTCAAGAAACTGCTCATCAAAAAAAACCAAATAATCCAATAAAAAATTGAGTACAGACCTAAACAGAGAACTCTCAACAAAGGAATCTAAAATGGCTGAAAGACACTTAAGGAAATGCTCAGCATCCTTAGTCATCAAGGAAATGCAAATCAAAACAACTCTGAGATTCCATCATGCACCTGTAAGAATGGCCAAGATCAAAATCACTGATGACAATTTATACTGCAGAGGTTGTGGGGTAAAGGGAACAGTACTGCATTGCTGGTGGGAATAAAAACTGGTACAGCTGCTTTGAATATCAGTATGGCGATTTCTCAGAAAATTAGGAAACAACCTTCCTCAAGATCCAGTAATACCACTTTTGGTTATATATCCAAAGGATGTTCAATCGTGTCATAAATTGTTGATAGCTTAAATAAAATATGAGAGGACCCTTTGGTTGACTCTAGTTGGAGCTCTCTTCAGCGGCTGGACTTGAATGTGTGTGTCTTTCCAAGATTTGGAGAATTTTTGGCTATTTCATTGTTGTTGTTGCATTAATTTTTCATGCCCTTTCCCCTCTGTTCTCTTGGAACATCTACAGTGTAAATATTTGCTTGCATAATGGCATTTGGTAAGTCTTAGAAGCTTTATTCACTGTTTGCCTTTCCCTTCTACCCCAGTTGCCCTAATTCAAATGACATGTCTCCAGGCATAGAAATCCCTTCTGCTGCTGAAGGTTGTTTGTTGAGGAACTCAGTTGTGTTTCCATTTTCTTCTGTTTGATCTTCAATGCCAGAATTTTTCGTTTTCTTAAAATAATTTTTATTAAGAATTTTTTTAATGCAAAAGCTCTCATTTTACATAATTATCCTCATTCCCGCTCCCTGCCCACCTCCACCTTCCCCTACCTTCCCTCATTCCAGTCCCCCATCCCTTCCCTCCTTCCACTTATCATAAAGGGTAAGTCTTCTTATGGGGAGTCAACAAAGTCTGACCCTTCACTTCAAGACCAAATCCCTCTTCCCTATATCTAGGCTGAATAAGGTATCCCTTCAAAAAGAATGTGCACCTAGATGCCAGTTCAAGCACCAGGGATAAATCCTGTTCCCACTGCCAGTGGCCCCTCAGACTTCCCCAGCCATACAACTATCCCCCACATTCAGTGAACCAAATTTGGTCTTATGCAGGTCCCCAACCCCCATGCCTCCATCAGTCTAGGTTGAGTGAGCTCTCTCTTAACTCAGGTTGGCTGTTTCTGTGGGTTTCACCATCGTGGTCTAGACCCCTTTGCTCATATTATTGCTCCTTTCCCTCATATTATTGCCGTTTTGCCTTATTGACCATGTCCTTTGCCTTATAAAAGCTTCTCAGTTTCAGGAGGTGCCATTTATTAGTAGTTGCTCTCAGTGTCTGTGCTACTGGTGTTATATTTAGGAAGCGGTCTCCTGTACTATGCGTTCAAGGCTATTTTCTCTTCAAAAAGGTTCAGTGTGAATATGTTGGACTAGTATTAGGTAGCTTAGCACAATGTTTGCTGTAGATCACTGTTTCTGCTTCCATCAGTTGTTGGTTGAAAGTTCTATGATGACACTTAAGGCAATCTGATTATAGGGGAAGGCATTCTTTCCACTGTTTAGGCACCCTCTCCACTTTGCTTAGAGTCTTAGCTGAGGTCATCCTTGTGGATTCCGGGGAATTTCCCTAGTGCTGTGTTTCTTGCTAGCCCTTTAAAGGCTCCCTCAATCAAGATATCTCTTTCCTTTATCTCCCTCACTGTCCTTCCCCCTTCTTGAGCATCCCATTCCCTCACGTACTCCTCCTTTCTCCTCTTCTCCAGTTCCCTTCCCATTTAACTCTCTTTTCTCCCCCCTTCCTAATTTTCCCAGTAGGTCTTGTCTGTTTCCCCTTCCTTGGGGGAATCCATTCATGTCTCTCTTAGGGTTCTTGTTAACTAGCTTCTCTGGAATCGTGGATTATAGGCTCATTATCTTTTGTTTTATGTCTAATATCCACTTATGAGTGAGTACACACCATGTTTGTCTGGGTCAGGGTTACCTCAGTCAGGCAAGCACTCTGCTATGGAGTTCCTTTCCTAGCTAAGACGTTGTTGCAGCTTGTTTACTTGTTGACCGTATATGTGATTTGATTGCATCCTCACGTCCGCTACTCAAAAGGTGGAGATCGAAATCAAAGCCTATTATACAGGCTGCTTATATCACTGTCATAGTAATCTCAAGAGATTTGTAATTTGATATAAATCTCATCTCAGAAAGAAAACTTTGTCCTGCTACCTTAGTATCCTTTTTAATAGACATTGATTAGGTACCATGACCCAGGGACTTCACCAGATGTTGGTCTTATGATGGTAATTATAACTCAGTTTCTACTGTCAAAAAACTTGCAGAAAGATAAAGCATCTTTCTGTGTAGTATGATTTTTGGGTCTGGACAGGTATGTGCTCACGCTGGATGGGCTTTCTGGGGATCCATTCGGTTTGCACTACTTGAGTAGTTAATCTTCCTACATGGATGGTTATGCTGAGGCCGGAACAGAGAGTGAAGAGCTGTATAAGCAGCAGAAACTTGATAAAGTTGAAAGCATGAAGCGTTCTGATATGTGCAAGGAACTGGCAAAAACATTCAAAGCAGAAAATGGTGAGAGGGCTTTAAGGCACACTAAGTTAAGAAGAACATGCTTTGTAGTGTAAGGATGCGAATACTGCAGGCAGAAAACAAAACAAAACCCCAAACAAACAAACAAACAAAATACCCCACTAGCCTCAAAAACAAAACCCAAACCATTAACCAACAGAAAACTGGGAAGACAACTGTATGAAACAGTTTATCCCAACTAAATAGGACAGCCTTGGGAAGCCATTGGCGTGGAGACCAGAAAATTGCAGCAGTGCAAGCGGGAAGGGCTGAAGGGCAGAATAAAATAACCTCAAAAGTGAAAAGGGGAAAGGGATAGGATTGGAGTCAGTCAGGTGGTGGAACCCGCGGGACTATGGGAGTTGCAGGTAGGAGCTCAGGAGCAGCTGTAGATCCCAGAAAATTTTGGGTGTATCTGGCTTGAACAGTTGAGCGAGTTCTAGCACCAACTGCTCATCCACTCAGGTAGATATGCTCTTATGTGATTGAAGAAAGCGCTGCTGCTTAGCAAGGGAGCTGCAGACAAGAGGGCATGCATGTCTTGAGATGGCTATTGCAGTATATTATGAGAGATAGCATGTTCAGAATTCTTCCTGGAAGGCATCTTTGTAGAGCACCGCAAGTGACAATGAGTTCCCTTGACTACTTTGCAATGTAGTGATTTAAGATGCAGATCAGCATCAACGACTTGTTGTCATAGCTCCATCGACTGCCTCCTCTCAAGCTTCCAAGTTCGCGTTAGTCATCTAGATATAATTTGACTCATCTTGAGTTCTGGGAATTTTCATGTCTGAATGAGCAACTGATCTGATTCAGAATTGCCCGAAGCAACATGGAATCGCTTTTGTGTTTTCTTTTCTATCAAAGTACTCAATAGGCCACGAGAAAAGGCTTTGATGGTTCCTGGACAAACTGAGAGAAATTAACACATTGGAGTTCAGGTAAACCGATTCTTACAATGAATTCCCCGCATTCACACTCAATGAAGAGCACTGTTGATTAGCAGCCAGGGCTCTTAACCTCTGAGCCATCCCTCCTGGCTGAACGCCACTGAGGACAACTGCTACAGCACTGACTATGTGTAGCTAAGACCACTTGAACAATAAGCTTGAAGGAAAGGGGGAATGCTGGGAAATAACCTGTGAAGGACCATGACCATGATCTTCACATACCATCAGTTATTTGGAGAAAACGCCATATTAGTTAAAATTAGGGAAGTCACTCTAAAAGAACACTACGTACAGGATGCTCTTCTGTTGGAAGCGTTGATTTCTCGTCTGTGCTCTGCCTTAGACCATATGGGAGAGTAGTGAAGAAGGAGGCTTAAAAGAAATCTCACACTAGCTCGGAATTGAGAAATAGATGTTTGTTTATTTAGCAGTAGACTCACAAATCAGAATCCTCTGCTTGAATGGAGAACAGCAACCGAATCCCGCAGCTGGAAAAAGAGAGAGGACGCACGCTTTACATGGGCTTATGTAGTATAAGAGGCCACTTCCCAATGGGCTGGTAACCACTGGCTGTTCCTAGGACCTGGAGAAGGGGTTAGCAAGAAATGGGTGGGTGGATGGTTAATGTTTCTCTATTTAGCTTCACATTAAGTCAACTATTTGGTGAAGGATGAGTGGAGAAACATTTTTTAAACTCCTGCTTCAGATGCATATGCATTTTGTGGCATTTGGAGTATTTAACTCTCTTTGTTTAGGTCTTGCTTTTTTTGTGGAGTAGTTTGATGTGTTGCTCCTACGGTAATCAGGAGAGGCCCTGTACATCACCTGGTCAAAACGCTAAAGCTGGCCCTGCTGCGAGTGTGGTTCACTAGGTTCTGAGGGGCTGACTGCAGAACTGGCTCTCTCCTGCTTGTAGGGTGCATTGGGTGAACTAGCCAAGGCAGGGCAGGAGAGTTCTCCCAGGTAGTGGCAAGGAGGGAAAACTGGAAGACTAAATGGGATCAGAATGAATAATATGAAATCCACAAAGAATAAAAAAAAAAGTCAAAAAGTAAATAAATAAAAGTCCTTGCTGGTTTGAGAAGGATAGCATGGGTTGGCTATTTTGCTTGTTACAGACATAAACTGGAAAACCTTCATATGTTATCAGTTAGATAGTTTCCTCGACACCAAAGAAGTAGTAGATTTCTTATTTTTAAAATGATCAATTTATATAATTTTTTTGAGGAGGAGACCCAATGACATTTCTTAATTTTATGGAATAAAAATTATTCCAGTGTTAAGTTTTACAGTTGAAAAGTAACTTGTGGACAATATTTGAATATATAGAACTTCCTTAATTTATTAAAAAATTAAATGGATTTAAGGCTTTCCCGCTAATGCCATTACACATAATAATATTTCAAGGACTTTATATTGAAAAGAAACTATGTTTGTGCATTAGAGAGTAGAAAAGATTAAGATTTCTCTATTTGGTAAAACACATAATCTAATAAAACCTATCAAAGAAACGTTCCCTCACACATTTTTGTTATTACAAAAATATTTGAAACAAATGAGATATTAACTATGGTGTAATTAAAAGGACTAGGGTAATTGAAATTTAAATCACAGCAAAAAGTATTTGATTACTGTGTTGGTTTGAAGGAGAAATGTTGCCTGCGCACTCAGGCCCTTGGCTGCTGGTTGGTGGTCCTGCTCTGGGAGGTTTGGGTATTGCATCCTTGCTGGAGGAAGTATAGCTACACAGCCTGGGAGCAGCTGTGGGAGTTTGTTCCCTCCTCCCACTTCTTCCTGCTCTGCCTTGTCTTTGTGGCTTGAAATGTGATTGCTCAGCTGCCCGTTCCTGCGGCCACACCATCCTACCTTGATAGAGTCCTATCCCTCTCAAGGCCCAAGCCAAAGTAAACTCGTTTCTTATTTCATCGCTTGTTTCATCACGGGGGCAGAAAAGTACAAATACTGTTATATTGACTTTAGAACAATAGCGAAAGGACAGGACCCCTGACACAGCCAAGGGAGAGTTTAGTATCCAGTTAATCCTCCAGCTTTAAGGATCTCTGTGTTGGTCTTCTAGATTCTTTTAAAATCCACAGTGTTTTAAAAGAATAGTTTCTTCTTCACAAGGAACTCCTGAGTTTTTCTCACCCTCCTTCTTTTGGTCCTCCTCTCCATTCTCTGCTGGAACATATCCAGAAGCCAGGCGTACATCCATATGTTAAAAAACTATTAATATATTCTTGTTAATATCTCACAAGAGTACTATGACTTTTTTTCCCTTTGCGAGTGGGATTTTAAAGTCTTTTGTTACAGCATGAACTTAAATGTAAGCCTTAAATATTTCTGTGGCTTGGATATGCCATCTGGTGACTGAGAATCTGTCATTTTAAAACTTGTACATTTCATGTAATTTATGTCAGATAGATATCTACCAAAACACGAATTGGGATATAAGCTTTTGTTTCCTTTGGTCGCTGACTCTCTTGACTTTAATCTTACATTAAAATGTATGTGCCTAGGAATTTAATGGCACATTTTATATTTATATGAGGTAAACTAGAATATCACACATATGTTTTCATAGTGAAATGCCTCCCACCCCTTTAGCACAGAAGTACAGTTCCTTATGCACACACGTGCTCAAGGTGACTTTCAGCTGAGTTTCTGGACTGATGGAAAAAAAAATCACAGAATTTCTAGGAGGGAATGAAGAAAGGTATTGTTTTCTCTCTCTGCTTGAGAAGTGTCAGAATGAAAGAATCCTTGAAAAAGAAAAAGTGTCGGGTAGTTCTCCCCGACTCCGTTCTCAAGCAAGAAAACAGTCTGGTGTGGAAAAGAGAAGGCAGCCTTTGTGACTTTGACTTGCGAACGGTGCCAGGCAGCCAGCTTTTTGTTCATTTCTAACACACGGAGCATCTTGAGTGTCTAAGAATAGAAGATCACGAGGACTGGTTTGATTTAAGATGGACTATGATTCTAATTATCAGTTTTGGTGTGCGATTTTAGGAGATTATACCTAGTCACTTAACAAATATTTCCATATTGAAATATTTTTAGTGATCAAAAATTCCAAGTTGGTGCGGCTATGAAAATGACGGTGTTTTGGGGACGCTCTCGATCCTGCCTCAGGGTTTCCCGAGCGGTGTCCATGTTGCCTCTTCATTCACGTTGTCACTGACACATTTCAGGCTGGCCAGATTTTCTTACATATCCACAGAGACATGTAACAGATTGATAGGCGTCACGCGTCCTTGTTCATTTCCATGTTGTTAGTGTGTTATTTCCCCATCTCCAGACCTAAACCTAAAATATATACATTTCATAATATTTACCACTGAGAATAAAAGAGTGTTAGATGATCTGATATGGTGACATATGCCTTTATTCCCTGCACTCTGGAGGCAGAAGCAGGTAGATCTGTGTGAGTTCCAGGTCAGCCTAATCTACATAGCAAATTACATGGTCACAAGGTCTGCATACTGAGACCCGGTCTCAAAATAATAATGCTGTTTATATAATCTCATTAGACATAACTTCAATGTCCTACAAAAAAAAGTGATCAAAATACACTTGGGTCATAAAGACAAATAGTGTATGTGGGACTGGTAATGAGTTTTCAAATATTAGCATCCTAAGTGTATTCAGATGCATGCATGTTTTAAAGTAATGAACTGACTGTGTTATAAAATCACATCAAAAGTAGCTCCACTTCTGTTTTCTAATTTTAGATTTTATTTCAAACACCCACTTAAGCATAGTGAGGAACACATCATCCAGGTCAATTCTAGCGCCCTGTGTCCAGGAGAGACATGCTGGGATAAGAACTGGGAGCGTGAGTGCAGATGGTTCCTGGCCATGCTCAGATACAGCAAAGTACTGGCTCCCTCACTGAAGAAGCTTCAGTCTTAACTCCTGAAAATCATGCTGAAACATCTCTTAGGTCTGTCACCTGTTCCACTTACACTATGATGACATCCTCGCCTTTTCTGAGCCCAACAGGGAGTCACAAGACTCATTTTGTAAATTTCATGTTGTCTTGTTAGAGACATTCGGTTCAGACACTGTCAGACACATGGTCTAGCAATGCACCCTGTGAGGAGTTACCCAGGTAGACCAGCTGTTCTTTTTTATATAATGGCTACCAGTCTGCCTGTCTTGCTAGGGACAGGCTTCAGAATCCCTTCCCCAAGCTGTTTTCAATACTGAAGCTCTGTAATAGAGTTTGAAGTCAGGGATGGTAATGCCTCCCGAAGTTCCTTTATTGTATAAGATTGTTTTGGCAATCCTGGGTTTTTTGTTTTTCCATATAAAGTTGATTATTGTCCTCTCAAGATCTGTGAAGAATTTTGATGGGACCTTGATGGGGATTGCATTGAATCTATAAATTGCCTTTGGTAGAATTGCCATTTTTACTATGTTGATCCTCCCAATCCAAGAGCAAGGAAGATCCTTCCATTTTCTGGTATCCTCTTCAATTTCTTTCTTCAATGCCTTAAAGTTCTTGTCAAATAGATCTTTCACTTCCTTGGTTAGAGTTACTCCAAGATATTTTATGCTGTTTGTGGCTATCGTGAAAGGTGATGTTTCTCTGATTTCCCTCTCTGCTTCCATATCCTTTGTGTATAGGAGGGCGACTGATTTTTTGGAGTTGATCTTGTATCCTGCCACATTACTAAAGGTGTTTATCAGCTGTAGGAGTTCTTTGGTGGAGTTTTTTGGCCTACGACTGAAAAACCATGGGATAAAACCGGACTCTCTGAATATGGCGGACAATGAGGGCTGCTGAGAAGCCAAGGACAATGCCACTGGGTTTTGATCCTACTTCATGTTCTGGCTTTGTGGGAGCCTAGCCAGTTTGGATGTCCACCTTCCTAGACCAAGATGGAGCGGGGAGGACTTTGGACTTTCCACAGGGCAGGGAACCCTGACTGCCCCTCAGACTGGAGAGGGAGGGGGAGAGAAGGGGGGGAGGGGGAGAGGAGAGGGAGGAGGGGGGAAAAGGGAGACGGGGAGGGAAATGGGAGGCGGGGAGGAGGTGGAAATCTTTTTTTTTCAATAAAAAAATTATATTTAAAAAAAAAAAAGAATCCCTTCCCCAGGGATCTTACTCATCTGTGCCATTGGTAGTTTTTTTAAATGTATCCCCTAAGTGTATCTCCTTGTTTCTTTGTTCTTCTAATAAATCTGTTTCGAAACCAAAACTCAGTAAGGCACCACCACTTCACCTTTCCCTGACTTTTGCTTCCTCCCACCCTTCACTTAGGAAAATAAGCAGAGCAGAGGTGGCAGCTGATGGGAAAGCGTCCTGAGGAGGGGAGGATGAGAGGTGCACATTGCAAGGAGGAGTGGTTCAGAACTGTTATATTGCTGCATGAAATGTAACCACGCTTATTAAAATAAACTTTGGCATGCAACACCATAGAAAGAAAACATCTAAATTTCAGTTTGCACAGATAGGTTTAAAATACATAATCCATAGAAAAATGGATCATGTGCTTTGAAAATCAGGATGCCAGAAGAAGGACACCTATGTTTAGGTGACTGGCATTTTTCTTCTAAGGGAAGTCTACAATTCTTATAATTGTCAAGATTGTGTATAAAGAATGTGTTGTTTCTCTCATTTGACGCCATCTTATTTAATGTGAGTGAGGAGGAATGTCCCAAAAGGCCATAAACTTGAAATTAAGTTCGCAGGCAGAGGGTGTATGTACACCATGGAGTCTCCTGCACACAGATTCCAGTCTCTAGAAGGCTAGGGAAGAGCAACACACACTTACTGAGCTTTTGACCTCTCTTTGAACAGTGACCTCTTTAGCTACAAAGCATTTCAGAAACTTTGGAAATGAATTCCCAAGACAGAATCTTTAGAAGAAAAGTTGGCTTCTGCCCTGGGGCCAACCTTGTGTGAATAGGTCCTGAGGGCATCGGGAGGAAAAGAGGAGATCCAGTTCTAGGTCCTGACAGGGTGAAATGAGTAAACAGATTTCTTAACGAAGCCTGAGGAGTTTGGTGTCCGTTTGTTATAAACAAAGATAGGGCTGAGGGACCCTCACTGTAAACTCACGCTGCTGTTCTGTTCATGTAACGTGTACAGACGTGTGTGAGTTCCAATACAGTGGGTTTTGTTGGGTTTTGCAAGACAAATTACTGCTTTGATTAGTTGCAAAAATGGCATGCCTATGAGCATTGGCTCTTAGCTTTTGTGACTGGCAAGGAGAATCAGATGATGTTGGGGACTTGCTTTTTTTCCCCCCACTTGATTGAGCTCATTCTTAAGTTTGTGATGGCATTAATTTTGTAATTGGAAAAAAAAGGAGATCCATCAGAGAGCAGAAATGGAAGGGCTTAGTATGCCACACCAATTGCTTTCAGCACTGTAGGAATTGCTAATGGAGGGGCACAAGCAGATGAGCGACAGGGCCCCCTGTAAGCCGTCCACGACAAGATACTCAGTGTAGAAGAATGCCTTGAAAATGGAATGAAGGCTGCCCTTCTTTATCTAAGGAGGTCGAGAGGTATCTCAAATGTCCTCTTCTGGGTCTTGTACTAAGTGTTCTCGCTGCACGCTTGGAAGCATAAGAAAGTTAAGCCACTAAACCATCAACGAAGGAGTGAACACTTTTTCATTCCCTTAAGTGTATCAAGCGTCATCAGATGTCTCTTGTATTAAATGTTTCAAAGAACATCCTCAAGTCCCTTGATGAAGCATTGGTAGCCACTTGGGAGGACACTCCAGTCATCCAAATGAATGTCTGTAGGGTCCTGAACTAAGACACAAAAACTAAATAATGACATTTAAAATCTGAGCTACCTAGACTTGTCATGTGTTAACACAGTGCCGAAAAGTCTGGAGTTACTCTGAGTCTGGGGAATGTGGAGAATGGCTAATGTGTCTAGCATCTGAATTCAGATGTGTGCATTATAAACAAATATGTGTGTTCCTGTTTGGAGTAGGGATTGTAGTTCTTGTGGAACACACAGATACATCTTATGGAGGCATATAGGTAGTATGATACCCATAGGATGGACCTGGAGACCAAGATAATGGTCTACTGACTCAGAAGTCAGTAGAAGAGAGGCCTTACATAACTTGGTGCGGTAGTGTATGCCTTTAGTCCCTCCTAATGGGAGTGGTTGAGGCAGGAGTTCAAAGCCATCCTAGGACATAAAGACTCCTAGACTCTATGTCTGCATGGGGCAAAGTTTAGGGCTTATTTAATATTGAAATTTTAGAGAGTGTTGAACTCCAGAGGTAAACTTGCTTGTCTATTTCTACTGGTGCCAGTGGGAGCCTGGGCTGTCCTTCAGTCTTCTGCGCTGAGTCATAGCTCCATCCCCTCACCCTCTGGCACCTGCTTCTGTAATTCTTTTAATGCAACTAAAAGTTCAGGACTTTCTCTGGCTGAGGAAAGCTGCCATTATTCTCAACTTCTTGATACTGAGTTCCAATGAGAAGTTAAGGAAACTATTATTAGCAAAAAATATATTGGGTATTAATTAGAAATCACCCCCCCCAAAGTCAAAGCAAAACACCAAAACATAAAAGGAGGCTAATCATTTCCATCATCGTTCTTCCCATTTCGTGTCTAAAATGCAGACACGGGATGCGGTAGGCACATGGGAGCACGGTGCACACTTCAGATATCCTTGTGTTCTTATGTGCAATGTGCGACTTGAATCCGAGAGATTTCTTCAGTCTCCTGATGTTTGCTTTGGTTCCCAGGGTGCCGGCGCTGCGTCGCTGTGTGAATTTATTCTCCAATCCGTCTCCTCCCTGCCTCTCAACACACTGCAGCCTGTGGATACTGCCTCTGGGGATCGACATTCTGAAGTGTCAGCAAGCAAACAGTAAATGCTCTTCATAAATCTCTAAGTCGAGCCCCAGGCAAACTCATGCTGAACACGAAAAGATGAATTTTATTTTAAATCGGGACAGGGATCGGAAGATAGAACTTGGGATTTGGGGATGATTAAACAGAGGATTCGGTGAAGAGGTTTCACCTCCCGGAGAAATGTAAGGCAAACCGTCCCCTAGCTGACCTGAAGCTCACTGCTGCAATTGCCAAAATACAGTGACAAATCTGACCATGTACTGCTTTAAGGAAGACTGGACCAAACTGTCTAATTCAGCACCCAGGCGAGTCAGCTCAGAGGTAGTAATGAGGTTTCATTTATTTATTTTAATGATGAGTTTAAGTTATTTTTTGTACACTATTGTTTGATAATTTTGATAAATGCTGCTTTTTTCTTAAATACTAGGATTGACAAGGATTCTGGAATCTATAATATATTTTCTACCAGTTACTTTATAATATGGACAATCACTTTGGTATAAAACATCAAAAATGGCCAACCAGTTTACTATAGACAGCTAAAAATCTTAAAGGGTAAAGTTTAGGAAACAAATGACTTGAAGGAGCCCAGGATCTGCTTTAGGAGAACCCAGGAAGCCTTGGTTTGCAGAGGGCTGCCTCGGACTAGGACTAGCTCGCTCCTAACATCGCCTCCTCTTCCATTCTTCTCTGAAGGCTCATGTAGGCCCATCTTTCTAATGGTATAGCAGCCAGGCTCTCAAGCCAGAGTTTGCACCTGAGGTAGCCTTTCAGACAGGCTGTGGCTACCCTAACAAAGGGTCAGGATGTTGCTCTGCTCCTTCTCTGTAATTTGGAGGATGTCTGAATAGAGGTGCTAATTCAGGCTTACATAAAAGAGCTAGCATACAGAGTAGGAATATAGAGGGATATGACAAAATGGGCACAGAAAGGTGTGGTCAAAGGTGTAGATATGACCAGAGACATTCACTTGGTTACCTAGGAAACAAAATGCTAATGAATTTCCTCCTCCGTTTATGTTTTGGTATAAAAGGCTGTTTGGAGAATAAACGAGAGGAATTTTCAGGATGTGAACTCAGAATTTCATGACGGATCACTGAGAATCTCCCTTCCGATAAAGCCATGTGAGTTGTGTCTTTATTTCCGCGCCTCCATGCTGGTCCAGAGAAATAATTTATGGTCTGGGCTGCCGCCGGACCACAACAGGTTCATCAGCACAAGCATTAATTAATCTGCATCCCACTCTCATAGCCTATGTAGAGTTGCTTGGTTGAAGCCTATGCCCTTACTTAAGTCAGTCTAGAGACTTAAGTTTTTACTCAACATCCATTTTTAATAATAAATAGCACATATTGTTGAAATAATCCATGTATAAAACTAAAGATCTTTACATTCTAGTTAACCACTATTACATGCCTTGTGTGCTAAGAAGAGAAAAAGTAGGGATGTATAGATCTATATAAAACAGGGATAGGATGGATGATGCTGACTGCAGGCTTGCAAATCAGCAGAGGAGCCTTGCTGAAGACTCATCAGTGCTGGAAAAAAGGCCTGAGAATGGTGCTGGGAAAAATACTGGGCTTAGCATCACCGCTGCCTTTCTCCCCATGAGATGGGCTGCTATCAGTAGAGCCTTGCTGAGGTTTCTGCCCCTCCCACGGAGCTCTGTGGCAGGAAGTTAAACACAAGTATCAAAGGAAATGCTGGATTTCAAAGCCATTCGAAACAGGCTGCAGCCAAATGTTTAAATCTTACCTGGCTTCGTAAATAGCAAAAACACAGAGAATTAGAATAAACTAGACCGTTAATTGTTACTAAAGTCTTCTGTATTAAGTAACCTAAAGTGATTATGAAGAATGTCTTTGCTGTTTAGAAAAGAGATTACTGTTTAATTTTTGGATAAGTTCATTTTTTCTCTTCCACGTACCTCATTAGAGTTATTAATTAGATGAGCAAATTTACAGACCAGCTTTGGAAGTCATTGTGTTTTGAAGGTTGAAAAGGAGGTTGCTGTTAAGTATTCTTCCAAATCTCTGACTCTTGGCTGTGAGGAGGCCCTTCCTGCAGTGTTGACTCAGGCAGGTTTGTGTTTGGTTTTGAATTTATCATTGTTCACATCTGAGGAAGTGTCTATATACTGCTTCTCTGAATTTTAGCGAAACTGCCTGTCATGATGGCATGGAGCCGGCATCCTTACCCTTAATGAGATACTGTGGGTTTAATGGCCAGATGGGAAATTTTTGAGGCAGCGGCCGTGAAAACAAGATCACAGTGATAAAACGTCAAAGCAGCGTGCATCATTGAAGTACTGTTCTGTGATAGCAAAATCAGCAGCGCCCATCAGCCAAAGAGACTCAACTCATCCAACTCTGTTTGACAAGGGGATGCTTGGCTTGTCTGAAGTGGAACAATTTCTGACAATATTATTAGTTACTAGCCTTCCTAATTCATGTGCTTGCATATGAAGTGTTGCACATCACCCAAACTAGAAGGAAGCAAGGAATGTTTTGTTAAATATTTTTTAACAGAAATCATTAGGAAACTATATTTAGCCTGGCAATATTGGTGTAAGATATGGGGAATTCAAAAGTTAATGTGTCATGAAGGACACTTAAAAGAAACCCCACACTAGCTCAGAATTGAGAGTAATAGATGGTTATTTCTTTCGGTGTAGACTCACAAATCAGAATCCTCTGCTGGAACAGAGAACAGCAACCAAATCCTGCAGCCTGAAAAGAGGCCAGACGCACGCTCCACATCGGCATAAATAGAATAAGAGGCCACGCCCCAGTGGGCGGGTAACTACTGGCTGTAGGATTTCCTACACCAAATGTGTAGCCTGGTTTTGGATAAGACCATGTTATAATACAAAGATAACTTCTTAGTTTTTTTTCCGTTGGTTTGTGATAGCCTGATACATTAAATGGTAAATTTCCAGACTGCAGGTGGGGTTTTATCTGAGGTTACGCTTTCTATTCAGCAGGAAGCCCTGCCTTTGACCTAGGTATATGACTTTTGCTCCCTTTGTTTTCTCGTATCCCTTATCTAAGTCAAGAAGACTTGTCTCAATCCTCAACATATATACAAAATCCAGTCAGTCTCTGATGTTTCACTGGCTGTGTTATAGATGTGTGTTTCTTTTAGCCCAGATGCTAAAGGGATCCCAACCTCTTTGCTCAGCGTTGTCTCCCCCTGACCCCACCTCCTTCAACAGGAGGCTCCAGCCCATGCAAATCTTAGCTTCCCTTTTGTCCCTTCACTCTATCTCTTTCTCAAATATGTTAAAAAAAAAAATCCCTATAATCTTGGGCTTATCTAGAACTTTCTTTAGTTCTCTTTTGTTTTATGAGCTCAAACACACAGTATTAGGTACATTCACAACTGTATTTTTCATACTATATCATCATTATGAATAAAATCTATTTCCAATTCTGTTCTTTCACGCTTTAACCTATCCTTTTAATAAGTCAAGCCAGCATCCCTTTGATTAACATTTACATAATATACCTATTTTCCCACAAGAAGAATAATTCTTCTTGGCTATTTCAAGCAAGATGTTTATTCTAGCATGAATAATTTGTGAATAGGTTTAGTGAAAACACAGACATAAATACCGGGATTAGCCTAGAGTTAGTAACTGTAGGCTACTGTCCTTGCCCCAAGAGAACAAAGGACTTGAGGTGCAAAGGAGAATCCTGTGGATGTGATGTTATGGCACTGGGAAAGAGGGTGCCACTCAAATGACAGGGGATTGTTGCTGAGCCCTCTGAAGACCCAGCTCCTCCCAGTTCCTACGGCCATGTGAGGGCCATATGAGGCTGGTTCAGAGAGAGGTGGTAGAAGAAGATGGATGGGCGTGCCCAACATGGGCCATTGAGAATAACTATAGCAAGACAGGAAGTTAGCCTTTTCTCCTCTCTCTACTATCATTACTGGAAAAACCCACAGGACTTTCTCTTCTAGGTGAGAAATATAGTTTGCTGTGTCTAGCATTGAAATCACAGAGCACAATATCAAACAGAGCTTTGAGAACTCAGATCTAAAAGATAAATAACTAGATAAATGATAGGCAGCGAAGGAGTAAGTAATATAGTTAGCACTAGAGCAAGAGTTCTGAGAGATGTGGAGTAAGTGACCTCTCCTCTGGTTCACTGGAAGGAGATGATGCTACCAGAAGACTCTAGCATGATAGTTACATTCCTGGCCTGGAGACTCCTTCTACCTCCTGAAAGGATACTTTACTGTTTACCAAAGGTATTTCTTATTTCATCCGTGGCCTTATTTTATTGCATTGATATTTCTTGTCAGCATTTTCCTTACAGGGGATAACTGCATTAACAGTGCTCTCCAAGACACAATCAATGATGTCAAAGGCCAGAATACACCCTGGGAGCTATTTTCCCTGTATGTACTAAATCCAGTAGTTCCTAAATGTCAGTAAAGGGACAGACAGAAATGATGAGTCCTACTTAGGCTAGAAGGAGGGTGAGATTTTGACAGTCTGCAAGTTTGAGAAAGGTCACAGGAAATAATACTTCCTATGCTTTATACCATTTGGGTGGGATTGGTGATTTAAGAAGGCTTGTCTTTGAGATCGGACAGAAGCTGGGAATGAGTGTAAGTGTGCTGAGGTATAGGGGAGGCAAGAGGAATGGAGTTTTGGAGACTTGGAAGCAGATAGAATGGGGCATACGGGGTGAGCATGTCTGTGGAAGCTGCGCTCTCAAAACTGCATTTGAGAAAAATGCATGCACCCAACTGTTGTAATTTACAGTTCTTTAGAGAAAGAAGTAGAAGGGAAGCTGCTGGACCCTGGGGGAGAGCATATACCATGAGAGCATATGGTATAGTTGGCTGACTCCAACATGCAGGCCTATTTTGAAAACTATTAGCGGAGTTATTTGATGTTAATTTCTTTATTTAACAAATCTGTTTATTCTTCACACTAGATTAATATGCCACTTTTAAGAAGCAGTAGATAAGATTTCTGCTGAGTTAGTGATATGGCCTCACTTCTTCTGAAATTTGTTTCCACAAGATGAAGGACCGTATAGGCGTGTACATCATTGAGAAGTGTGATTATACAAATCCGAGATCAGAAAAACTGTCCAGAGTATTAAACTAAACAAGCATAGGATAGGATGCTCAGAGAAGATAGTGCACAGATGAAAGACACATTTAAACGTAACGATTGGATGTGAGCTACTGGCGCCTTTGGGGCATTAAAGAAAATCATTTTGGCTTGCTGTGCAATCAGATGTTAATCAGATTAGCTACCTTCACTGAATTTGCCCTTGCCTCCTCCTCCTGCTTGGCTTTCAGGAGTTGGGGCTGTGCCATTTCCAGCCTTATCCAGCAGTTCCAAACAGTAGAAAGACTCTAGGAATTCTTAAGACCAATTATCTCTTATAGAATCAACAATCTCAGCCAAGTCAATTTACTATATGTGTGTGTGTATGAGGGGAGTGTTGGGGTCCAACCTGGGCATCCTGAATGCTAATCCTGCACTGCACCATTGAGCTAAATGCCTCGCTCTAATTAGTCTCTGTTAGCTTCTGCTTCCTCATGTGAATCACCCAACAATTGAAGATGTTCTTTGTTGTTTCCAGTCTGAAATGGATGGTGTCTATAGAAACTTTTCTCAAGGTTCTGGACTTTGTCTGGACCTCAGCTGGACACATCAGAAGGCAACCAGAGTGTGATCCAGGACTAACTTACCCCCCAGTGAAGTATTTACAGGAAGACCTTCTTACAGACCTAAGCTTCTGAAGTTGGTGTGTCTATAGTCACAGAGAACACATAAGGGGGTATCTTGATTCTGTAATAAGCTCCTCTTAGCCAGGTGTTATTCCCTAAAGAAGTAATCACGGTCTAAGTGAGTTTTTAATCACTGCCTATGTTTCTGTCTGGAACAATCACAATGGGAGTGGTCTACCTTGACTTACTAGACTGAAGACGGGGGTGTGCACCTTGTGCCTAGCTTTAGCTCCTCCAGTCACCGTGGCTTATGAAAACGAAGACTCATTACTTTCAAGCTGTTACAGACTTCACAGCTGGCTGTGTTATTTATATGAGATGACAAGACAGACTTCAGGATTGAAGCCTTTAATAAATTTACCAATTTACCAAGTGTCTCAGTCTAAACCCTCTGTGGAGAGCAGCGTTAGTAACTCTCTTTTAGATAATTGGCTTGCATGAGGATCTATTTTGTGTACCAGTGTAGAGTAATTTATGTTTAGCAAGGGAGCTTGGGCAAATGAGAAAGCATGGGACTTTAAAACACACAAAGGTTCAAATTTCAGTTCCACTATGTCTGGAATGCATGGCCTGCAGAGAGATGCAGGGGGGCCCTAAGAAATATGCACTTCCTATTATTAAAGTGGGCATAACAAATGCTCAAAGGTTGTGCTGCAGTCAAAGTAAGTCACACAGCACAATTGTTGGCATACAGCAGACATTCAGAAACAATTGTTTGATCATTAGTTTCCCTCTAACTTCTGAGAACTTGGGTTTATCTCTGAACTTTTCTGTTACCCCCAAACCATCGCGAATAAAAGATGGCATTGCTAACTGCTATCAATCTCTACACTCTTTTCCAATTATTGTTTTCCCTCAAACTCAAGTTCTTTTCCTTAGAGAATTGAGCATCAGAGGAAAACTATAAGACTGTGATGAAATGTCACTTCAATTTAATTCTATACACACCTTGCCTGGAGTCTCCATAATGGGGGTCATGTGGACGATCAAAAGAGACTCCTCCAAAAAATAACCCACATATTGTGACTCAGAGGTGCAGCACAGGTACTATAACTTTGCATAGCTGTACAACACACAAGTTTACCCACCCCCTCCGGGATCTGTACAGAGGCTGCTGTTTGGGTACAGGATGCAGTAGTCACCTCAAGACAAATGGAGCATTCTGAGACTGAGGAGGACTTGGAGAGTCTGTGTTAGTTTCCTGATCAAATACCAAAGACATGAGACATTTAGTCCATAATGGTAAGTTACCAAAACATTCAAGTGTGTGATCTAAATAATGTTTTCATATTTAGCAAGGACTTGCTTTTTTAATTTTTGTTTCTGTTTTGATTACTCTTTACATGCATAATAGAAGCAGATGAAGGAATAGGACCTAATGTTATTGACACAGAAAAGGAGCAGATACCCTTGTATCATATAAGATGAATCATACCTTATTGGGTGAAGGATTTGGGGAAGGAGATGAAGAAAATGAAAAGAAACTAAAATCACTAAGGTTAAAACTACAAAAGAGTGGGGAAGTCTTTTTCTGGAATGAATCATAGCAGGTACCTTTAAAAATAATGATGGCTATTAGTTTTGAAGCCGAGACCTTTAAGTTAATTATGTAAATCATTGCCGCTTTCTTCCACATTCACTCTAATCTGACATCGCTACTGCAATCATTAAAAACACACCAGAATCTCACTAAGAGGCTGTCAGTCATCATTGCTTAGGTATGGTGACCTATAACTTCAAGACGGATGTGGACCTGAGCCAAAAAGCTCAGAACTGAAGAAAGCAAAATGCCACCTTGCTTGGAAACTCTGGAATTGCCAGTCATCTCACTGAGACATTGAATTTATGTGGTTAGCATCATGATGTCCCGGGTTCCATGTCCAACACTAAAGCATATCTAATGTGGACATTTGCTCCCCAGACAGCCCTGATCAGCAGCAGGAGCACACACAGGGAAAAACAGCAAGCCAAAAAACAGAAGCTCCAAACAGATTCCGAGTTGAAATAATCTAATCCTAGGATCTAAATTCCATTTCTGTCTTTTCATAGATTGTGAACCTTGGCAGGTAATGACTTGTCATTTAGGTTCACTTTAGTTCTCCAACTTTGTCAAAATTTGCCTGTTAAATGAGATGAGACATAAAGCTCTTGGAAGACGTCTGGTGTCCAATCATGCAATTCCTTATTCTTTCCTTAGGGTCAGCACTGGTGGGGGGAAGACTTGGCAAATAGTGTAGACAGTAAACTGAATACTTAACTCTTGGGATGTATAAGGCTAGATCTCAGAAATACATAATGTAAATGTAATAATAACACACATATAATATATATATATTAATAATAACAGGAAAAGCAATATAAAAGACGAACCCTAATGCATGGAAAGAGTCAACCTCTGCTGCTTCCTGTTTTCCTCCATCCGTAGAAATGAAGAATGATGGTAGTGGATGGCCTTCAAGAGCTCTTCTTAGCTCTTCAACTCCTACAATCTAGTAGGTGCTGATTCTCCTTGTAAGAAACTGGGGCTTCCTGTGCACTTTTGTATAGAAATGCTTAGGACCAATGGAGCATGCTGTCTGGATGCACATGAGAGGGGCTACAAATGGTTCATAAGGCTGATTTTTTTTCTCTTGATTAAAAAAGCAACAAAACTTTCCTGAAAGCAAGAACTCAGGAAAGGTTGAGAGATAACGAGCAGAATGCTGTTCTGCAGGAAAGACAAGGAAGGATTCACCACTGGGAGCAGCGAGGGGGTGATAATTACAATAAGGGGTGGATCCTGAGGAGAACATGTTCTCAAAGATCACACTTGAAGGCAGAAAGGAAATGTCTGCCTATGAAAAACTGGGACTAAGACGGCGGGAGATCACATTCGGTCTGGGAAAGCAGAGGAAGAAATGGCCAGGGAAGGACAGCAAGGCAGAATAGGAGCCGAGTTTTCTAACTAAATACCAAAAAGAGTGAAAAAGATGAAGGGGAAAGGTACGAAGAAGAAGACAGTTTTTGCTAATGTGGTTTTCATGTGTGGGATTCGGTTGTTCTCATTAACGTAGGTTTCCTGTGAAAATTACATACCGTGGCCTATTCTCAGGGGGTGTCATCAGAGTGGTCAGTCCATCTTCTGGCTTCCTTTGGTGCTGGACATGGAGCCCAGGATGTCTTGCATGCCAGGAACATGCCATGCCATGGAGGTACACACTAGAGCATGCTTTATCCGCTTCTAACTTCTATCAAGGCATCCAGCAAAAAAACAGAAGTCATGGAGAAAGGCTTTGCAGAGGGGTACTAATTATTATAACTACCAGGCAGCTGTGAAGGGGTCTCTTCCATTTGCCCAAATTCAGGCACCATAGAACAATGGTAGCTTTCAGAGAGGAAAAACGAAAACAAACAACAAAACAAAACAAAACCACCACAACAAATACTGCTTTATTTGGTTCAGAATCTCAGAAGTCATATGCTGTTAGGGAACACGCAGGTAGCTTTCAGAATAGCCCAGGCACATTAAAAATTTATCCCATCTGGGGAAATGTACAAATATTTCTGCTTATGGCCCTCTAAAAAACAAATTTAAGCCCAAACACATGTTAAATGATAAAATTAAATCACGTCTCTAACCAAATAGTTTGCTGCTCTTTGCAAGGAAATTTTGTTTAGAAAATATAGTTTTAATAGCAATAGCTACTCCTTTAAATTTGGAAAATAAGTTATCCTCATCTCCTGTGCACCAACTGTTCCTTGGCATAACGGGACTTTATTCCTGCTTCCCTGGGTTTTCTTTCCAGAATCCACCGCAGTTTACTTTTAATATAGTCACTAGATTCTCCTCGTGCCGAGCCCAGGAGGGAGCAGAGTGATCTCAGTGGGAGCCTGGAATGAGGACAGGCAAGCGGTACTTTGTGAAGATTAGCGTGTGGAGGATAGACTGGTGTCTGCAAACGGAGCTCCGAAGTCTGTCCAGTCGCACAGAAGAGCCGGATTTCTTCTTCAGGGGATTTTTGGTCTTACTCTTTTCAGACTTTAAACCCCCAGCGCTCCAGGTGATCTCCGCCTTGATTATTGCTGTGATCCAGATGAATTGTGGGCGCCCCAGGATCCAAGCATCCCATATCCTCCTCACTAGGCCTGGGTGGCAATTAGCTGTCCCAGCACTGTCCACAGAAAGCGGCAATCTCAACAGCCACTGGCATAAACATCAGAGAAGCTGAGGAGAAGAGAAGACAGAACAGAAATGATGGTAGAAGAAGAGGAGAGGAGAGATGTCTGTTAGTGGCTCAACTGTCAACCCTCTTTCTTTTCACTTACCCAAGTGGTCCTGATATTTTATTTGGCCGGAAAAGGATGGTGGCCATGCATTTGTTTTAAAAATATAACGAAAAAAAAAACCCCATATCTTGCTTTCTGTCAAAATTAAGCTTTTGTGACGTAATTCTTTAAACAAAAACATCCTATATCTTCCTACAGATGGTCGATGTTTGGAGGAATAGTCTCAGGCATTTTTTCCATTTGGCATGTTGATGGTGTACCCTGTGAGTCTGAATCAGTACGAATCTATGCTGCCATTCCCTCGGCCCTGCTGTTCCTCTGCCTCGTAGGGCACACATACTTCAACCATTAAGTTGGAGACTTAATTTATTATTTTTTAATTAATAGAACAAAATCATGCTATTGGTGGAGGTGTAGATTCAATATAAAATCTGAAGAGGGATTACATTCTAGGTTCTTCCAGAGAGGGATTCGTCTTTGGGGGATTATGCTTAACATTTTCTTTCTTTAGTTCTTTCTTCAGTAGGGTACAGAATGTTGTGCAGATAAATCTGTCAACTTGCAGTGGCCGCATTCTAAGAAATAGCCATTCCCGCTGTAAAAGCCCCAGGTCAGACAGACGGAGGAAGCATTCAGCTGCAGCCTTCCTTATCCAGTCTTTGTCCTGAGGGCGAGGGGAAGAGCTGCCCTTTATTCCTTTCCATTTTCTCCTCTACGCTTGAGCTTGTGTTTGTCTGGAAAATCTTTATAGGAAATAAACACATTTTGCTCTCTGTTAAAACTAGCGACCAAAAAGTCCCATTAACACCTCCTTAGGTTTTTTAGGATCAGTTTTGCCTTTGTCTAACGAAACTATCATGCTAAATTCATTGTCTGTTCACTTTCTCTATCTTCTTCTGGAGCCCGAGAAACCTCATTTATTGATAACTATGTTAGAAGACTCACCAGATTATGTTCCTATCAAATCTCTCCATACGTGTTCTATTTTTCCCCTCTTACCCCCCCCCAACTTTTCTGTTTTGTTTTATGTGATAGGGTGTCCTGTAGTCCATGCGGACCTCTATCTCCCATGCTTCTGCCTGTACCCCCAGCCCTCAAATGCTGGGGTTTTAGGAACTTCACCTCACTTGCTTTTGAACTTAGCTCAACTGTCACCATCTCGGTGACACTGTAGTCACAGCTTAATGTCCCATCGTATGTCTACACTGGCCACACTTCTCCTGACTGCCTTATTCCTCTCAACAGCAGTTAATATCATATAACTTATCTAACTTTTATAGTATCATCTTAATTGGCATTACATACATTCCAGGCCATACTCCATTTCATTTATTTGTTTATTCATTTATGTCCATTTGTTTATGGTAGTTGTAGTGCGGTTTGACTCCAGTGTCATCAGCTCAGCTTTTGGTGTGCAGCTGATGAACTTTAAAATAGTGCACACACTTGCCTAGCCATCACCAGAGTGAAGACCAGGACGTGACCTTTATCCAAAACATTCCTTTGACAGTCAGTCCTCTTCCTTCACTTTCAGCAGCTGGCAACAGCCGAGCAGCTGTCAGTCATTCTAGTTTTGGCTTTCTGAGGACTTGTGTGTGTGCATGTGTGTGCGTGTATGTGTGCCTGTGTGTGTGGTGTGCATGTGTGTGTGCCTTCATCTCAGCATAAAGCTTTTGAGACTTGCTGTGCTTTTAAGCATACAGGTTGTTCTTTTCAATTCTTTATACTCTGTGTCAGTTTAAAACTTCTTTACTTAATCACCTTTAAACAATTTTAATTGCTTACATCCATGCATATTTTTGAAGTATGTCAATGCATCACTTGTATTTCATGTATAATGATAAAAATAAAGACAATCAGTCTCATTCCTATTTCATTGAACATGTAACATTTCAGTTAGGTTGGGAACCTTTGATATTGCCGTTTTTCTTTTTTAATATTGACTTTGGTTACCCTACTGTGCTGTAGAACACTATTTAACTGTATTTTGGTATCTATTATCTAATTTCTGTCTTTCTTTAGTTCCCATTTTATTGTGTAAATAGGCTGTATTAACTCATTCATTCATCCACTTATGAGCCATCTGGCTGCTTCCATGTTTTTGGCTACTGTGACCAGTGCTACAGGAAGCATGAGTGTGCATGTATCTCTTTGATATGTTGATGTTTCCTTTCCACATACAAAACATAGTGAAATTGCCAGATCATCTGTTTCCAGTTCCTGGAAGAAGCACTTGTGATTCAAGGGCCTTAGGCAGCAGAATGATGTGTTCCGAGGCTCCATCAAGGACAGTTCCCAAGGCCTTGGCTCCTGACGGTAGCTGTGATCATAGGTCCTGATTAAACAAGAGACGGCAGTGCTGTGTAGCACCCCAATGTGGGAACTGAGAGGCGTGGTCCTCAGGCCTGCTGAATAAGCACTGATGGTTCTGGGGTTGTTTGGCAGAGACAGTGCAGACACCCTCTCCATCCTTCCATTGGAATGGTCTAGACACCAGCTTTCATGATGGTACTACTTTCTAGGAACAGATTCTCTGGGCTGGGGTCTGGTGGCTGTCCAGAGTATTTCCTTCTTGAGCAGAGAATTTTCAGTGATACAGGCAAAGCCTATGATTGCAATATTCCTGTCCTCAGGCTTACTAGAGTGCATCAACTAGAGGGATGGGCTAACTGGGACTCTCTGGCTTATCTTTTCCTGACAGCTTGTAGCCTCTCCTGGGCCAGGGCAGTGCACCTTTGCTGTCCTTCCTTATGTCTCTGACATTAGAGACCCATCGCTCTCTTGTGGAGTTCCAGTTTTCTTCCTCAGATAACCAAAAGGCAGGTATTCACTTGTTGCCTTGTTTCTTCTCTAAGATGGAGGCCAGTAGCTACCTCGATTTCATCATCTTGCAGCTGTTCAGTCCCTTTATGGATATTTCATCTGTATTGGCAAAGAGTAACTAACTTTACCAGAAGTATGGCAGTGCATTCCCAGCAACTCCGTCTTTTATCTTGGCTTCCACTTTATTTCATAGCCCTTCTGTGTGATCCCTGAGAAAGGCAAGGACCAAGCCTCAAGATTCCTGTCTCTTAAAGATCTCGTTTTGTTCCTGAGACTCTTGCCAAGTCAAGGGGACAAGAAAAGCAACTGAGAAAGGAACAGTGGGATGAGGGATGTCAGTAGGCCACCATGCTCTCCATGATGGGGCTGGTGCAAGCCAATATTAGTTATCCAGAAGGAACTGATTTTCTGTACCCATTAAGGGAACTAGTCCTTAATGTTGCTCATGAGAGACTAAGCAAGCTATGATCACATCACAGCTCATGTAACCTAACTTTAATGGCCTCCTCAGCTGTGCACATGCCTGTAACTGAGTGCTAAAGAAACTCTTAGTTCAGGTGGCTGTGCTTGGTCTAGCATCACTATGAAGATGATACCTTCCTGTCCTAGGGGAGCTCTGTCTGTCTGGTTCCAGTGGACGCCTTGCTGAGGTCTCCTGTCCAGACAGCCTGTAGTTTTCTTGGTTCGCTTCTACTAGGCCTCTTCTGCAGGATCTACTCACCTTTTTACTCTGGGTTTTCATTCTTTCTTATGACTTACAGTGGAATCTGGGAAACCTTCAAGCATAATGGTCATTACACGACCTTTCTTGACACTAACAACATGGTGAGTTGACATGCTGTGTCCTCTGGGGACCTGGGACTAGAACAGTAGTGAGTGCTAGGGAAGCGTTCTGAGCTGGGGCAGTGCATATAGCAGCCCTAGACACACTGGGTCTACCATCAATGTGCCAAGGGAAAAAGAAAATGTCAGAGCACATTTCTCCAAAAATAAACGTGTAGGATGATACTAAGTTCAAGTGACTTTTGGAGTGTTCTAATTTTATAACGTTTGACACTCTAGCAACCTTTTCTATCCTATAAAAGTCTTGGCTTACATTGTATTACACTTCTGCATGGGGAAGTGCGTACTTCAGTGTGTGTAGGGTTCCTGTTGGGCAAATGCAGTAGAAGTCAATGTTTTATTATATTACAAATGATGTGAAACCAGATTTCTGCAAGCATAATCAGAAACAATACATTTCAGCTTCGCTAGATCCTGTGACAGTTCTGTGGTCGCAGCACGCCTCGGTTTGCTAAAAATTGTTTCATATTTTCAAATATCAAAATCAATAATATACTCAAATTTAAAAAATAGAAAAAGGTCTTGTTGAATTTTAATATTCCTGGTTTCCCTGGAGATCTGTGGGCTCAAGGACCTTCCTGTTCCCAATACATTTTTAAACTACAGTTTCCAAGTTGCTTACTAATAGTTCAACTCAAACATATATTTTTATGTATTTTTAATGAATGCACCTTCTATGTTCTCAATAATAATTTGTTACGTTAGCAAACAATTGATTGTTATTGCTATTGATCAAACAAGAGTGCAGTATTGAAGTCTAAAGTCTAGATACTTCAAACTTGCTGCATAAAAATAGCTGCTTATCTCAAACAATTAATAAAATAACTCTAGGGTTCATGGTACCTAACATGTACAGTCCTGAGCCCTGCATGCTTCTCCATAAAAGAAGATTTTAATTAAAGTATATTAGTGGCCATTAGAAATTATAAAGGCACGTATGTGCTTCATTTGGGCTCAAGGAGCTGGATTATATCAATATCAACTGTCTGACATATGGAATTATCACCTTTAACTTCATTGATATATACAAGTAATGCATGCTGATAGCACACATATTAAAAAGGAATTGTGACTGGTCTGATTTAAAATGAAATGATTTCTAATGTTTTAAAACATGCAGAGACTTTTAGAACATGAAGCCTGCAATAAACAAAAACGGCGCAGACATGTGGATATTCAGCAGGAAATATACCTGGCTGTAAAACAATGCTCTTCAAGGAAGCTGAAAATAACAGAATCCCCAAAGTAAAATGCAGGTTAAACCAGAAATTAAAAAACCAGAAAAAGCACAAGAAACACACACACACACACACATACACACACAAAATCATAAAGAAAACAAAATCAGAAACCACAGTATTCAAGGAAAAGTCTACTAAGGTAAAAAGCAAAAAGCTCAAACAAAGCAATATGAAGCAAACAAAAAAAAATCTTTAAAAATATCATTGAGCTGGTTCTGGGTTGACTATCTACATCTCGTGGGGCATGATCTTAAAGGTTTATATGCAAAGATACGCTGTTAATGGAAACTACTTTCCTCCGTGAGCAGTTAGCTATAGGAGATAGTTTCAGGTTATGAATGCTTTTCCTGGCTCACTGCAGACAGTGCTGGGACGTTGGTATTGGAGTATCTTTAAAACATGTATCTGGCTTCTACCTGGATGTGGGTTCCCTGGACTGAGAGCAGCAAAAATGTTATGGCAGCTCTTCATCGTCTCATGTTCTCAGTCCTCATTGGCTATGATTTATGTCTCCTTAGTTATTTTTTCCTCAAGTACTTTTGCAGATTCTTGCTACTGTCGCCTTTCTTCTTGAGTCTTTATGTTGATGCTGCTGACTTTCACTGCAGTGGGTAGGGGTGGCTTCCTTAGCGTTGCTTCTGAGTACAGATAAGTGTTGCTCCTGCCTCTTAACCCTAGGAAGCAAAGGGAAAGGGACAGAGTTCATCCCTTCAGAACTCACTTCCTTATAATTTTTGTTCCCACAGACAAAAGGTAGAACAACATTAGGCTGAAAGAAGGATTCTAAATGTACAATAGTTTCAAGCTTTGAATTTTGTGTTCTTAGGCCATAAATTGTATCACTCCCAAGTGACGTACAGTAGATGGCTTTCAAAACATAGCATTTGTACACCACATGGGGATGGCTTTAGGATGAATCAGATTATCCTAGAATGGATCTCCCAATCGTTTAAATGTTTAGAAGGATGAATGAAAGCGACTTATTTTTCTGTGGAGTCCGAAGTTTCAAGGCACAGAAAAACATAGTCATTCATGAAGATACTGTCACTTTGTTTTGAAGGGGAGCAAATACTGCCATTTATTTGTTGATGGGCTCAGATTGCTCTGGTCTTCCAAATAAGCAGCACATTTTATAAGTGATCAAGAATGTGCTAGCCCAGTGGAAGATTCTAAGAATGAAACCACATAATTGAATAAAAAAATAATTTCATACCTTTCAGATTAGATTTTGGGCAGTAAAAATGAAGTTACTTTATATAATATTAATGTATTTTATATGAGAAAGTTTGTGAAAAAAATCCTGTATATGGGCTTCAATAAGTTTGTGACTCTAATATAGTGATAAGTTTATTATTATCTGACTTCTGGAATTGGTTTTCTACTCAGACTTTTACATTTGATTGCTCTTTTATCTGTGTTGTAAAAAAAAAACTCTGACATGGGATTTTATCTTATTTCTTGATTTTGTCAGTGTTCTGTGTAATTTGATGCCTTGATAATTTTTGGCGTGTTTTAGTATATAATTTCTTTCAACTTTGTGATGAGTTACATAAAATTTCCTAAGAAAACATTTTATTTTACATGTAAGAAAGATCAAACTTTTATTTTAAGAGATGAGGTTCTAAAACCTGAATTTCCAAAGCCCCTGAAGTATTTTCAAAAAGATAATTTGCTACAGATCAACAAGAAAGAGCACACCTGTCATTCTGGAACACGAAGTGTTGAGGCAGGAGTTGGGAGTTCCAGGATAGCCTGGACTACATAGTAAACAGCAACAGAGTAAGAGAGCAATTCACTTAGCAATAATGACTTAGTGTGAACACCTAGGGGTGAGGCAGGAATGATAGAGAGCCGATCATGTTGCAGAGATGAATGCAAGGTAACAGGCTGATCACTCATCTGGAAATGGCTGGGATCTTCCTTGCTTAGCAACCAGTCTTGACTCTTGGGAACTCTGTCCACACACCACATGATCAACACACAAAATTTCATACACAATTTATATTTGTCATAACTGGCCCCTTCCAGCAGTCTCTCATTATAGCCATTTCATCTTCCCCTGTTCGTGCTTTGCGTCTGTCATCGACCCTGATCTATTCCACACGTTTGCCAAGAGTTCTTAATGCTCGCGAAATTGAAATGTGCTAGTTTCTGGGCATATGGAGTTTAGTTCACACAGATGCTCTGGTCCTCTAGAGTTTGTACTCCATTTAGTTTTATTTTTGCACTTCAGATTTGTCACCCTGTGATGTAATCTAATTTCATCATGGAAAACAGCCTGGCACTAACCACACTCATCAAGTACATATTAGCACTTGTGTCCTCCTTGATGAATACTAGGGTCGCTCCAGTCCCTAGCCGTCAAGAATTATGCATTCTGGAAAACCTTGGACTCCAGAGAGCATTTATCTGGATTTCTTACTCAAATGAGAGAACTCTAGTGCAGGGCTCAGGCAGCCTGAATCTGAACATACTCTGCCAGATTGCATTCCACAAGAGCAAATGTGTTTACGCTTGCACTGTATGAAATCAGAATTTCATCTCTGAGTTCATGTTTCAAAGTTTGACACTACCCTCCATTCTAATTAGACAGTTGTGTTGTGTTCTTTTTAGCAAATGCTCTTTTCATATATTTGAGTTAGTCTTTAGTTTTCTCCTTTTCTTTGTCTGTGTATCTGTTTTGGTTTATAGTGTAAAATGTTACAATTATAGGACATGTGGACACCATCGTGTGTACAAGAGAGGCATCACTTCGGTTTCTTTCCTGGTCACTGTTCTGTTGCTGTGAAGACACACCATGACCACTGCAACTCCTATAAAATTAAACATTTAGTTGAGGGCTTACTTGCAGTTTTAAAGGATTAGTCCATTATCATCATGGCAGGGAGCATGATGGCATGCAGGCTGGTACTGGAGCAGTAGCAGAGAGAGAGAGAGAGAGAGAGAGAGAGAGAGAGAGAGAGAGTGTCTCGCCTGGTGCGGGCTCCTGAAACCTCAAAGCCCACCCACAGTCACACACCTCCACCAGCAAGGTCACAGCTATTCCAACAAAGCCCCACCTCCTAATCCTTCTGAAATAGTGCTGCTTTCTGGCAACTAAGTACTCAAATAGTTACCACTTTCTCTTTACTCGTAAACAGAGTTTTCATGTGTTGTCTTAAAACATGAAACTCTTAGAATACCAACAGAAAAACTTCTGATTTCATTTCAGCTGAAAGTTTGGCGTTTTCAAGCAGCCATAGCAACAAAGCTGACCAACCTCAGGTTTGCAGGAATTTCAGTTCAAAGACCCCATGGTTAAAACTTCTCCAGGTCTGTACGCCCCAATGTATGAACAATCCATAAAACTACAGCTTGCGGTCTCACTATCCAGTCACTAGCTGGGATAGGCTTTGATTTACATTCCCATTTCACTTGTGCACTGACCTGCCAAGTAGGTGCAGCATTCAGTTTTTAACTTAGATCCCAACTCCCAATCTTGGAACACCTTACATCAATGATCTTCGTCTTCTCACGCCAGAGCCTCATGGTCCTTCCTGTCCCTAGGACAGAGCTTACCATCCTGCCGTGATGCTTGAGAAGCAGCATTTCCCTCTCCCAGATCCTTTTCCAGCTACTGGCTTGTATTTGCTACACTATACCTCATCGTATTCATGTTTTCCCCACCCTTCTTAATCCTAGTGCTTGGGATAGGGCTAACCTGAGATTATTTACCTGTCCCATTTGCATTAAATTATTTGCTCACATTTATTTAGAGCCTCACACGTACCAACACAGTGTCTAGAGCTGACGATACAGTGATAGGCACGATGCGTGAATAGTCCCACCCCCCCAGGGGGCACACATTGCCATACAGACCAGCCCATACTCTGGAATGCAGAGCACCAGGTGCTAAACTGGAAGAGAAAGTTGCTAGAGACAGAAAACTGGGTGATAGCTTCTCTATTCAAAATTCACTCACTCTGATGGGCTAGCTCTGCTGGGGTTCCCTTGGCCCAATGGGCAGGCAACAGTTGACCTCATGGGCCCAGGACTCTTCTTATCAGTCCCCTTCTCTTTAGAACTGATCAACTCGACAAGTTCTGTGCTTCTGCTTTTATGGCCTTTAAAATACAGCACATTTCCAAGGCAGAAAAGCTGCGCTTTAATACATTTCTGTTTTTACGCTAGAAGGAAAGAGTTCCTGAAAATAATTTAAATCTACCTGAGTTTTAAACTTCAAAAATGCAGCACTTTAGCCGTAATGTCTGAGAAGTGTGATGAAAACCAAAGATTTGATGATTTTTATCTTCTTGGTGGTGCACGTGAGGGGGGGGGGAGTAGTTCATAATTCTTTTTAAGACCTGCACTTCAGCGCACAATTCTGCTTGTTTAGTCTTTGCTTGCAGCTGTGAGTTGTAATACGGCTATAGTTTCTTTTATCTTCAGCAAAGCACTTAGTATACAATTATTTTAATGAAGTATATTCAACGGGGCCAAAGGACTCCTGCAACTCACTCACGCTCACGTGTTGGTGGACTAGCGAGGTCCTCCTGGGAATTCATTTAACATCTTGTGGCAGTGGGGAAGGAGAAAGAAAGAGTTTTAAATTCACTTTTTCTCACTCTGGGCCATTCAAATGCAAATGCCCTATGAAGTTTTAGTATGTGTCCTAGGGCTCCAAAAAATATTTCATCCTCAGATGGTTCATTCAAGCCAGTAAGACACTGCCAAGGGAAGCGAAACCTGACACATTTGTCAGTCACTTTCTGACCGTTAACACATTGTTGATGTCTACACATTTACTGTTGTATTAGGTGCTTCCCCCATTGCAGTGACAAACAGCCTGCCCAATAATAACAACAACAACAACAACAACAATAACAACAACAACAACAACAACAACAACAACAACAGTAAGTAAACTTTAAAAAACCTTAAGGGAGTAAGGGTTTATTTGTCCTGGACTTCGAAGGGAAGGAATGATGGCGGCATCAAGAGCTGATCATGTTGCATCCATAGGCAGGAAGCAGAGAGCAAGGCATGCTGGTACTAACCTAGCTTTCTCCTTTTTATCCACCCTGGGGCCCTGGCCTATAGAATGGTGCCGCTAACCTTTAGGGCAGGTCTTCCATGCTCAGGCAAAGTTTCTGGAAGGATGCTCAGATATATACCCATAGATTGCTTCCATGGTGATTCTACGTCCCACTAAATAGACAATAAATATTACCTATAAAAATATAGGTATTGTAAAATGTCTTGATTTAAGTGACGGGGAATGTTTCACAATGAAATGCTAAATAAACTCCTGCCAGATTTTGGCAGTAAATTTTCCAGGTAGAGAAGAAACCTATTATTTTAGTCTCTATTAATTAAACATAGTTACACTAGATTTACTATGCATATTATTGCAATAATTTTTTAGCTAGTACTGATTTAATTTAGGTCCTGTGATGCTGGGAATGTTTTCAGTTCACATTTTCTTTTTTTTCTAAAATAATTCACCTATTTTTATTTTATGTGCATTGGTGTTTTGCCTGTCCATATGTCTGTGAGGGTGTTGGATTTCAGTTGCAAGCTGCTATGTGGGTGCTGGGAATCGAACCTGGGTCCTCTGGAAGAAGACCATTGAGTCATCTCTCTAGCCCCAGTTCACCTTTTTTTAATGTAAGCACCCTAGGCATTCTGTATGGATGCAGGAAATGGGTGTATAATGCCCACTCCTTTTCTCTAGCCAGGGTGTCGTATTCTGAGGATTAGTGGTGATTAGACTTGTTTATGTGTACAGAATCTGTCCACGCCCTAAACACCAGGCTCAACAGCAAGACTGCTGGTGACCTATATGTGTGCTTGCTGCTTCCATAGCAAGGTGTCATGCTGTCCAGGGCTGGGGGATGCTTGTCTCAGCTCATCTGCACCTGTCTGCAGCATCCTGCTTGAGAAGCTCTGGCTTGTGAGCTGGGGTAGCTTGGTATAACAGAAAGCTGCAGTGTGCCGGGCACGAAGTTTGAGCTTTTCTTTCTTATTTCCCGTCTCTATCTCTCCCTGCTTCTTCCTTCATTGCCCCCATTCTTGTAATGAACATGCTTAGAATATTTTTAACATAGCAAATATTTGATATAAAGTCTTTGAATAATTGGTGAAAATAGCATAAAGTTATTCATAATTCCAACACTCTAAAATAACTGAATCTACACTGTATGTATAACTTGTGATCATAATTCATCTTAACAGTTTTGTGCTGCCTTTTAAATTTAATGTCTTGCATAAATTTCCTTTTAGAATTAGGTAAGATTTTTTTAACTCAATTTTTTGTTTATTTCAATTTTTATTAATAGTGTTTGTTTTTTCTTTGACAATTCATATGTGGATAGAACACATTCTTATTACTCTCTTCCTGCCCTGTTCATAACTAGATTCTATTCCTCTCCCTACTCTAGGATCTTAGTTTCCCTGTAGTCTCTTCTGTTCAATGCAGGGAGAGGTTTCTCTGTTTTAGTCTGGAGGAGGCTTTGCCTGTGGGCATACATGTAGATATGGAGAAGGTGGTTTGACGCTGTGTTCATTCAGCTCAGCATCAGTCAAGACCCCTAAACCAAGACTTTTCCCTCTTATAAAGAAGGCCTTCAATCCACGTCAGGAGTGTCTGGTTACTCCAGGCTACTCCTGCACCTGTGGGTCATTATGCCTGTTAGAATGGTATTCTCATTCGTAGAGTTTACACCTGGGTAAAATTGGTAATGCCTTTACACTTCCAGAAGTCTGCTAAGTGCCATCTGGCACCATGGGAACTAGTTAGCCTGCAATAAGCTACCAGCTAAGAGGCATCTTGAGTTATCTGCCTTGCACCCAAAACATGCAGTGTCTTCAGCAATAGGGCTGTATCAGCTAGTGTTGATGGGCAAACCAGATGAATGGCAAAAGCCTGGATGGTTGCAGGGAGGTTTTAGGCTCTCATTGACCAACATCTCCTATAAAGGTATCCCAGAGTTGCCACTGGGGTTTTGGTTTGGTGATCTACTCATTCTAGGATAGGCATTGTCTAACTTTGCTTTGTATCTGCCTTCAAATTCCCTTCTGTGTTTTTTAATTCAATTACCAGATCTACTGTATGACCCAACCATCAAGCCCCTGGATATACGTGCTAAGGAATTTATGTCCCATTACAGAGACAGTTGTACAGCCATGCTCACAATAGCTCCATCCGCTATTGCTAAAAAATGGAATTATCCCATATGCCCATCAACTGATGTATAGGTAATGAAGACGTGGTACAAAATTACTCAGCTATAAAGAAAAACAGATTATAATATTTTTCAGATCAAATTTCAGATAAATGGTTGGTAATGGAAGCGTGTTATACTTAATGAGAAACCCTGGATCCAAAAATACATACAATGCATGTTTGTTTTTATTTTTCTCAAATGGGATTCTAATGCTGTCTCTTTGATAATGTGTCTTTCCCTTGGGGTACTTCTGAAAGGCAGGTGGCATCAGGTGGGGCTTGCATAAAACGAGGTAGGACTGCGGCACATAAGGTAAGTAAGGACAGAGAAGGGGTGTATTGGGGTGGAAAGGTTCAGACAGGGATGGGATGGGAGCAGGGGAGACAAGGGAATGTGTAAAGAGTTAAGAAACATGGAATGAGTAAAGTCAACTGCAGTCCTATTGTCTCGTAAGCCAATTAAGAACAAAAAGCAGTTTGAAGGTGGAAAACATGATTTCAAATTTTTGTAAGATAGCCCAATATAGAAATGTTCAGAAAAATAAAGAAATGTTCAGTAATATTTTTATAATTTATTTTTGTATAATTCTCATTCTTCCTACTATTTTAGTTAGCATAGCCTTAAATATAACTAGGCTAAATCTCTAGAATTTTTTTTAATTTATTAAAGATTTCTGTCTCTTCCCCACCTCCGCCTCCCCTTTCCCTCCCCCTCCCCCAATCAAGTCCCCCCTCCCTCGTCAGCCCAAAGAGCAATCAGGGTTCTCTGCCCTGTGGGAAGTCCAAGGACCACCCTCCTCCATCCAGGTCTCGTAAGGTGAGCATCCAGACTGCCTAGGCTCCCACACAGCCAATACGTGCAGTAGGCTCAAAAACCCATTGCCCATGTTCTTGAGGTCTCAGTAGTCCTCATTGTCCACTATGTTCAGTGAGACCTGTTTTAACCCAGGCTTTTTCAGACCCAGGCCAGCTGGCCTTGGTGAGTTCCCGATAGAATTAAAAGTCTGTGTTCCTTCTACTATCTGCATTGAAAGTTATATTCCATCTTACAGGTCATCACTTGATATTAATCTTGCTTGCCTATTAGCCAGGGTGAGGTGGGGTTTGGGTTAGCGGTAGAAAAGGAGAGTCCTCCTTCAGATCTGTGGATAATGACTTTAGGCTCTGCTCCTGTCAAGAGATGGCTTTTGTGGGCACCCCACGGGACATCTAGCTGATAGCTGGTGGGAAGATGTCTATGGGCCTTGCCTGGAGGTGGCATCCTATTGTGTCCCATGGTGTCTCTCCCACTCCATAGCTTGGCACAACAAAGTATCAGTGGGGTTGGGGGGGGGGCTTAGCTCTGTATTCAGAAGTTTTGTATTTTTCTCAGAATAACAATTCCAAAAATATTTAAATTTTTTTGTAATTATTTTAAAACAGAATGAATGTCTAATTCTCACCCATGCCATCTGTGAACAGAAGTCCCCTTTTTGCCTTAATAGCTGTGACTGGATTTTTGATAGTTTGACCCTGAGGAGGGATGGCTTCTTGATGATGATTTTGACAGTGGCCTTTGAGTTCTCAAGAGGTCTATGTTTTCCATGTGTGGGCGAGCTATTTTCTCTATTCTTTCTGAATGAGGAATTTGTACAATTAACTGCCTTTCTACACAGATAAGAGTTTGTCTTAGCGATTTAAGATTTTGTTGTTGTTGTTTTTCTCAAGACAGGGTTTCTCTGTAGCTTTGGAGTAGTTCCTTCCCTGGAACTAGCTCTTGCAGAACAGGCAGGCCTTCATCTCACAGAGATCCTCCTGTCTCTGCCTCCTGAGTACTGGAATTAAAGGCACGTGCCACCACTGCCCAGCAAGGTGTTCTTTAAAGAAGTTAGGGAGAAGATCCTCCTGGCATGAGTTTTTGAAGCCCTTTGTCTTTCAGCTGTGCTGCAGACAGCTATTTTTCATGGAGAAGCATTTTGTTCAGAGGTGATTAAGTGTCACCTTCATTTTTATTACATTTTGCTCTTTTTGTTGGCCTCAGCTTTTCTGCCGTGCTTCGTACGTTTTTATGGCCCCTTAACTTCCCTTTCCACCTCTGTCTGGTTGTCCACACTTGGCTCCGTTGCCGCCTGGCTCTGCTGCTGGCCTGTTTGTCTCGTTAGTGCCGCCTTCCAACCTGTGCCTCAGTACAAACCGACCGCTTCAGAGAAGCATCAGAGGAAAGCCTGCATCTGTCACTACCACGCTTCCTAAAACTGTTAATGTGTGCTAGCACTGTCTAGTGAGTCAAGGCTGCACTTTATCTCCTCTTTCAGAGTTTATTTTTATTTTTAAATATGGATTTAATTGAAATAGAATTACATTCTTTTTCCCTCAAACTTTTCCTCCCACCAACATCTCCTAGCTACTCATCCTCAGTTCCCTTCCATTTTCCCAACTCTCAGAATGATAGTCTCTTACTTTGTATATTTGTGTATACATGTGCACTCATTAATATACAAATATAACCAGGCGAGTCCAGTACAAACACGACCTGCTAGCCTGGTTGTTTGTATATATCATTTCAAACCTGAACACACACAGACACACACACAGACACAGACACAGACACACACACACACACGCACACACACACATTTGTTTCCTCAATCCCAGTAGATGAAAAATGCATGACAGATAAACAAATCTCACCACATGCTGTCTCTCTACAAACCAATGACCTCTGAACAATTCGGATGATAATGACCATTGCCGGAAATATACCTGTCTTGTGAACTGAGTCATTTGTACTTCATAGTGACATTAGTGTGGCTTTTCCATACACTCCAATTTTATCACTTGTATCTTTATTCACAGAGTCAACCCTAACAGTCAAAGATGCACTGCTAACTTGTTGTGCATGTACTTTGGTGGTGGGTATTCAAACTGGCTCTCCTGCTACAAATGGCATCGTGAAAAGGAGGCTCAACCCAGGCAGCAGCTCCTTGAGCTGATTTCCTCATGTACTGGTGAATAGCATCTTAAGGAGCAACATCCATAATAATCGAATTATCATTTTGTGTTTTGAAACGGGGTGGGGGCTGTAACTGAATCATCAGAGATCATCCAGAACCGTTTGTGATGCCCACTAATAACAGCTGGTGGTGACCAGCTGTGGTATTTTCTCATTACTGTGAAGCTGGATCCTGTAATTCACTTATCTATTGACAAAGCCATCTGTCTGCAGCCACAAACAAAGAAAAAGATTGCGTTTAGAAGGCTTCAGAGCGAGAAATCCACTACTTCCTTTTATGAATACTTGTTATATCAGGGAAATCTGTGGCCGTAGGCATTTCTTGGGATTCAATCTAAATTATAAGAACAAACAACACACACAGTTCTTGGCTGAGTTGTGGGCCCTAGTGACATGTCTCTAACTCATTCCAGATTTCATATGTATGTATTTCTCTAGAGAGAAGAAAATAATTCCTGAGAAACATAGAAGAAGTAATCACTATTTGTAATGATTTTAAAAGTATGAAACAAAATTTGTTTAAATTGGGGCACAAATGACACCTATGTGAATAAGCACATTCTTCCTGTTGAGCACGCCGCTGTCGAAGGCGGAAACTCCCTGTGCAGCCCCCATTTCTGCCACAGCAACACAGTGAAGCTCAGAGGCTACTGAATCCTCTTGCATTCTCCTAAATCAGAAAAACCTGTTCCTGCATTGCTTCTCCCTTCTTAGGAGGGCTAGTAAGATTCCTTAGAAGTGTAAATGTCTTTCTTCTCTGTGATGTAGGGCAGATTATAAGCCCTAAGTTCAATATTTGCAAGTAATTACCAATTAAGTTTGGTGGTGATCTTTGTTTATTAAAACAAAATATTTTATGTTAAAATATCCAAATAAATTCATATTCATCATTCTAAAAATGTGACTTTTGCGCTATAAGTCACATATATTTTATTTTTTCTGCCTTATTCTTTATAATGCATTGGTTAGAGTAGTAGTTAGAATGGATTAGAAATTTTGGGATGTATATTTTTATTCATATAAATTGCTCCATAAATATGTAAGAAAAGCTTGGGGTGTTTTGTGAGAAATGTATCGTGCTTTAAGTGTAAAATATCTGTTCCCATGAATATGCATCCTTGAGACGTCAGACTGAGTCCACTGGATAGCACTTAAAAGTGTGTCAGTTTATAAAATAGGTTACTGGCTATGCCAGTACGATCTGTTCAGACTTTGTTGATAATATATTCCAATCTTCTATCTGGGGGCTTAAGTGTTTATGTTTTACTATAATAATTACCATTCATTGAAGCATGTGAATGTTTTTAGGATCAAAACCAGATTTTCAGTTTCTGGAAATTTTGTAATAAAATTCTGAATGTGAACATCTCAAAGTTATAAAGTTTTGGTAATATGAGAAATGGATTTTTATAACCTATTCTAGGCAGCATTGTATATTCCCAAAGTCTTTGGGATGTGATTCTACCTAATCCCTAAAAAATCTCAGGAAGATAGTTTGTTTTTATCTTTCTGTGCCCATGAGGTAGTCTGTTTTTATATTGTTCAAGGTTCTTAGGTATGTGATTATAGCAATTCTCCTAAGAACAGAAAAGAATGTTCTACAGCGTCTCAAAAATCTATTCAAAAGTTTGCCTGCTAAACAACATTCATACTCACATTCAATATGCTTGTGAGTAAGCATATTGTGAAATGGCAGGAGGAAGACACATTTAAATTAAAATTATGATTAGTCTTTTGCATAGCTTTTCTGAACCTTATCAACCTTCCTGAATTAAAAATAAAATTGCAAAACAAAACAACTACACAATTCAATTTTGCCAAACTGTCTTCAGGCACTGTGCTCCAGGTTGCCAGCTTTTGTGAACTCATACTGTCACGCATGCTGGGATGGGTTTGCTGCCATTTGAGGTTTTGAGTCATTTCTGTTTCTGTACTAATCCCTCACCATACTCCTTTAAATAACCCAAATAATCCTCACTCATTCACCAACCTGAACATTTTCCATACTTTGTTCTGTTGTGTACTCCTTGTCTCAAGGGTGGGAGAGGGAAGAGAGAGAGAGAGAGAGAGAGAGAGAGAGAGAGAGAGAGAGAGAGAGAGAGAATCATCTTCATCTTCCCATGAAAAGTTTTGTCATTCAACACAGGTGAACCCACAGGTCTTCTCCTTCAGAATTCCTCCTTTACTCCATCACTTAGTTTCAGCCACCACCACCAAGAGACACTCTTTGCCTGGAAACCCACTGGTCACATCAGCCTGGAAACCAGTTGATGGTCAATCAAGTTCCTGTCCTCCAACTCCAATTTTCTAGTCTTAAGTCCAGCCCTATAGCAGCCGACCCACTGAGGCCACTTCTCTTTCCTCCTATTCCCAGTGGAGTCCACAGATACTCTTCAGCCTTCCTACCTCTCCTTCTGTCTTACCTGCCAACACCTGGAGGCACTCTTGCCCTGAAACGCTGCTGGGCCCTTTGTCTGGGAATCAGGCAGGTAGATCTCCACTCCCCTTCCTGTCCTTTATATAGAGTTCCCCAGTCTCATCCCCAGCCCCTGTAGACCACACGTATGGACCTGGACACTCTTTCTGATTCTGCTTTCTGAAGACCCCACCAGATATCATGGAGGACTCAGATTTCAAGGCTGGGGAAATCTATATAACAGGGGGAAATAGAGAAATCTTTTCTCCAAACAACAGCTCTCTTTGCAAGGAATTGTTCTTCCTAAAAAGTTTTATATGCCTGAAAAGATAAAACGTTATCAAACTTCTAATTCTCCCTTTTGTTATTTCTGTAGCATGTCATAAGCTTATCTCCTAGGCAAATGGATCCCTTTGATGGATACATTTGATCATATAAAGTCAGTGTAATCTTTAAGGCCAGTGATAAACTCATAGTGGTCTGTGTAGGTTCTCTTCTATGTAAGGCTTTTGCATAGAAGATAATATTGAATAGATGAGTAGAAACAATTGGGTTCAGATGGTCACTTATTCATAAGATTAAGAAAATGAAAAACCTCTTAGAAAGATGAATGTTAAAATACATTTCAATGCATCTTGGACTTTTTGTATATCTGCTGAGCATACAAGTGATCATATAGGAGATATATTGGCCTCACTCATATGCTAATATGTGCCATTCATGAGTACACAGTATGGCCCATTTAGACGGACAAAAATGCAAGTTGGCATTATCTGTTCAATATTCCCAACTTCAAATTCTTCCTTGTACCACTTACATACGTTCTGTTCGTCCCCAGTTCATCCAGATTTAGAGAGCAGCAAGGTCTGTCTAAAGACATTGCACACTCAGCACTAGCAGGGTGTAAAATTTGTAGGGTTGGCTCCGGTGGTAGATAAGCTGTAAGGGAAGACTGTGGTTATTAAAATAAGATAGTGACTCCTGGCTGCCTTTGCCAAGAGGTTTATTATAATGGGATATGGATCTTGTTAATTAACTCAGTAAAAAGTACTACATCTAGAAGGTCCCCTCTGGACACTATAGAAGTGACACTTTATATGTTCTAAAGAATGTTATTAAAACCATCAGCTTTTGCTCAAATGCACATAGTGCCCATAAGCTTGTTTGAGCGAGTCACGTGGATATAATATTTAAATTTCAAAATGGGGTCCTGATCAAAATGAAAACCCTTAAAGGAAATACCAAGCTGCAGCTTCGCACTTGTTATTTCTAGTTTATCTGAGATCATAATGTCACAAGGAACAGATACTGAATGAGAGAACTTTTGAAGATGCTTGGCTACGGGACTTGACAGACCTTTGTGCCTGTGCTTCAAGTGTGTTTCTGACTGAGTCATCTCCCCAGCCAAAAGTTGGCTTTTGACATGTTATAAGAGTAATTTTATGCTTATTGGCCAGTAGTCAGGCAGGAAGTATAGGCACGGTGAGCAGGCTAAGAATTCTGGAAAGTGGAAAGGCAGAGAGAGATGCAGTCACCAGCCAGATGCCCAGGAAGCAAGATGAGAATGCCTCACGCAGTAAAGGTACCAAGCCAGGTGGCTAAACATATGAATTATAGGTTAAGTTGTAAGGGCTAGTTAATAATAAGCCTGAACTAATAGGCCAAACAGTTTATAATTAAAAAAGAGTAATTTTAAAATGAATAAGTTCAGTAGGAATTGCTTATAATTTAATTTCCTATAATATGGTCAACTGATTGATTAGATATAGTATATGTTTTCTGTATCTATAAAATGCCTTTGAGAGAAATATGATACTGGTCATGTGAAAATATGTATTAATCAGTAAATTTCATATAATTTGGGCTTTGCTAGAGATTTGGAAAGGGAATATATAAGACAGATTTATTTAGAAATCAGGTTGTCCTTATGTATTTAGGAAATACATATCTACATGCACCTATGCAGCAATAATTAATAAAAAAGAGGCCATGAATTTTAAAGAGGAACAAGGAGGACTATATGGGAGGGCTTGGATGGAAGAAAAAGAAAGGAAAGTGATATAATTTTATATTATAATCACAAAAAATAAAAGAAATTTAAAACTATCCATCAAGGAGCAATTTGAAGTCACAATAAAGCTCAGAAGGCACAAGCAAGCCAAGGCCTGTACAATCCCATAGACTGTGATCATGGTCTCTGATCATGATGGGATACAAACTCTTGGACTTGAGGAAAAAATGCCAGAGAAGTCTGATTCTTCAGTTATATATCTTTGAGCTCCAGATGCCATCTGGAGTCACAGATGTGGACAAGCTCTAGGACAGAGCTTTGTCTCCTAGAATTTTGTCTGCCTGTCTCCAGATAATGACTGAGAGGAAATCGTCTATCCTCTTTTTCTGTTTCTTGTGTAACTTCAAAGTGCCTTTTCTGTTTCTAAGTGTATCTTCAGAATCAGGAAATTCTTCCATTTACATGGGCAAATACAACACAAATCATTGTTTTGGAAATGGACCTGGTTATAATTCCTGTCCTGTAAGAGCTCGGGGGATTGGAATTCTAGTTTTACTTTTTATATATTGTGTATATTTTAGTTGATGACTTGATATTTCTGTGTGTCTCACCTTGTACTTCTGTTATGAATATCAGGAGGATTATACAGTAGGTGGGTTTCCAGTTGAGGTATTAATACATGTAGGTATTTAAAATAATACCAACTACTTATTAATAGTAGAGTTATATCTCACTTAATGATAGGAGCATTTTCTGAGGGGCTGAACTGATAGCCTATCTTATCATTATGAAAACATCACATACTGTACTCAGCAAGCTCAGATAGCTACAATATCATTAGATGGCTTAGCTTTATGGGACAGCTCTCATCTGTTGCTGACCAAAAGAGTATCACACTATGTCACTGTGATATAGTTTGTCATTATTATTATTCAGTCAAGATCTCGTATCTTATCTCTAATTATTTAAGATCTTTCTCCTCCAGCAGCAGCATGCCATCTCACTGACTCTGCCTACTTTCTCTATATATCGTTGCCAACCTGGCTGTATTCTGTTAAGCCATTGGCTGAAAGCAGCTTCTTTACTAACCAATGGTATTCACAGAATACAGAGGGGAATCCCACATCAATGACTTCTTTTCAGCTGATCACAATTTTAATTACCTAGTTCTCTATTTTCTACATCTCTGTTAGGCCTTGAGATCCATTATCTATATTTTTGAGTCATTTTGATGTGTTCCGTGCTTAAGATTGAGTTGATATAATAAGTTTGGAGCTTAAAAAAAAACTTTGGATAAATGAATAACTTAATTGACAGTGACCAACAGCTGGAGAAACCATCTTGCACTCATTATCAAGTTCAATCTCAAATCAACCACGTGAGGTAAGCAGGACAAGTGCAATTATCTCCAGGTTACAGTGAGATTCCATCTTGGAAAAGATTAATTGATTTGATTACAGCCACATGGTATCAAGAAGAGTGTCTTATTCGGGTGCGATGGTACATGCCTGCAATATTAACACTTGAGGGATAGAAGCAGAAGGATCACAAATTCAAGGTTATCCTCCACTACACAGAGAGCTTGAGACCAGTCTAGGTTACGTGAAAATCTATCTCAAAATACCTAGAAACAACAACAACAACAAAATGGAAGTGAGGTGATATCTTGAGAATTTTATTCTTAGCCCATTTCTCATTACATTTCTCCATTTTCTGAATCCACAAGTATCAAAAGTAAAAGTAGATCTTGAAATCAATCTCAAAGTTGCTAACAGAAAAATCCATATGACATATTTAGGCAGCTAAATTATAGAAAGGAATATGCCTCCTCTTTATTTCTTCTACCAAGTAGGTTTTGCCAAATTTTTGGAGGAGATAGAACAAAGGGAACTGGCTTGGAAACTCAGAAATGCATTTATGAAATGGAGAGAAAGAGAGAGAGGGAGAGGGAGAGGGAGAGGGAGAGGGAGGGAGGGAGGGAGGGAGGGAGGGAGAGAGAGAGAGAGAGAGAGAGAGAGAGAGAGAGGATGCTAAGTTTGAAAGGTGTGTTAAGGAGGAAAATCAGAGAGAATCAGCCTCCCCTTAACAGAGCTCTGTTTGTTGAAACAAACATTTCATTTGTCTGAAAAAATAAATTTTCTGTATTGTTTGCATGAGGATTATTTCTGAGGCGTTATTTGTCAATTAGGCAAAATCCCTTATCTCTCCTACTTGCTAAAACCTCAGCTAACATTAAAGAGTGTGCAAGTGCTCAAAAGTCATTCTGGACAAAGGCACAGCAATTAGAGTTACGTTTTAAATGGAAAGGTGCCTGAGCTGTCCATGCGGCTGGATTCTCCTCTCTATAAAGTGGAAAGGTTGCACACTAGATGGTTCTTAGTTATTTCAGCCTTAATGTTACTAATGGAGTCTATACTGAGAGGGGATGGTGGAGTTGTATTTAGTAGTATTTATTAATAAGTGAGTAAACCAGAGTGAGCTGTTTCTCAAATGTACATCATTTTATCTTGAAAGGAGTCTCTAGTTGATGAATTCTCTCCAGAAAACACAGGAATTAGCCTTCCATGAGTGTGTCTATGAACTCTCAGATGAAAAGATCAAATGTACTTGTCGAGTGGCTCCAGGTATGTGTGGTGGACTGAGGAGGTGCATTTGTTCACAGTCCGTGGGGGACAGAACTTCATCACAATGTTTAGCCAGCGGAGTTTGAATCCTAGCTCTGAAACTAACTCCTTCTGTGGTGCTGAGAGCACTGTATTCTGTCTGTGCTTCACTCTATCAAATCCCATAAATCTTTTTAATTAATGAGATCATGTATTAAAATATTTATGTCCCAAATGTCACTGCTATATAAGCTATTCCTTATTTAATAAAATTATGGATATTTTAGTATAAATTATTCATACTTCCATGTTACAATTAAATTAGGGAGAAAAGAGAACAACATCATCCTTGTTAGCATGATTACTAAGAAATATAGCTTTAGAGTTTGATTATTTTAAACTATTTTACTAATACAGAATGATAATGAATTTATTCTGAGCTGATGGAAACTTAGCTTAATTAGTAACATTGTCCCTTTCTTACTTTGAGAAGGTATTTTGGTTACTTTAGCTCTAGTTCTCTGACTTTAAATGAAGTGCTTTCCTCACCTAAGCCAGGATTTATGGGGTACGATTTCTGGTAACATAATTCCGTCTGTCTGCAAAGTTCCCAGGGTGGAAAGCATCAAATATAGTGTGGGGATTGTGCACAGTTTTAAATCCTCCCACTCATCTTCCTTCTTTGATTATTGTAAGTAATTGGATTGTTGTACTCAGCTGGATTGAGTCATGCACATTTGTTGGCACTGAGGTTGCTACTGGCTACCCATTTATTTTGGAAATGGCTTTAAAGCAGAAACACAGGAAATCCCAACTCAAGCATTTCAGTTATTTAGAAACATTTGCATGCATGCAGTTCCCAGAGAAAATATTCCCAGGTTTTACTCATGATTACTTTGATATGGTTGGGAGCTTATTTCATAGACAGTGATCTAAGAAGTTACTATCTTGCAACAGGTACAGGATGGGGTATATTGTAAGGAGATGGAGAGAGGCAAAAACAGAATAACTACTTTTTAAAAATTTAATTCAATTCATGTACATGGGAGTTTTTCGTGTATGTATATTCACTATGTGCATGACTGGTGATTGAGGCATCCAGATCCCTTGGAACTGGAGAGATGGGTGGTGGTGAATCACTACATATACGCTGGGAACTGAAACCGAGTTCTCTGCGAGAGAAACGAATGGTCTTAACCTCTGAGCATTTTCTCCAGCCCCAAGAATAAGTACTTCATGAGTAATTCTTATGCTTCAAGTACTTAAAGTTAGAAATTATGTGACAGAGGATGATTTGAAGGTGGCTCAATGATTTGGAGGACAACTTAGTTTTATGACTTAGAATTTAGCTAAATTGTTTACAAAATCCTACTGTAGTTTTCTGTGTTTTAAAGCCTAAAAATTGGACAAGAAAGTTGGAAATAAACTAGGAGAAACACCAAACAATAGTTCTGAATAATAGCCTCACCATTCTTACCATTTGGTGTGCCAGGATTTCTCTATTATGTCTCAGATAATTCAATATCATGAAAATTTCCAGATGGTCCAAAAACGTTTCTTAATATTCCTTCCCAAGCATAGTGTATATACACATATTAAAAATATTAAAAATGGAAGAATTAGGATAACCAAAACAAATCATTTACAAAAAAGGAACTTCTGGAGGCATGACAATTCCTAATTTCAATGTTTACTACAGAGCTACAGTGATGAAAACAGCCTGGTATTAGCATGAAAACAGACAGGAGGACCAATGGAACCGAATCAAAGACCTGGATAATCAATCCACACACCTATGAACACCTGAGTTTTGACAAAGAAGCAAAAAATATAAAATGGAAAAAAGAAAGCATATTCAACAAATAGTTTTGGCATAACGGGATACCAATATGTAGAATAATGAAAATAAAATCATATCTATCACCATGCATAAAACTCAAGTCCAAATGGATCAAAGACCTCAACATAAAGGCAGCCACACACAGCCTCATAGAAGAGAAAGTGGGAAGTACACTTGAATGCACTGGCACAGGAGACCACTTCCTAAATACAGCCACAGTAGCACAAACACTGAAAGCAACAATTAATTAATGGGACCTCCTGATACTGAGAAGCTTCTATTAAGCAAAGGACATGGTCAGCAAGATGAAACAGCAGCCTACAGAATGGGAAAAGATCTTCACCAACCCCACATCAGACAGAGGACTGATTTCCAAAATATACAATGAACTCAAGAAATTGGTCATCAAAAAAAAAATAATACAATAAAAATAGGGTACAGACATAAACAGAACTCTCAAAAGACTCTTAAATAAATACTCAGCATCCTTAGCCATCACAGAAATGCAAATCAAAAAAAAAAACTCTGAGATTCAATTTTATACCTGTCAAAATGACCAAAATCAGAAACACTGATGACAGCTTATGGTGGAGAAGATGTGGGGTAAAGGGAACATTCCTCCATTGCTGGTGGGAGTGCAAACTGGTACAGCCCCTTTGGATATGAGTATGATGATTTCTCAGAAAATTAGGAAACCTTCCTCGAGACCCAGCAATACCACTTTTGGGTATAGACCCAAAGATGGCTCAAGCATACAACAAGGACATGTGTTCAGCTATGTTTCTTTCTTCATTTATCATTTGATAGTTTTATACAAATGCATAATGAATTTATCACTTTTGTCCCCTGTAACTTTCTCTCTTTCCCCATTCTTTCCCTCCTATTTCCATCTCTCACCACCTCCTTTCAGCCCCCATTGCCATCTGTCTTCCCTCCTCCATCTATGGCTGAAACCCTCCTTTTTCATCAAATCTCTTTTCTAACTTCATGTCTTTTTATGTGATGATCTAATTTTAATTAAGGCTACTTAATTGATGTTTCCTCCTTGCAGATGACTTTAGCTTATGTCAGTTTGACACAAAATTATCCAGTACAGTAATCAACCGTTTTACTCAGCTACAAACCCTGTGAGTTACAATAAAAGCTGACCTGACAACACATGATACTGGTGCTGTAAAAGAAGACTGCATGTTTCCAGCCACCCAGACCCGAATAATCACACAGAAACTTATCAACTACAACACTTTTGGGCTAGTAGTTTATGTGTATTTCTAGCTAGCTCTTATATCTTAAATTAACACATTTCTATTAATCTGTGTATCACCATGAGGCTGTGGCCTACCTGCAAGGATCCCACAGTGTCTTTTTCCTTTGGTAGCTACATGGCATCTCTGCCTACTCTCTCTCTATATATATATCTGTTCTGATTTGCTGCCTGGATTTACTCTGCTAAGCTATTGGTCAAAACGGCTTTATTCATCAACCAATAAAAGCAACACATATACAGAAGGACATCCCACATCACCACTCAGCTACAAACCCTATGAGTTACCATAGAAACTGGTCTGACAGCAGGTGACCATTGGTGCAATAGTGACATGGATATTATGGGAGTAATCAGTTGTTCTGAGGGACGCCTCCTAACATTAAATTTTGCAATAATATGACATGATAGTATAGTAATCTTATGGCTAAATAATACATTTTGTGTAAATGTTGATGGGTTTATGATAAAAAGGATTCTTACCAGTAGAAGAGGTATAGTTGTTATTCTTAATTATGTACATTTCTAAATCTCATTTTTACAAATTCTGGAACTAATGTTATAATAATAGTTGTTAATGACCCAATAAAACCGGTAAATAGAGAAAACAGCTTTATCCCTTATAATAGTTAATTAGAGGAGACAGGAATTTAATTTTACATCAAAAGGCTAAAAGGACAATTAATCAGACATGTCACCTACAAAATGTTGAGATTCAAAAAAGTTACTATCTTAGCATATATCCTGGGCTCTTTGACGACCTGTTGTGTCTGTCTAGGAAAATCACTCCAGGTGTTCTATCTTTTGAGGCTTAATGTTCAAGGGGCCACTTCCGGAGTGGCCGTTTTCACCTGGGTGATCATTGCCTTTGGTACCAAGACCTCTTTTGCTCCCACTCTAGTGTAACGTCTAGAATGGTATGAAAATGACCTTCGAGAAATGGCCCTGCGTGTCTCATTGCCCGCTTAATTATTGTAACGTCATAGTGATGCGTATCATTTTCACTCACAGATGGCCTCACCTTTTGGACAAATTTTTAGATATTCTCTGAGTTATTTTTAGATATTCTCTGAGTTGCCGCTGTGTTCCCACCAATAAAAATTACTTTCTTTGCATAACAATATGTAGTAAGGTTATTTTGCTCAATTCAAATATTCTTCTGAACACTCTTCCTCAATCTTCTCCTCCACTGGGTAGAAACTACTAATAACGAATTTCATCTTACATGTCATCCCCTCTAAGAGGCAAGTATCCCTGGAGCTGAAGGTGCTTTCCTGAAAATGTTGCAGAACTGGATACAAATGTGATTGCTTCCCACTTCACTGCTACAGAGGGAGACTTCCTTATTGATAATTGATGTGTCCATAGTACTTCTATCTGGCAGAATCTAGAATGACTTGTTAAGGACATTTAGGGTTTTCCTAAAGGATATGGAAAACTAGGGTTTCAATTTCCCATTCTTGAACCAGACTGCCAAATGAGGTCTTCTAAGGTATGTAGTTTGGGAAGTGATATGCCAGCTCCCTCGGTGTAAGCAGCTTTGATAGTCCATCGGTAGCACAGTCAAGAGAGGTTACATTCCTAGTAATTTACAACCACAAAAGCATTCCTCCCATGGCACTGTGAAAGTTAGACACAAGAAGTGATGGTTTATCCAATGACAAATTAATGATTAATTTGTTCCCCAGAGAATTACCATGATATGTATTGACCATCTTGCTTCAACTAAATACCATAGACAGGATAGTTTATAAACAGCACACATTCCCTCCTCTCAGTTCTGAAGGTTAAGAGTTCAAGGAACAAGGTGTCAGCAGACTAGGTGTCTGCTGTGTGCTCCTTTCTCATAGAAGATAACATGTTGTCACCTGGTGCAAAGGGCAGGACAGCCCTGTGGGTTTCCTGTATAAGGGCACTGATCCCAGTCTTGAGAACTCTTCCCTTTGCCTACCTGCTCTGGCCAGTTTGTGTACCCAGTGCCATCCTGTGAATTGTAGGCCACTGTGAACCTTCAGACTTTTTACCACAGTTGAGTTTCTTTTAGGGATTGGCTGCTTTGTGAACTTCGCTCCTCAGTTAGATGCTGTGCGCTCGGGTCTCCACTTCTGTCTTTTCTAACCCAGATGCTATCTCATGTTTGATTTTTAAACATATGTATTTAAGTCTTTGAGGAAACACAGAAGTATTTGTTCCATAAAAATGAAACTGAACACTTTAAAAATGAAGATAAATATGATGGTTCAAATAATCTCTGCTTACCACTCCATTTCCCGAGAAGCCATGCAGGTAATAAGAACAGAGTGGAGAGTGTCTTGGGTCGATTATCACAGCACAGTTGACTACACATTCACGGTGGATACACAGATGTTCCTCTGAGAATTAGCCTTCTAATAAAGGTAGAAAGATTCTCCTATTTTACATATTAAAAAAAACAGGACATGTGAAATTTGATTTGGAAATGAGAAAATGAGAATGCATTGGGGAGTTACTATTTTGGATAATACTTATATAGAATGATCATTGTCTCAGATTGATCTTAAAATATGTAGTTTGTTTTAATTTTCTCACAATATTATATTAGTGAACTTAGAAATTTCTTCTGCAAGGGTTTTCCACTTTATGCAGTTAAAATTAAAATGATGGGAAAATGGAGATATCTTCAAATGTATAACATTGGACAAATTCAGAAATATTAATTTATAAAGCTTATGCTTAGAATATAGGTCAGGTTTATACAATAATATTTAATTTTATAATAAATATTTCATATAAAGCAAAATACAGATGAGTTTAGGACTTAAAACACAAACATCATTTGACTGGGAACAATAAATTAAGAACTGCAATAGAATAGAATATATTGAGAAGATACGAGGACCATGGGGCTCTAAATCATCTTACAGTAATACTGATTTCTGTTCTACCATGGTGAGATAAATAACTCCCATTTTACCATCTTTTTCTGATAGTCTCCTTGCTGCTCTGTACCACTCATTAATTTGTAAGTAAGACTCTGTAAACTCATGTGGTATTTACCAAAAAGACTTTAGAGAATCATGGACCTGGGCACAAGAACACCACTCTTTTAGGAGACAGCCACCTGTCTGTGAAGTCTTAGGAACCTGGCTTGCAGGATCCAGCATCAGTGCAGTGAGTCTGTGCAAGGATATCCATCCAGATGCTGTGTTCACGAAGAGGACCCATTTTCTAGACATCATTGATTCAGATTCATAATCCAGGAAGATCCAGTTGATTAATCGGTTCAATATCTGTGCAAGGGCAGCGAGAACTCTCTCATGGTGGGATGTGAAGGCTATTTTTCTGGGAAACTCTTCCAAAGAGAGAATGGAATGAGGGTGGAGAGCAAGAAGTGAGACAATAAGAAAAGAATAAATGTTCACTGAATAGATATGTCTTTCTCTGAGATGCATGCTTTCATATTTTTTTCTATTTTTTTTAATTGAGAAAAAGAAAAAAAAGTTTCCGCCTCCTCCCAGCCTCCCATTTCCCTCCCCCTCCTCCCACCTTTCTCCCCCTCCCCCCACTCTTCTCCCCCTCATATTTTTAAAGATGTAAGCTACAAAGATATGGCTGTACTGTACTGTCTACAAAATGTCACTGTCATTGTTACTTTAGAAATAGGCCAGCTTTTGTTAAAATATCTCAGTAGAAACAAGACCCGTGTGACTTACCACTCAGAGGAAATGTGGGTATTTCTCTCTCATCTCTGACATATCTTTCTTCGGCCGTTAACTTTATCATTTTAGTCTTACTCTAAGATTATGTTAATTTATAAATTATTATTTTTATTTCCTCCCTCATTACTACCTTAAGTTGCCACCTACCATTTACTTTTCTGTGAGCTCTTAGTTGAGCTTGTTAACAAACAGATTGGTGGTTTGAAAGAGAAATGGGAGGAACCGCGTCACACTGTGTGGGATTTGAAGGTTCATATACCTTCGCTATTTCCAGTAGCTCTCTTTGTTCCATGTTTGCAGGTTGGATATAAACTCTCAGCTCCTGCCCCAGTGCCATTCCTGCCTGCCTACTATCATACTCCCTGGTCTGATGACCATGGACTCTAGCCCTCTGAAACTGTAAGTCACAATAAACTCTTCCTTTCTTAGTGCCTTGTTCATACTGTCTTATCACAGTAATAGAATAGCGACTAAGATACAGACCTAAAACCAGGATTTACTCAGAATTATTTTATGGGTGAGAAATAAAAATTTTATCAGTGAGGACAGAAATGAGACAGAGAACAAGACTTTCAATCTAGCCTTTGTGATCAATACTCTGCTGCTATGGACAACTGGACCTTGGTATTGCCGGGAAAGTCAGCAGTTGGAGAAGGATGCTGTTTTGTATTACAGTGTTCTTCCTCAAGTAGGGTCTTAAATAGGCCAGGAAGCCTTAAGAACTAAAGGCTTTAAAGATGAAAAGTTGGGGAGAAAGCAGAGAGTTAACCATGTGGAGACAGAGAAAGGTTGAACAGTGTCTGCTGGGGCATAAATACCCAAGGGGGAAAAACACAAAACCTGGGAGGAAGCCGAAGCTATGGCACCCAGGTTCTGCCAGCTCTCCCTGCATGACTGAAGGGCTGGACTCCAGTTGTTGAGGATGCTACTGGCTGACTATGCTGTGCATATTTCTCTCAAAGTTGTCTTTGAAAGGAAGTCATCTTGCTTAATGAAATGCAGCGCAGTCAGGGCTAGCTCATGCCCTGCCTCTTGAAAAACGCAGGGTGGCAAGCCTGCTCCCCATCTCCCTACTGATCTCCTTGTGAGAGTCACTGAGGCTACTCTTAGTTTTTTTCCCCCTCTGTTGATGTGAGACAATGCTCGGAGAAAAGCAACTAAGAAGAGAAGGTTCATTCTGGCTCACAGGTCCAGGGTGGAATTTGCCATATTGAAGCCAAGACCTGTGGAGCTCGAGTCAGCTGGTCACATCATATCCGCAATCAAGACACATGAAGGGATCAATGAATGCATACTGGTGCCCAACTCGCTTTCTCCATCTTACTCAGTTCTGAATCTCTTGCAGAAGAAATGATCTTAGCCATAGTTAAGATAGGTCTTCCGATGTTAACTGAAAGAATCGACGTGATCCTTCATAGGCATGCGCAGAGCCCCGTTTCCCAGGTGATTCTAGCTTCTATCAGATTGACGTTTAGCACCATGCCATCACCTGCTGAAAATATGTCAAGGCTTAAGGCTGCCTCTATGGCCATACTTGCCCTGCTTGACTAACCTTTTCTTTTAGTTGGTGTGTTTTAATCTCTGTCCAGTGAATGACTGTGCAGTGTGTTCATCGGCTTTGCCTGTCTATAACAAAAACCTGGACTAATGAATTCACCAAAAAGCGAGACTTACTTGTCTCCTGGCTTCAGAGGTTCTAGTTTTCAACTGGCTGGTCCCTTTATTTGAACAGTAGGTCCACGACCCATAAATGGCCAGTAGGCTCACCTCTTAGAAGTTCCACCTTTCAATAGCACCAAACTTTTGAACTTAGAGATCATTCCCGATCAAAATAAGCAGCAAGCATGCTTGGTAAACTCCCTGTAATCAGATTTCCTCCAGAACATTGGTTTTAGAGACCCTTACTGAAATGAATAGGTATTAAGGAGTACGATACTTAGGAGGGGAGAAGGACTCTTGCCCGACTCTCCTGCAGTGGGGTGAATGGTGATGGTTACTGTGCACACAGAGATGAATGCTGATCTGAGTGCTCCTCCATGTATAATCAGTGCTGTTTTCTGATGCACCTTCTCTCTGCATTGTAATAGGGAGCACTTGTACATTACTTTGACATCTGTTATATTACAGGCACCAAAGAAATGTTGGCTCACCAAGCATACAAAAATATTATTTTATGTATTGTTATGAAAATAAGCAGCTTTGGAGTTAGGAGACTAAGCGCGTGCTGAGAGAGGCTGGCTGCTGTGTGCACCATCATCCACCCGCCAGACTTCGAGAGGTGGTGCCACTCTGAGCTTTCTTCAACACTACTGAGAAGCAAACGCTAAACAGCTTACTGCAATTAATTTTCTGGGCAGGTAATGACCTGCATTATTGGAATCTTAATGCTGCCTTGCTATTTACTCTTCATGACTTCTGGTTCACCCACAACAGCGGTCTGCTCTGGCCTTGCAGACATTGATTTTGCACGAAACTTTCCATCCCTCCTCGTCTTTGTGAGGGCCAGCCATTATAATCTAAGTCTGGGCAGGTTACCCAAACGAAGTTCTTTACTTCCTCCAACCATTATTACCTGGGACTCTGGCCAGAGATGAATTTCAATGGTGGCTAGAGTCTCAGTTGTTTAGATGCAGGAGGAACCATAAGCTGAGATCACCCGGCCCCCATCCAAGAACAGACCATTCAAAGGAAATTCCTGGCATTCCAAAGACTGTAGATAGAAACACTCTCCGGTGAATGGTCACCAGGAAACCCTAGATAAATGTCAGCCAATCAGGGGTCTCCTTTGCTGGCTTTTGTGGGGACCCATGAATTTGGGCATAACAGTCTTGACTAAAATCAGGGTTTTTAACTTTGCAGTGCTCCTCTCTTCCAGAGCTGTGACATCATTTTTCCACTATATGAACTCAAGTCACTTGCTGAAAAGACTCTCTCTTATTCTCATAGTTAAAAACTCATTTCTTTCCTATTTATCTTACTGTATCTCTCAGTTCCTTAGGCCAGGGCAGAGGAATGACAGAGGGAAAGAGCCAACATTCTCAGGCCTTCTTTTCTAAGAGCTAGGAAATTAGGCTGGCCCTTTTCCCAGGAGACTATTATGGAAAAGCTGAGGCATGGCATGGGCCTGAAAAATAAAAGATTATGTCAAGAAAAGTAGAATAGAAGGAAGATCCCTCCCACCTCTGGGAAAGAACAGAGCCAGCGTTTCCAGTTTTTGACCAGATAAAGATATAAAAATGGTGAATCCTTTGTATGCTTGACCAGTAAGCATTTTTACTTTTTGTCAAATGAGTCAATGAGTGGAGCTTTAGCATTTCAGCAAAGCGATCTCATGGACCTAATGAGGTTAACAAGCTAGAAGAGGGCTCTTAGGCTTAGGAAAAATAATTTACTCATGAAAAGAATTTTTAATTAAATGCAAAGCCCTTCATCGAAGTAGAACAATTTGCTAGGCAGAGATAAGAGGGACAGATAGGCCTGAGAGGAGACGATAGCCAAGTGTGAGGTTGCAGGGAGTTTAAAAATCAAAGTGTTCATCCAAACGTTCCTGTAGCCGTCATCATCCTGACATTCCCACACAAAAAGGAAAGAACACACAGAATAGGACGAGGACAACGTAAAGGTTCTTCTCCACTGGTGTAGCCTACTGTGCAAACCTGCTCATACTAGCTTTCTCGACTAATGTCACAAGTTACTACAAAGTGCCCTTTAAGGATAGAAAGTTATTCTCTCAAAACTCTAGAAGCTAAAAATCTGAAATCCATCATTGGCAGGGCCATATGCCTTTCTGGGCTCCAAGACCCTTCCTTTATGTTCCTAACGTGGTTGGTAACACATGCTTTTCATTAGATGTCACGTGAAGTCTTACTCTCTTTTCATTAGATGTCACGTGAAGTCTTACTCTCTTTTCATTAGATGTCACGTGAAGTCTCACTCTCTTTTCATTAGATGTCACGTGAAGTCTTACTCTCTTTTGTGCCTCTTTCTCTACATCTCTATACCTCCCTCTGTGTTCTCTTTTCTTATAAAGTCTTCGGATCAGAACATATTTTCATCTTAGTATTGCAATTGAAAATTCCTTGTATGTGAAATGTACTTCCAAGAAAGCTCTTCAGATTAGGATTTACCTTCATGTTTAAGTATGTTTTGACTCCATGTTCTTTTTCCCCTGCTTTATCACAGTCTGTATGACATTTAGTAACATTGACCTCCTTGATTTTCTTTGATTGTTTGCATATAGTAAGGTTGCCTTTGCATGAGAGAAAATTATGTTTTGACAAATGCTTATTGTCATGTGTCTATCTTATTTATCATGCAAAAGAGTAACACAATAGAATTCCATGTGCCTTGCTAAATTAAGCCTCTTCTCCATTCTAAGGCCTATATAAACATTGATCTTTTTATTTCTCTATAGTTTTGCTTTTTCCAGGATACATAAGTGGAATATTATGCTATGTTTCAGACTGGTTCCTTTAAATCAGCAATATGCACTTAAAACTTACTCAGGCTGCATTGTGGATTGATTGTAGCTTTGAAAGAATGCCAATTTGTGACCTGTCTGCTTTATTTATTTACTTATTTTTACAAGATGAGTGAAGAGATTTTGTGAACCTCTAGTTTTTTATCTTTATGAATAGAGATAATATATGTTTATGTATTTGTCTTTTGTGATGATAATTTTCAAGTCAGTTAAATAGAACTGTCGTGTAATTTGCTTGTCAGATTTTTGTTTAGCCTTATAAAGAAGCTACCATAATCCCCCAAAGCTGCTATAGCAATGGTCATTCATGACATAATAATAGATACCCCCCTGTTTTACCACCAACATGTGTTTGACACTGTCCCATTTTGGATTTCAATGGCTTCTGTTGGCATACAATAGGATGTCACTGTTGTTTGATCCGCATTTCCTTCAAGGCAGATGTTACCCATGGCTACAGATCCGCTCTCTGGCCATGTGCACTGCCATTTGTTTAGATTTTTTTCCCTCATTTTAAAACTGGGTTACTTTCTTACATTCAACTTTAGTAGATTTTTAATTATTATATTCTAGTTTTGATATTTACCATTCAAATTTCTTTCTTTATATACAGGAAAATAATTGAGTATTAAATGTTGACCTTATACTGTGTCTTATGAAATGAGTTGGGAAATTTTCCTTTTAATTTTTGGGAATATACTGTGGCAAATTGGTATTATTTCTTCAAAAGATGTTTAAAAATTAAATTAGTGAAGTCATCTTGATTGGGTGAATTTTTTTTGTAAAACCAAAAAATTAATTTTTGATGGATGTGCAGATATTCAGGTTACCAATTTATCACTGATCGTGATTTTATTATCATCTATCGCTTAAAGAATTTGTCCATTTCACCTAAGTAATCAGAACTGTGTGTGGAGACCTTTTCAATGCCTTTTGATGTCCATGGTCAGCAGTGATGGCCCTTCCAGTTCATTGGTCATACTGATAATTTTTGTCCTTGGTTCCTTTTCCACTTTAGTGTACCTAGAGGCTTATCATTTTCATAGAGATTTTCAAAGAACTGACTTTCAGTTTCATTGAGTTTTTTTTTTTCATTTGCTGTTTCAGTTCCACTAATTTCTGTTCAGTTTTTCATTATTTCTTTTCTTCTATCTGCTTTGGGTTTGATTTTTGTCTTTTCCCGCAAAGTGAATGGTTGCATTATTGAGATCAATGTCATTTGGGTAGCATATAGTTTTAGAGTGAGACTTTCAATGATGGTTTTTTTTTTTTTTGAAATACACCAGAAATTGTTCTTTGCTCCAGTGAGACTGTTGTTATCCAGGGATAACAGAAATCGGCCTCTTTTGATGTGTCAGCCTTGGGAAATGTGCCTAAAATAGCAGGCACATTAGTAGAGAAAGCAGGGTGCTGAGACCAAAGTAAATGTCTGTATACAGTATATTGTCGGAGAAGACTTTCTACTATGGTTTAAATATGACTTTCCATTCTGAAAACAATGTTGAAGTTTAATCTTCACTATGAAGATTGAAACATCCCTTGCCTGTAGTAAGTCCACTGGTAGTGATTAATATTACATATACTCATCAAGATGGGTTCCTCATGATTGACTGTAAGTATCAAAATAGACAAGTAGATAGATAGACAGACAGACAGACAGACAGAACAGAAGAGGTACATAACTGTCCACTTCTTGTGTAATACCCTTAACCAGTTAAGCTAATCTTCCTATAAGAAGACCCTCATCAGATGCAGCTTTTTGACTTTGAATCTTCATAGTCATAAGTCAAAGTAAATTCATTTCCTTTAGAAGTTTCTCTTTTTGTGACACTATTGATTCTTCTGCAATGATTTCCTTTGCCATTGCTTTAAGTTACAGGTAACCCTTCCTCTGCTTTACTGTCCTTATTGGTAAATATGTGATTGACATCACATATAACCTCTGGGAGTTAGTTTTTATTGACATGATTCCTAGACAACTACTTGGTGCTATTCTCAAAAAAATTAAATTTTGTTTAGCCTTTTAAATTTCTAGTGTAGACTTTGCTGTAGGAGTTGTATAAAACCTACAGTGTTGATGAATAATAACACCAGGGCAGTGTCAGTTTAAAACATGCTGACTGCTTAATGCATTATCTAGGAATTAAGGATCATAATGAAGACCCAGTTTCTGAGAATAAGGGACATGTTCTCTCATCTCAATATTTACATATGTAATTCAGCCAAAATTTAAATAATATTTTTGAAAGTTTTGGCCTTATACTGTTTTTCATCAATTAAATGAGAAAATACATAATATTTGGTTAATGCGATTTTAGTCTAGGCATTCACTTACTCCTCCACATTGTTAGTCACCACTGCCTAAGGTAAAGATTTCAAAATCATGTAACTGAACTTTTATTTCTTCTTCCTCCAAGGGAAATTGAAATTTGCATTATAATTACATTTCTTTATTCATACTGAGTTTTTTTTTTCTTTTGTGGGTAATCAGTCCAGTAAAACTTCCAAAGTACTGGACTTTGTTCACAGTTTTGGGTGGTGGAAGTTCATTGCTTTCAGGTAGAACATACTGGGGAGCCAACAGAATGTGAAAAAGAAAACCATCTACAAAGGAACCAGAACTTCACCACATGCAGTAAAAAGGTGCTCTTATTCCTCCCATGGCTTTGTCAACTTTTAGAACTCCTTCTATCCTTTCAATGGATTTGATTGTACTTCCACAGCAAGATGTGAATACTATGCTAGGAAAACTGAATGGAGCCACAGAGGCAGAACTCATACAAGGAGATGCCATATTTTTTACAAATGACTTTATTCATCGAGGACTTGTAAATTCTATCATGGATTTCTGCTTCATGTGTGTCTCTTTATGACCATTGTTTCTGTGGATGGAGAAAGAAATCAATGGATTAATTGGTAGGTGAATAGATCAGAGAGTATAGATTGCCTGTCTCTGGTAGGAAGGAAAGCCACCTAGTTCTGCAAGCAAAGCGTTTCTGTTACCAATAAAGAAGAATTACTGCATGTGGATGATGAAGAACCCAGTTAGGGGTGTGACCCTCTGTCTGATGTTGCCTCTGAAATGTGCTCCCCAAACTGAGTGTATTCTCTTCCTGCTGTACAACCTGCTGAGACAAAGAGGGTTTGGAAGCCGACAACAGGCTGTGAGCTCTTAGTCCTAAGGAAACTAGACACTCCTCCGGTTTTCCACCTTAACCCGAGAAAAAAGCAAATAAACGCAAGTGATGTCTTAGAATGGTCCTTGTTTTGCCTGCTGTTGCTGCTCTAGGCCATGGCGTCAGAATGGTGGTCTACAGATGAGAGCCTCTCAGTGCTGCTACTAAAGGAAAACACAGTGCGCGGCAAAGAATTCTACTAAGTGTTTCTTATAATAAATATATCCAACTATGTTTGAAGCAGTTCTGGATTATTGATAATAAAACCCTTTAAGATGAAATAAACTGTCAGATGGTGGTGGCTCATGCCTTTAATCCTAGCACTGGGGAGGCAGTGGCAGGGGTATTCAAGGCCAGCTTGGTTTACAAAGCAAGTACCAGGGTAGCCAGAACTGTTACAAAGAGAAACCCTGTCTCAAACCACCCCCAAAACAACACCCCATTAACAAAATCATGTTAAAGCTATCATCCTTTCACTCAGACAAATCTAAGGTTATCATTACCATTTGACTTTCTCTTTTCCAAGATGTGCAGAAGTTCCTGATAAAAGTATGACACACAGTGAGGATGTTACTGGTCAAATGTAGGAACACTGGGTTTGAATAGTACTGTGTTCCTGAGAAAGTTAACCTTTTCATAATGGTGTTGGCACTGGATTCAAGTCCCTGTGGGTCTTAGGCATGCGGTAGTCTGCTATGCAACTACACTCCAGCTTGCTGAGGTGACTTTCCGATGTTTCAATTTTCACATGTGTGTAAGGAAAACAAATTCCTACAAGGATAGTCTACAGGGAGGAGACATTTGCCTTGGGCTTGGTATGACTTCCGGCCTTGTTCAGCTGATGAAGAAAAGAGATGAGCATGAAGAGCCAAGATACATCTGTATTTACATAAAGTTGATGATACAGTCCTTAAAATGGGACACAAAAATCCCCCCAAAATGCATTTATCTTAGCATTGGACAGTTTTAAACTGAACCGCAAGTGGTCACTGTTTGATATGTACCTTTTCGTGTCTCAGCCTCATCTTTACTAAGGTGAACCTAAGAGAGATTGGTTACAATACTATTAGGAGAGCTGCCATTTGTTCAACAGTCATTGAAGCACACGCTTTCCTATGTTCTCAGCATACCAGCTAAAAACAGCTAATAGTCAAGTCCGCCCATCATTAGAAAGTGATACTCATCGCTGGTCAGTGATGCTTGGCTTTCCTTTAAGTTGCAGATGCATCTGCAGAACTGCAGATGCAGAAATGAAGGCATCTGGGAGCTGAGGCACAATTTGCACAGTAAGTTGTTGCATACAATCAGGAAGACTTCAGGGGAGCCACAGGTTTTGTATTCCCAGCTTCTTCTTTCTCTAGAACAAATCAAATTGTTTCAAACAAGCCTTGATTATTCCACAATATCAGTGTGAGAACTCTTCCCCAAAGCCAGCCTCGGAATGAGTATAATCAATCCACAGAGACCCTCATAACTTCAGTTTCCTCATGACTGCCCTTCATCTGTTCAAGGAAAACAGCATCCTCAGTGGGGTTCTGGAATGCTAAGTGTAGAAAATGGGCTCCTGTTGCTGCTTCCTTATGCTTTTTTTGGATTATCGACTTATATGCTGATGGGCTTGAAATCTGTTTCATCTGCAGGCTTCGTGCTCACTCTTCTACAGAGAGATTGCGGTAATTCTGCAAGTGCTCAGTGCACAGAAAGCCAGCTGAAGTGCTTCTAGGGTGGCCAGGTGTTTGTGGCTTTGCCTATGCCCATCACTTCACAGCCGGCAGTAGAAGCCTAAGTATTGGTTGTTAACATTACATATGTTTTGCTATGAAAAAAATAATCCATGTACATGGGAACCTAGAAATTTTCAAAACTTGAACATCCCTTTATATTTGAAGGAACTCCATATATCCAACTTCCCTAGTTCTACAATTAACAGTTTGGTGCGCCTTGACCGTATGTGAAATCATATAACCTCTGTAGCACAAAAACAGATGAGAAAGCTTTTCACAACATAAGGGAAATAGTGTCGCAGAATGGGCAGAAGATAATGGAGCCAAGTTTACGTCCTCTGTTATAGCTTATTAACTTAGCAGATGAATGTATAATAGCGAACTGAACCTCTGTCTCTTTGCAAAGGTTCAGGAAGTAGGACACAATATATGAATTCTCTGTAGATCAGTGGCATGTTAGAAACTGGCATGGCTTGCTGTCCTTATGAAGAGAGATATGACTACGTATGTGGGAATAAATATGATAGTGTATATGCATAAGAAGCATATACTATATTTTTATTCATATTATAAGATTCACATATATGTTCATCTGTATGAATATATTCATCCATATATACATATATCTATATAAATTTGAGTGGATGGTTATCTATCCTTTGTTCCCTAAGTTTATTCATATTATATCTAATGTTAATATGTCTTAATATCTGTATTGAAGTACCTGTCATAGTCTGTAATTAGTGTACCAACTCTGAGCAGTGTGATTCTAATATTTAAAATCTATTTATACTTTGCAGTTGGTTATGGGTAGGGTGGGAAAATCATTTGAACTGTAAAGTTAGCTAAGAGAGAAGTTTTACTGGTTTGATTAAAAACCTCCGAATGCTTATGATATTCAACATTTATGTTAGACTCTGTCAGGTAGAAATATGCCAGTCAAAGGCTTCACTTCTTTTGCAATCTGGCCCGAAAAATCTGATTGAAAATGAAAAACCATAATGGCAACCTGGTAGCAAGTCCCATTACAAATGACTCCAGAGCCCTCGGCAGTGTGACCTGACTCCAAATCTTGCTCGAGGATTGTCAGCTAGTTGGCTGGCCCTCTCCTTTCTGCCTGCTCACATGCAATTGGGAAATGGAAGGTACTTATCTGTCTTGTTGATAGTGCTGCACTCATGTGATAACAGTTGCTTCCCAAGAGCACAAGAAGGAAGGGACATTTGCTGCAGCTATAAATTCAATCCCTGGCTGAGTAAATCAGTGCTATTACAATTGGATAAATAGTTACAGGAAGAGAGGTTTGGATAATAGGCCTTCTTCTTGAAAGAAAAAAAAACAAGAGAAATCACTTATCCGTCCATCCTTTTTTTGCCTATCTTGCATTGTCTTGCTTGTGGAGAAGTATAGGAAAGAAGACAGCCACGGGAACACAGAATGGAATAGGGGGAGTCGGGAAGCCATCATTGGCTGCCTTCTTTGCAGGAGAGTCGAATGCAGGTGTCAGTCCCTTTACTCTTCATGATTGCCATGTGACCGAGGGGCTTCTTTCTGGTCTCTTTCCTGGCGCACCTGGAAACGCACTTTTATTCTTACTGGGCGTTCTCCAAGGACAGCCTAGCAGCAGTTCTGGGCTGGCTTGGTCATTTCACAGGCCTAGTCCCTATCTCTGGCAATGTGCAATATGTGGATATTCACTGCAGGTGCCCAGGGTGAAGGGTACAGATTTATACAAACCCAGTAGCTATCAAGGAGTCCATTTAAATGTAAGAACTGAATGAAGGGGTTTTATGTATTATACATTTTTCATGAATCATGAAATATAAACGAACACAAAGGCTCATCTGTAAATAATTGGCAGGATCTAACACCGCATTTAGAGACTTGCAGGCAAGATTTTCACCTCGGTGAGCTCTGACGGGTGTTTTGCTAAAGAGCTGTCACCATCAGAGAAGCAAGGATTTTGCATCTTTTATTAGCACTTTTAATTTAGAAAGCTGACAGGCACTTTGACTTGTATGTGAGCATAGAAATACCCGACCCAAACCTTTCTTTTCTGTAATAAATCATTGTCTGCTTCTGAGGATTGTTTCATATCATTTCCGAGGAGGAACATATTAATAACTAAGCCCTTTCTTACAGCCTAAAGCGAATACATTTGTTTGGGACTTTACGAGCTTGGTTTTTTTTTTCCTTTTAAGAAAAAGAGGAGTTTGACAAATCCATGGACAGTTGTTGCTTCAATAGCTTGAAACTCTTTAAAAAGTGGAATTGTAAGTTTAATATCATATCAAACAAACATGATGCTCATCAAGTCGGTAATCAGAAATCATATGATCTTGGAGAATTCATTCTATGGAATGTTACAGGACTCCTGGATTTCTTGACGCTGCTGCTGGACCCAGGCATGGTGAGCTCACAAGGGCTTCTCAGGTTCTGTGAGATGAAGGCCCCTTGCCCAAAGCCCAAAACAGAGCTGGGATTAAAGCGACTGAGCCTTTACCGCTGGCCCTGCCTTTCTCTTCACTCAACAACACAGCATCCCGCCAAGGATCCAATCAATACTAACACTGGCTGCTCTTTCTCCCTGGAGTGCTCAAGAGCAGCTTCACAGAGCAGTATCTCAAGCAGTTGTGGGTTGCTTGTTGCCCAAGACCTTGGCCACTTACAGTGGGGCAGCAGGACTGCTTAGGACAGTGGTCACAGAGGAATGAACACACAGTAAATAACGAGAACAGAGGAGACGAATGCCCCGTGAACTAAACACAGGCCTCCCTGGGTCATCTAATTAGCTATGTTAGTTTAGGCCAACCGTGTATTTCTTCTGCCTCATCTTGGCCACGAGAAAAATGGGACTTGGAGGCAGATCACATGTGATCTCTATAGTGGTGAAATTAAATCCGTTACTGAGAATGGCTTTTTAAACACAGCTGCCTCCATGGACTTTTCTGTATTGATCTTATATCTTAAGTTGATAATTTCAAATTTTATGTTAGTAGTCTGATCATTGCATACCTTGCTTGAGAAAAAGTATGTTGAGTTTGAAAACAAAAGAAAATATAATTGAGACCAATACTAGTGTGCACACTTGACTTAAATAACTATTTTTCTTTTTTCTTTTTATGACAGCAACAGGCAAAGAAACCAAGGTAGTAATTTTTCCTTTTTTTTTCTGCAATGGCAGCAGTTTGGTTACATTTCAGTCCAGTACATATTCCTCTCCATCAGGTCCCTATAGACTATTTTAGGATCTGATGCCCTCTCCAATATGAGCTCCTCTCAGTGTTCTTACTGCTTTTGACCAGGTCTGTTACTCAAACTGCTGATAATCCGCCTGCAGGCTTGTGCCACTACACACATTCCACCAGGAGAAACCATGCCCGCATCTTGCTGGTGGCTTTGCAGAGTGGCTTCCCATACACCCCGAGCAGGAGAGGATCCCCAAATGCATTTGTTTTAAACATTCACAAATGTAAGAACATTCCTTTCTGGCTAAAATGTGCAGATGTCTTTCATTCTATTTCAGCTTCTCAAGATTTAGGAAACATTAGGGATATAGAGTCTATGTGGTGATAGGGGGATTATCTAGAATCTTCCCACCTACCTTCCAGGACACGTGTAGAACTCTTCCCTATTTTCATTACTCAGCTTGCACACTTACCTCTGCTTCTCTGATACGAAATTCTGCCAGGAGGATGGCACTGTGGCCCAGCCATGCTGGGCACAGCAGGGTTCTTAGTCCAGGATTGGGATTAGAAAGGATTTGCCTCATATATAACTATTTCCCCTTTTGCTTAGGCTTGAGAAAATATACATTTTAGATTAAATTCCTTTTTAAAAAAGTTGTATAAATGTACCACATTTTCTTTGCCATTCTTTGGTTGAGGGGCAAGCAGGTTGTTTCCAGGTTCTGGCTATGACAAATAATACTGCTATAAACATAATTGAGCAAACACCCTTGTGGTATGAATGTGCATCCTTTGGGTATATGCCCAAGCGTGATATCTCTGAGTCTTGAGATAGATTGTAAATTGATAAATAAATAGATAGATAAAATTGTAAATCATTTTTTGAGAAACCACCATACTGATTTTCCAACGTGATTGCACAAGTTTTCACTCCCACCACCAATGGAGCAGTGCTTGTTTTACCCCACATCCTTTCCAGCATAAGCTCACATTAGTGTTTTTGATCTTGGCCATTCTTACAGGTGTAAGAGGGAATCTCAGAGTTGTTTTGATTTGCATTTCTCTGAAGGCTAAGAATGTTCAGTAATTCCTTAAGTGTCTTTTGACCATTTTAGATTCCTTTGCTGAGAATTCACAGTTTAGGTCTGTACATTTTTAATTCAATTATTTGAAATTTTGATGTTTAATTTCTTGAGTTCTTTGGAGGTCAGCCCTCTATCAGATATGGGGTTGGGAAAGATTTATTTCCCATTCTGTAGGCTGCTGTTTTGTCTTATTGATCGTGTCCTATGCCTTATAGAAGCTTTTCAGTTTCAGGAGGTCCCATTTATTAATTATAGATCTCAGTGTCTGTGCTACTGGTGTTATATTCTGAAAGTGATCTCCTGTGCCAACGCATTCAAGGCTACCTCTCACTTTCTCTTCTGTGAAATTCAGTGTGGCTGGATTTATGTTGAGGTCTTTGATCCACTTGAACTTTAGATTTGTGCATGGGGATAGATATAGATCTATTTGTATTCTTCTACATGACAACATTCAGTTTTACCAGCACCATTTGTTGAAGATGCTTCCCTTTTTCCATTGGGTAATTTTAGCTTCTTTGTTAAAGTGACACAGAAAGAGAAACATGGTATGTCCTCACTTATAAGTGGATATTAGACCTAAAGCAAAAGATAACGAGTCTATAGTTAACAATACCAGAGTAGCCAGGAAACAAGAAAAACCCTAAGAGAGACATATGTGGATCGCCATGGGAAGAGGAAACAGACAAGGTCTCCTGAGTAAATTTGGGGCATGGGGGAGGGAACTGGAGAGGAGAGAAGGGAAGACGGGGAGGAAAACATGAGGGAACAGGATGTTTAAAATAGGGGAAGGACAGAGAGGGAGAGAAAAGAAAGGGGTTTCTAGGATGCCATTATGGGGCTAGCAAGAAAATTGGCACTAGGGAAATTCCCAGGAATTCACAAGCTAAGACACTAAGCAACAGTGGAGAGGGTTCCATGTACTGGCTTTCCCCTGCAATCAGATTACTGATTACTTTAATTGTCACCACAGAACCTTCATTCTGGAACTTGTAAAAGCAGATGCAGAGATTCAGGGCGGAACACTGGGCTGAACTCCCAGAGTCCAGTCAAAGAGAGGGACAACAGAAACAGCTGACCCGAGCAAGTAGGAGCACACTGACTCTGGACTGACAGTTGGGGAACCTGCAGGTGATTGAAATAGGCCCTCTGAATGTGCCTGATAATTGTGTGGCTTGGGCAGTTTGTGAGGCTGCTGGCAGTGGCACCGGTGTTTATCTCTAATGTATGAACTGATGTTTTAGAGCCCATTTCCTATAGAGAAATAGCTTGCTCAGCCTAGATAAGGGGCGGAGGGCCTTGATCCTGCCTCAAGTGATGTGACAGACTTTGTTGACTCCCCATGGGAGACCTTACCCTCTCTGAGGAGTGGATGGATGATAGGGTGGGGGGAAGTTGGGTGGAAGGGGAGAAAGGAAGGACGAGGGAACTGTGATTGGTATGTAAAATAAGATTCTTTTAAAAATAAAACAAAATTAAATTCAAAAGAAAATGAAAGCACAAAAATAGTTGTAAATAAAATTTTAGGTGCATTTTTTCTAAGTTGTCACCAGGATTTCTCACTGTAGACTACTTGGAATTTACTAATTTTTGACCCCAAATGTTCAAAATATCTTAACAACTGTTTAATTAATAATAGTGTTTGCTAGATTATCTTTATAAACTTTAAAAATATGAATACTCTTACCTATAAACTTTGCACCTTTATAGTCTATATGTTTATATTCTATATGCATCCATAATTCCTGATAAATATTTCACTTCTGTAATATTTATTAAAAATATGTGTTTAAAAGGAAAACACTCAATTTATATATCAACTGTGATCTTATTAGAACATTTAATCATATATATTGTGATCAAACAGCACATATTTATGAATAACTCAATTCAGGCTCTTATATGTTTTATCTATACATTGATATTCTGAACTATTCCAATGAAATACAGACTTTTGTCCCTGGTTTATACACAACCTCAAGTCTGAAAAAGACATACCTGGAAATGCAATTAACATAACTCCCTTTTCAAAAGAGAAAATAGTTGCATGGAAAGCTCAGCTGTCCACTTCAAACTCCATCAGCTCAGGTAAGCAGGGTGAGTCAGGGGCAGGCGCTGGAGCAGCAGGACTTGACCTCTAGACAGTGGAGGTAGTTATAATTGGACAGCGAGCTCGGCACTAAAGACGTTGAGGCAGAATTGGAAGAATTCTAACCTAGCCTGGGCTACATGTTGAGATTGGGTCAAACTATTTTTTGAAAAGAAAAAAAAAATTAAAAGACCAGAAACTGACAAGCATTGCCTAAAATTCTGGGAAGCGGATATACATCCAGTGTTCATGTAAGTCCTACCACTACCGAACTGTCCTTGAGATTGCTGGGGTTGCATGCTCCTCGGAAGTGGCTCAAATACCCAGATCTCACAATGTCACTTTAGGAGTCCTTGTGCCCTTCAGGACCTCCTTGGATATTCATTTGGGCCTTGCTGAGACTGTACTAAAAAATGTCACGGTTGTCAGATGAGCAGCTGAGAGACTGTCCTGCAAGATTGAGCAGGGGAAACCCACAGTGTCTGTAGCCAGGAATGATGAATAAGTCATGTCTCAGGACAAAGATAGCTTGACATCTGACCTTTTTCTATCCATGCTCTTGAAGGTCAGTGAGGTCTCACCGTGGTTGCATAAAGATGAATTTCAGCGCGATGGAGAGAGGGCACGGTGACGGTGACTTCAAATGTCCCCTGCTTGTGCACAGGACAGGCAGGAGGGATACTGTGGTGCTTTCACGGTTCCTTCTGAGCAGGAGCCATGGGGAGTTCTTCATGGCTGCGAGGAATAAAATGTCCCCAAGGTTCTCATATTCTGTTAATCGACCACCAGATTCGTCTAAAGAGACTGTTCTTTCTTTTTCTTTTGTCTTTTCCTTTCTGACGGATACTTTAAAAACATGATTGAATGACATTCTTCAAGGGGATATTTAAGTTTTTATTTATCTACTTTTGTGTCGCTTTTGGGCCAGTCACAAGCAAGCCTCATAGAATTTCCCTTTCGATGTACTTGTTTGCAAATATAATACTGCCTGAAGGTGAGCGACATCAGCAAGAATAGAGGGTCCTCTGCAAAGACAGGAAAGGCAATGACAGGCACTGCATAATGACAGAGCCCTAACAAGACAGCAGCAGAGAGCAGGGGAAAGCCTTGGTGAGGGGAGGGTGAGGAACAGAGGATGCCAGAGTTATCACAAGCCCCGTACCAGAGCTTCTTGGTGCCAAGAGCAATCTTAGTGGATGATATTTTTGTCTCTTTGAAGAAAAGGATAAAAGAAGGGCTCAGACCTCAGAGACCCTGTGTCATCTGGGAGTGTCATCAGTCTTTCCCTTTGAGGCTTCTCACAGTCACCCCAGGTATTGAGGCCAGGTGATGGGTCCACTCTGCAGCTCTTCCCTTTCAGAGAGCCTGCTGCTGTACCCACTCCCCTGGGCAGTAGCTACTGCTGTGCTGAATATATCGGTTAGCTGAAAAGGAACCCAAAGTAATGATGACACCATAGATTCACAATAAAATAAAATGAAAAAAATCCATGAAAATTTCAATGAATTGATAGAAATAATTTAAAAAAATAATCCAGGAATTCCCCTTTACTTAAAAGATTTCTTAGTAACTTTAAGCTCTTCTCTTGTGAAAATTCTACTAAACAGATAATTAAAAAAACATTCAAGCAAGCACATGGATGTCATACATTAAGACAATACACTCAGTTTCCAATGAGACTTGATGGCTGTCCCTAAGTAGGAGTGCAGAAAAAACTGTACTGTGGACGGCACTTTGTGGAACTGGACAAGGTATTCATTTCCTCGCACAGTTCCCTTCTGTAAATAACTTCGTAGATTAATTTTTGGCACAGGCTGCTAAACCAGGAATTTGGAGGTTGAAGATTTTTGAATGAAAAATGTACCAGTGACCCCACCGTGGACTCGATCAAACAGAGGAAACAATTGTAAGCTGGAAGACAGGGCTTTGAAACACGTGGATGAGAGAGAATGAGAGAATGAGAAAGAGGAACACCTGTGGGAGTTAGCATCCCGCAAACCAACACCATGGCTTCTGAAATCCACAAACAGCAGAGGAAGGGCAGGACGTTTGTTTGAAGAAGCAACGGGTGAAAACATCCAGCTCTCGGGAGAGGTATTCACAACCTGCAAAGATTTCAAATAGACTTACTTCTATTTGAGTATGATCTAAATAAAAAAAAGATGATTTCATTGACAAGTTCAAGTAAAGTGCAGCATACATTCTTATGGATAAAATTCTTCACTTCCTGGAAATATCAGAAATAGTCAAAGATATCACTAATGTGAAGAATCTTAAATCAATCCAACTTACAAGACAGAAAGTATCATGGCGGCTACCAAGGACTGGGAGTGGGTGAAGGTAACAGATGTTTTAACTTTCAGTTATGAAAACCAAAACCCTGGGCACGTAGCTCAGCGGTAGAGTTTCTATCTGCCATGAGTCAAGGTCTTCTCAGCGGTAGAGTTTCTATCTGCCATGAGTCAAGGTCTTCTCAGCGGTAGAGTTTCTATCTGCCATGAGTCAAGGTCTTGGGTCCCATCCTCATGCTTTCAATAAGAGTAGTTACAAAACAAGAGTCCCATAGACCTATTGTAAAACATGGTAACAAAAACTAATGATGTACAGCTACATACTTGCAATTTGCTAACTGAACAGATCTTAAGTGTTATACACCAAGTGTAAAAGGTGATGGATATGTTACTTTTTGAGAATCAGAGCACAAAGTTTACTTAAACCAAAATTTCACATTATGCATGGTACTTACATAGACTGTAAAACATTTTATTCATAATGCCAATAAAGCTGGACAAAGTTCTCTCGCATATGCCTTTAATCGGCAAGAGGTTTTTTTTTAAGGAAATATTTTCATTTGACCATTCATTGCATTCTCTATCTTCTTGTCTTTCTTTTCTTTTTTCTATTTTTAAAAACAATTTCACGTTCTCTGTCTAAGATATATGCATTAGAAAGAAGTCACAGAGGAAGACAGTCAGCAAAGGACAAGTGAGCACTGTTAGTTGATGTGGATTCTGGGAAGAATCCAGCAGCCTGTCTTTTCATTTTCAAAAGAAAACACATTATCAGCAGAGTTGAAACTGGTACTCTTAAAAAAAAAAATAAACAAGTCTGCGACTGCTCTTATAAAACCCAGAGATCTTGTCACAGAAAGCTGGATGCCGTTGACAGATCATCAATTAAAGGGTGCCTAAGTGAAAGCAAATGTGGAGAGTGATTGGTGTGCGGCTTTTTGTGGGGGTGATGATGGCTCTCATCAGACTCAGAGACAAACAGGATCCATTTCCACTGACTACAGCTTAGCTGTGGTACCAGATTTTCCAGAGCAAAGATTAGCTGTGACTGTCATCTTACTACCACGTTCTATCTACCAAGCCCTGCTGTGATTAAAACCAGGTATCCCATGTCATTTCTGTGTAGATATATAATTCATCTGCATGATTTGTGTTTTACCTGCTAGAACAGTGGGCATGCAGAGTGGGCTGTGACAGGGAATAAACTAGACCCTTGTCTAGTGTAGACAAGTGGCCAGATTTAAAAGAGAAAGCTTAAGTAAAAATTGGTGATTATTTAAACTTTGTATGTTTCAGAAGCATGGTGAGTTTTTTTTTCTGGTTATCTCCACATGGGAGTATTGTGGTAAAGGTGGAGTTTATCAAAAGTTTCAGAAGGGCTGTTTCTCAATTTTGATGTCCCAGAAGCAGGACATCAAAAAGTAACCGCGAAGTCCATAGAGAGGCATCAATGAACACACTCTACCAAAGGGACTGGTTCTAGCAAATTTAAATGCCTTAGAAAGAAGCAACTTGTGAAAACTTTGATGGTGTATCTGTAGACTGTTCCATCCCCCTTCACCATGGGGAAAGGAGATACAGAAACCTACATGGATTGTCAGTTCCCTTGTAGATGCTTGCTACATTATGACATACTACATCTCAATAAATAGATCATCCTTGGAAGATATCCTAAACTGAAAGTTCAGTTATGAGCTTATTATCACATACACATAGGCACAGGCATTCTCTAAACCATCATTTTCATGCAGCTGACTGGGAGCCAGAGGTCACGGCTGCTGCCCTGCAGTGTGAGATGACACTGTACTGAATATCACCATCCTGAGAAAAGTTCCTAATTCAGGATGTCTTTATCAGATATTGCATGGTCTTTATCTGATATTGCATTCACACTGTTATAAAGTTGGAAAATCATGAATTCAACTACTGTGAGTTAAATGGCATGTGTTTATGCATGCCTGCCACAAACAAGGTTTAATTTACCAACGAGGGACAGTAAGAGATTAATGGTACTACATTAGGTATAAGATTCTGAACTCACCAAAATAAGATAGATATGAAATAGTTTCTCTCAATTTGTCTAATGCAAATGGACTAAACTTTGCTGATGTATATTGCCTGTATATATTGTATATACTCATTATACTTACTGTATATAGTTTTCTTGTATTAGTTATAGCCTTTTTTAGACAAAAATGGAAATGTAGTGACATCTCAAATGTATTTTAATAAATAAAGACTGAGATATATTTATAAATAAATATATTTTAATAGGAAATTATGATGGTATTGGATAATAAAGGCTGTTTGAAAAGTAGGATGCTTTTGCTTATCGAATTTTCCATTTGGTGTTTTCCGACTGCAGCAACTTCAAACAATAGAAAGTGATGCTGGATGAGTTTCAGAATCACTGCACTCCCTTTGTCTAAGGAAGGCACTCAAGCGCAGAGATTCAAAGTCGTGCCCACAAAGGCATACTCCAAAGCTTTGTAATCCGTAGCTCTCTCCCAACCTTGTCATTCACATCTCTCTCTGCACCAGAAAGAAGAACGTTTCAAGCCACCCACAAGATGGTAGAGTTACTCACCAGTGATCTAAATGCTGACACTACTCACTGATATCTTCCAGAGCCATGTGATGTCAGTACATTTGCCTACTTAGCGAATTTGAAGTGATACAAGATGAAATTGGGTATTTGGTACACTTTATATCAAAGGAATAACATCTACAATAAGAATAGGACAACTGCATAGCTCAAAAACCATGGAATCTGTATGTTTGGCTTTGGTTATTTTTCACAAATAGCATTTTTTTAAAACAATGCTGGATTTAATTTATCCAGTTTATGAGTCCGTAAGACAACTTGCACAATGGCTTTGCTTTAATACTGACGCTTTTGAAAGCAGTTTCAGGATATATTTCTATGTAGACAATAAATCACATTATTAAAACCACTTTAACTTGAAAATATGTAAAGTCTTTTTAGGGTATTTCTTAGAGATGACATTTTAATAACTGCTATCAAAGTTACTGAAAAAGCCCAAGTAAATGCAATTTGGTTGTTCAGCAAGATTTAATCAATTCTATTACCTGGGTAGCCTGGGTAGTTGACTGTGTACATATTTACTAAGGGATAAACATCATAGAGGGACCCTTTGGACACAACAATATTGAACTTGGTGACACCAAGCTCTGCTATAACTAGTCTAGGTGAATAATGATGTGTTTCAGAGGGAGTAATAGGTCTGCAAGAAAGATGAAAGTGACCTGGAAACATTTCTACCAATTGTTTCTGCCTTGCATCTACCTATTTTGGGTGGCAATTATTATTTTCAACACGTTTGTGTTTTAAAGCACAGTGTAAGTGCTGTAGGACACTGTTAAAGAAAGATGTGTTTTATAACCAATCCTGGGATTAATGAATGACAACCAAATTTACAGAATTTTGAGCTTCAGATTTGGTGTGTGGCACAGTTTTTTTTTCCCAGACAAGTACTCAGATGTATTGATTTACTATTAACTTAGTTATCTTGCCACCGATTATCACTCATGTACTTAATTGAATTGATTGAGCTTCTTTGGATATTAGAACAAAGTGCAGCTTCTATTTACCCAGATTGGACGAGTCTTCATAGTACTGGCATTTTGCTGCAGCTTCCCTCCTAAATTCAAAGTCCTGAGCAGCATTTGCAGTCCCCAACTATCATCCAGTATAATCTTTGGAAACTTGTTTGATTTCTTTCTGTACTGCAACTCACAAATCTGTCCAAAGTGCTGTGCAGGGAAGCAGAGCTGCAAAGGCAAGAGCACCGACAATAGCTGCCTTCCTAACTGCAAGCAATGCTGGAAGAAGTTCACTTTCTTGCACGAACTATGATTCAGATAGGTTGGCGAGGGCTCTATTTTTGCACGGACGTGGATCCTTTTCCTGTACCTATTGCTCATATTTGAAAAGCAACATGGCATATGGGTCTTCCTGGTAGTTCAATAGATGAATAGGGCAGCAATAGTCTTATTTTCAGATGGATAGATTTTGCAGTTAGAGCTGCACAATGGTGAATGTGGAGGCGTACAATACCCTTTGTTCTGGTAGCTTTGCCTTATAGGTTGTATACTGTCTGTTGGAAAATCATCTCTTTTCACATAACAGTCCTCTACAGTTTGGCTTAAAGTCAATGATAACAAGGCAACACAGATAAGGGGCAAGTACCATACAAACTCTAAATTGGTTTTCTGAAGTCTTAGGAGACTTGACTCTGGCGGATATGATGTGGTGCACAGTGATCCCTGCAGCAAAAATCACTCACCAGTCATTGAGTCCTGGATGCTCATCTATTTGATGGTACCCATTTCTACAGGTAATGAGTGTGATCAATTAACTTTGACAGTTTCTTGCATGTGTAATTTCATTAGTGTTAGTTACCATCATTTTCCTTTGAACTTTTTAGTGACATTAGTCTCAACTTTGTTAGAGTAGCAGAACATGGTTAAAAAAACCCTTTCTCCCACCTTTTCTAAATGTTAGTCCCTTTCATATTTCTTATTCCTTCAAGCTACAATTCATTCTGCACATAGAATGCCTGATGAGCCAGGCAATATTAATAACACTGCTTCTTATTCACCAACTCATCAAAATAGAACAGACTGATTAAAGAGAAAGAAGACATGAATAAAATGACAGAATACACATTAAATTTTAATCACTACAGGTACATCAAAGACATGTAACTGACATTCTGAAAAGGAATTATATTTCAGCCAGGGAGGTGGAAAGTGTTGTCTAAGATGGAACCTGAAATCATCCAGCTTTGGAAGGGAATGGGGAGGCAGGGAAAGGAAGGACACACACTTTCTACTCTGTGACACAATATTTTAGATCTTTCAATCCCAAGACAGACAGGGATGATGTTATTAATGCCACTATATTTGGGATAAAATTTGTGAGAAACTTAAAGAAGCCTACTTGGAGGAGAGCCATTTAAGGTCCTCATTTCACTGAACAAAGCTCCTTCAGATTGTTTGGGGAAGACAACTGAAATGGCCCCTATCTGTGCGACGGAAACAGTATGATGAGATTAAAATACTAACATATTTAGGGCAGAATACTGGCTTATTGGTTACAGTGAAATTATGCACTTTTATTCTGCTATTTCATTGCTCCTTTGGAGAAACTGACCATGGTCAGAATTAGACATAAAGCTGTCTCAACTGCCCATATGAAAGAGCCCCATTCCTCAGCACAGCATTTATGGAATCCACAGTCTGAACCCAACTGCCTGCCTTACCCTTTACTTGTGAGAATTTAAAAATTCCATAATTTGTAAATTCTCTTCAGAATAGTTACTGTTTAAAGAAGATTGGTAGGGGGAGCAGAAGTACATTTGAAAATTCATCTTGAGGCGAATGACCAATACCTGTGTATTCTGCAGGTTCAACACATTCTCATGAGTTTCTGAGCTCTCTAACATTTTAAATTCTTTAAGAGTGAGAAATAATTTCCTGCCCATGACTATGACTCTTTATCTTTGTCTTTCATTTGTAACTTCTTACTTTCATTTTTAGTGATAATTATTTATGAATATTCATTACTAATCTCCAAACACAAGTTTGAGGAACATGCCTTTTTTTTACTATAATTGCCACAGAATTTTGTACGTCAACTAAGTAATTCATTTACATAACAACTCATTTATTTATTTATTTATTTACAGTGTGAACTCTTATGAACCAGCAATGTTTCTACGCATAATGAATAGTAAGGGAAGAGAGAGAGAAAGAGAGAGAGAGAGAGAGAGAGAGAGAGAGAGAGAGAGAGAGAGAAAGAAAGAACGAGAACTCATTTTTTATGCTTTACAATGATGTTTGCCCTAATCAAATGGTTCACAGAATGCTAGGAGAAAGGATATTTATGTATTCATAAGAGATGGAGAAAAAGTTTGAAGAGTTAGAGTAGGTCATTGAGCTACAGTTTATTGAAAACTTGTGAACTTTGTACTAGAAGCATTGAGCACTTGCTAAAGACTTTAAATTCCTAGCTTATACTCTATAATTATGTGAAAGATAGGACTCTATCTCTGAAAATTAGAATAATAAACCCAGTTTGAATGTTGTTCAGGTGAACATTAAAAAATTAAAATAACAAAGACTGACAAATACTATAAGGCAGTGGCTGCATTGAGAAAAAGGAGATGTATCTAAGACCTCCTTTTATTTTGTCTTGACAAGGGACAGTCATTGAACAGACATGGTGAGGAAAGTGATATAAGGGTTTAGACTCGCACACTGAGGTTGATTTCTTTTCTTTATTGATTTTTATTGAGCTCTACATTTTTCTCTCTACATCTAAATAGGCACATAGACAGAAATAGAAGGTGGAACAGAGTAGAAAGGCTTGAGAAGAAAACGAGCGTCCAGCTTTAGGCCATCAACTTTGCTGTGCTTTATTTTGGCAGTTGAAGATCATGGGACTTACAGGGCTCAGCGTGAAGACTGAGTGTCTCATTCACTTGAATGTCTTCCCTGACGAGCAATGTGAGAGATGCTGGATAAGAAGACACGGTGCTAAGCCAATGGCAAAATCCATTGCCTCCCTGCCCTGTGTGTCAATTGCCTAGAGGTAGCTCACAAAAGCCAAGAGCAACCAGAAACAGAACAAAACAGTTCACTGCACTCAAAGCCTCCTCCATGGCTAAGGACGGCATTTTAAAATGGATGTGCAAGAGTCAGAAGGGGAAACACTTGCACAACATCTCCAGCACACTGGCAAGTGTCCCTGGTAAAAGAAGCTCCAAGTAGAAGGAAAGGAATAGTCATTGAAGAGTGTGAATGTTATGTTGCTTAAACTGCACAGGTAGCGTGGGTGGTTTATTGGTTATTTTATTTTATTTTTTGATGATAAAAGAGTAGATTCCACTAACTACATAATTTAAACCAAATACTTCGAGAAGTGATTCAACTTTTTAGATGTTCATTTCTTTCTATCAAAACAGGATGATATTATAAGAATGATTGACAGTGTGGGCAAACACCACTGCACAAAAATTATGTACAAAATATAGTGAGTATTAGGTGCCACATTTCATCTAATCCTCTTAATATTCCTAAGGAAGAGATGTTGAGTCTGATTTAATTAGACAAGGGACTGACACACGGAAGGGTTGAGTGATGCGGTTATTATTATAGATACAATTTTAAGAATAGTGAAATATATGTCCAATTCCATATGTTCTTTGAAAAATAATGTGTGATTGCTATTAATTTAAATTTTGTGTGTATGTCTGTGTGTGGGTATCTGCAGTCATGAATGCAGGTGTCCTTGAAGTCCAGAAAAGGGTATCAGATCCTGTGTCAGGTGCTGCAGTAACAGGAAGCTATAAACCACTCAATTTGGGTGCTGGAAATAGAACTTGAGTCATTTACAAGAGAAATATACAGAATTAACAGATGTGCCACCTCTCCAAAACCTTTCAGTTCATCTTTTTATCCATTATCCATACTGTTCCTGCCCCTTTATTTGCTAGATAAAGGGCAAGAATTTACGGTTAACCTTATGATCCAGTGTATCGGCAAAATGTTCTTACTTCAAGCACTCTCTAGATGTCTGGTACTCTAACAATTTTATCTTGCCATTGTCTGGACTCATCATTTCCCCTTTGCCCTTTCCTCAAATTATTCATGTCATATCCAAATGAGATATCTTATGATGATGCGCTGAACATTGGCTGGAAGCTCCTCTGAAGATCGTTATCTATTTTAATAAATTTCTATTTGGCTTTGCTATGAATGAACTGATTTCTATATGTTTGTAACAGTTCAGAGAAGATAGGTGTGCTGGTTAGAATTTTTTTTTTTGACAACTTGGCACAAGCTAAAGTCAGCTGGGAGTAGTAAACTAACTCATTTGAGAAAATGTCTCCATCATATTGCAATATAGTCAAGCCTGTGAGAATTAATGATTGATGAGAGGAGGAGCAGCCCACTCTGGGAGATGTCACCCCTGGAAAAGTGGTTTGGGGTGTATAAGAAAGCCGGCTGAAAAAGTCAAAGGAAGCAAGCCATTAAGCATTGTTCCTTCATGGCTTCTGCCTTATTTAGTTCCTGCCCCTAGGTTCCTGTCTCTAGTTTCCTGTCTATTGTTTCTACCTTGACTCTCCTGGATGCTGAAATACAAACTTTAATCTTTATTCTACCCTGTCCTTCCCACACTGCTTTTGGTTATGGACTTTGTCACAGACAATGAAAGTCAACTCATTCAGTTGAGTTTAGCATTGTCACTAGTCTCTATTGTTGAGTAGTGTTAATTCAAAACCTGAGTTAACGTTTCAACCAGAGAAAGAATGTAGCTCAAGAAAAATATTAGAAAAAAAAACATAAAAACATATAAAGTGTAGGACAATGACATTTACATATTGCATCATGTTAATTTTTTGTCAATGAAGTCAAGCTACCAATGAAGTCAAGATACCTATCTTTGAAAGATAAAATGAGAGCAGAGACCAACCTCATTTATTCTTTCTCTTCTGGAGATAGATAAGAATCTCCCTACTCCTAGTGGTCATTGGTTCATCAAAAAGTTTTACACAAATCACTATACATAGTAGCCACCTGTACTAAGAATCAAGGATCTGAAGATTCGAAAACACCGAAGTAGATAAGGAGTTCATGAATGAATTTAGAACAACTGAACTACGTCGTATGCTCAGAGAGCCTAACCCTGTCCTTGCCACGCTGGAGTATTTCTGTGCCAATGTGTTCATGACAAATGTGTCACCTCTGTTGCCAACAGCCTACAAAATATTCAGTGCTTTAGGTGCTCAAAGAATTGAAAGTTTTGCTTCATGACAACATTTTCCTCTCATCATCAGTTTCTGCCATTTTACAAGGCATACTTTGCATTCTAGCTGGATTCAAGTTGGATTATTTTGGTCAGATTTCAGAAATACTTGAAATGTGCAGGATAAACCTATGATTCAGCACATTCCAACCGTGGGGGGATAAACGGAATTTTAACTTTCAGTTTATGACTTGATGACGTTTCCAACTGATAGAGCATTGTGATTTCCACAGTACCGGTGGCAGTGATGAGAGGACATTCTTCTCCTTGTGTTATGAAGATAGAACTAATACAACAATTTCAGGATTTTATGAATGTTACACAGTTAAGTTTAGATAGATTGTGTTTTGAAATCAAGAGTTTCAGGATTGAGACTCTTTCTACAAGGCACCAGGAAGGTTCAACTGGGCACAAAACTGCTGTTCAATGGAGTATCAGCTGTACTGTATATCTGTCATTATTGTAACAGATTTTTTTCTGCAAATTTAGCAGCTTAACACACCATCTATTTGCTGTATCTCAACCTGGGCCATGTCTGGCACAGCATGGCCCAGTTGCTTTTCGGCAGGGTGTCATAAAACTACAGTCAAGGTTTTGGCCTACAAGCTGTAGGGATGAATCCAATTCCAAATTACTTCAAGTTAATGGCAATATTCAGTTCCTGTGTTTCTGAGACTGATATTCCCCTTTCCCTGCCAGCTGTTGGCCAGGAAGCCACTCTAAGCTTCCACAATTCTGAATTCCTTGACTTGTGGACCTTCCTCTCCAAGCTACCAATACTGGGTTGATTCCTTTTCAGACGTAAGGCTCTTAAACACTCTGGATCGGTTCATCTCTATTGGTAGGACTGCTATTCAGGGATCATGGGGTTATACTGGCCTTCCTAGACAGTCCTAACTCCATGATTCTACAGTTAGTTGATCAGTAACTTCAGATCAGTCTTCAAATTTCCTTCTAGTCTCCTTGGATTAGAATTTAATTGAATAATGACAGATGTGGAAAATCAGGTGCAAACTTTTGAGATTATCCAACGTAATAGTGCTTTTAGTCATATGAAAGCAATTGTCAAAATATTTAAGAAATCTGAAAGAATCCCAATTTTTGCTAATGTATTTTTATGTGTCTTAATTAAGTTGTTTCTGATACTTCCATACTGACATATAGCATGTACCAATCAAATCTACCTTCACTTTTATCCATTTTTAATCTTTCTTTAGAAGAGTGTGGGTTCTGGTAGGTAGACCATGCTCCAGTTGGTGTCCCCACATGTATCTGTGTATGGGTTCTACTAGGTGGACTGTGAGATACACACACACACACACACACACACACACTACTTGAAGTTGTGGGGGAGATGTTGGGGGTTAATCCAGGAGGAGTCAGAGAAGGAGAGTGAAGGTGAATGAGATTGAAATGTATTGCATACATATATAAAATTCTCAAAGAAAAATTAAAAATATAAAACAAGATGTTTCTGCCAGGTGTTTAGTTGCACCAATAAAAAATTAATATAAATACTCTGTCTAAAAAACAAATTTTATAAACAGATCATGTTTCAAAAATGGAAAAGAGTGTAGGAAATTGAAAAGGGGAGCTTAGATGGCTATTCTGTGGTGTGGATGGGAGATGCATCATTGCCCTTCTGTGTGCTTTGAGAGCCCAGTGAGATACGATCTGTGTTACACCTAGGAGTTCCCCAGTAGAAGTGATCCCCTGAAGGTTTACATGGCTGCATGGTTTTCTGATTACCTGTTTCTGTAGTTGTGGGGCATTTCCTTCCTTTCCTAGGCATGGCCCCAGGGATGGAATGCTTGTTTCTAGGGGGTTTGAGATTGCACCACTTTCTGCACACTCACACTGTCATCTCAGTTCTCACAGTGGCATTTAGCTCTGCTCTTTCTTGGCTACTACTCTCCGGGTGCTGCTTTAACCTCTGCAGCCATCTCTGCTCCCTAAGCATCGCATCTGCCTTTTGTTGTTTGTATTCTCTCCCAGCCCTCTCTGCCCTCACCTTCCCAGACTTGAGTGTGCTGGTTAGCCCTCGTTGTCTCCACATCTCGTACACACGATTTCATATCTTGTCATTGAAGGTGACCTCCTGTTCTCACTGCTCCCTGGAAGAACGTGTGTGTCATGTAGGGTCTCATCCTGGGATGCACTGTTATATTGTGGATTCTCCTTGCATCCCCTAAATGTCAAGGTTGGTTCAGATTCCCCTCCACACACCTTTTACTGATGTTTTAATCCTCAGCAATGTTTTTCAAGTTCGAGATTATGATTTTTTTTAGTTATTTACTTCCTGTGTCTATGATGGTTATTTACAAATTGATATCTCCTACCAAGATGTCCCTCGGCTAACTCCGAAGCCAGTTATCACATCTTTTACCGGATACCCCTCCTTCCACATCTTGGGTTCTCTGGAAGCAGATGCAGAGAGGTTTAAACAAAAACCAGTCCATTAATTAACAAAACTACAAAAGTAAGAAAATAAGAAGGAAGGAAAGAGAGGATTGTTCCACCGTGGGCAAGTAGGCAAAGTCTCAGGCAGTCCGATGCCCAGAAACTATCTAATTGAGCTGTCCTGAGCCATCTCATCATTGCCAGAGTCATCATTGCCACTTTGCTACCCAGTAGACGCAGTCCATGTGGTAGGGTGATTCTTGCTCTCTGCAACTGAGCAGGCCCTGAAGAACAATGGCTCCACGCTGCACGTGATAACATGTTCCTTGCAGCTGGACAGCCAGTCTTCCTCAGGTCACATGTTCTCTGGTGGGTTTCTTGACTTACAAATCTTCATTCTCAAGTTCCTAATGTCATCTGAGGATTTCATTGCTTTTTTGGCTAGAATTCATTTAAAGGACTCTAATTTGTTAATTCAATTAACATTGAAATCCTATTAAATGTCTGCTTCTATTAAATCCACACTGGGATTAATCCCTTGTAATAAAGCTTACATTTTAAATAAATAATCACATGTAATGATTCAGGAGGTCAAAACATGCTCATCCTGGCTTCACCTTCTGAGGATAAACTTAAACCTCTGCATTGGAAGTTGGTCTTTCTTTACTATGGCAGAACTTGGTGAAGCGGCATCTTGGATACTTATACCTAACAGGTCTATGAGGTGAGAGAGAGGGAGGCTATGACCCCAGTGATCAGATGTGGAGGTGAGAGGGGTAGTAGGACCTATTAACGATGTTTTTGAGTAGAAGTTATAAAGCAATGCCTTTTAGTTGGCTTCATCAGCAATAAAATTGACATTTTCAAATTAATTAACTTCTTTTCCTTAAGCGTTAATTCTCCAACAATTTAAATGTGAGGCTAGGAAAGGCATTATGCTTTGACATTCTCTAATTCTACCACCCAGTTTCTGAGGAGGGGAGAACCACTGTGTAGAATCACGGGAAGATAGTAATAGGTGGTGACTTCTTCATAAAAGGTTATCAGGAGGTGCCTCACTCAACAGGTGACCCTTTGAGTAGATACGTAACTGAGGTGAGCCACATTTGTTGTTTGAAGCAAGTGTATGGTGTTGTACCCCCTGAACCCTTATCTCCCTCCCTGGTTGTTCTGATTTGGTTTTGAGGTCAGATTACAGGCATCCTGCTAGACAAATCCCCTTAAAGTAGCTGTGTGTTTGCACAGAACTATCTTTTCCTTTTTCGTGCAAAGGAGCAAAACTTGACTGGAGGATGGACTGGAGGAGTTCCAGCCATACCCACATTAGAGCACCCAAAAAAATAGAATAACAAAGCCATGAGACCACAGTGAAATATCGTCTTTGTGTTCACGATAAATGTCCACTGAAATTGTCATGCTCTTCTGGAATCTGTCAGGTACATGTGGTAACACAAAGTAAAGTTTGTTTATATTTTTGAATTAGGCACTATTACTTAAAACAGAACCATGATTTAAACCATCTATCTGTCTTTGCTAGATTATTATAAGTGGAATTTTATGGCAATTAAAAGCTTCTGAACACACATGTATGCCTACATGTAGACATTTACTTACACACGCTAACACGGACTAATACAATAAAACCATGAAGTGAATAGATTGTGAGGAGCTATGCTCTTTAGTTTGATTCAGCTAATTTTGGGGAACATCTCTTGGCATTCTAGATTCTAAGTATCTGATTGAAACAATGCCCTGAGGTTTTGTAACTGTACACTTCTGTTGGTACTATGCCGAGGGTGTTCTGAGGAGCAATGATATTGTCTTCAACACAAACATTTCCTTGGGGAGTTACATGCACACACCTACATTATAAATCAAATTTGACTCACACTTCCTTTGAGGCTGGAGAAAAGGATTTATAAGCTGTGATAGGCATTTTCTCTTTGTGGAATGAGATTCCTTTCCCACGTTTTAGAATGAGTACAATATGTCTTCCCTGCATCTGAATCCATTCTGGCTGATGTCAGATTGGATGATATTGTTCATTAGTTTTTAATGTCAGTTAAGAGGCATTGTCTGCTGATAGCAACCAACGCATTCTTCTTTCTCCTATGATTTACTCGAACATTGACTTAGTGTTTATTTTTCAAAATTTATGAGTTGAAACTTAGAAAGAAAAATATTAAATGATAAAGCCTTTGTCAGAATTAAACAAACACAAGTCTCTTTGAATCTAAGGGGCTCAGATTTTTAGATATGAGAAATAATATCAGTAAGTGGGAAGGAAAACCCAGATGCCCTCTAAGACAAACATCTTAGGGAGCTGCATAATTCAGAATAGTGAAAAGCATGGGGGGAGGATTAAAGGAAGTCTGGCTGCTCTGGGAATTGTCAAATACTTTTGACTATTAGACTCCCTGAATCTGCCTAACTCTTCCTTGTGTATCCTAGTCTCTAGATTTAATTTATTTTAGGCACTACGCTTATTCTTTGCTAGGCTATAGGCTCTTGGAGGGAGGTCAGGGGTATTATGTATTTTTTCTTAATTCCTCTAGCATTGCTTAGCATACAGATTAGTACTTAACAGTTACTTCAGATTCTTGACTAATTGATCTTTCCTCTGTCAAACTGATGCTTCCCCCTTCCAGTGAGTTAATTGAAATCCACTTGGCAGTAAATGGCCATGAGATAGTAATCCAGGAGAGGAGAGCTCATGAAGTCCAGGGTGGGTCATTCATCAGAGGTGGCTGAATCAGCCTCTCACAGTGAGCTGGGAATGTTGCACATGGTGCAGATGAATGAGATGATTGTGCTCTTACATGGGAAACTGAATGGGAGTCTATTATTAATTTCTCTCTTATACACCCCAGAAAGTTGTTCAAAACCATGTCTGATGAAGAAATGATAGTTACACATGTGATAGAATAAAATCTGTGATTGGTGGCTAACAAAGAAACGTGACTGAACTTTGTCTTAGTTGTTAGGTTATTTAAAATACCTTGCCAGCATAGACTGATATTCCAAATCCGAGTTTAAATCAATTGAATGCCCTAATATATTGTTATCAAGAGACCTAGCTAGAGGCTGAATACCATGACCTATATTTATATGGAATTTTTACAGTGTTGGCAAACTTTAAAGTTTATTTTATGGTAAATTACCGTGAAATTCTGTAGGAATAAAAGTTTCATTTTCTCCTATATGGTAAAACTAAGCCTGAAATAGCACGCTTCCAAATTCTGTGAGCTGTTTCCTTGCTTTCATTTGCTGTTTAAATATTTATACTTAACGTTTCTAAGGTAAATTAAACATCAATACACTCCAAAACCGAGACTATTTCATAAGAACATTAATATATGTGAAATTGAAAAATGAATTTAAAGACTTTATAGTAGGAGAGCTACTTATTATTTTGTTCAAGAAGAATCAATTTCAGTTTGCTACAGTCTTAATGCCTGGAATGAAAGAATAAAATTCTTCTCAGAACCAGGAAGCAACAGTCTAACACCTATTGCCTGCCTTTAGTATTTTATATCGTTTCTACGCACTTGTAAGACTATAATGGCTGTATTTCCCATTGTCTCCTCTTCCTTTTGGGGTTGAAAGAGAGAAAGGATCATAGTGGGCCTTGTTCCATTTGTTAAATTCCTCAGATACAAAATCATTTACAATTTTTCTCTGAATCTGAACTTTTAAGATTATGGGATAATTTGGGGTTCATTCTTGCAGAAGCATGACTATACTACCAAATGGAAGATGAGAATATGGACTTTGACAAAATAATCCATCTTTAAGTTAAAGTGGGAGAGGTAAACGCAGTCATCTGAAATTGATCTATAGTAGGAAAATCCATGTAAGTCACATGCAAGTTGCTCAGAGGAGTTTAATTCTGGGAAGTAAAGTTCTTTGATAGGTAAAAGTGGCTCAAAGATGAAATAAAATTCAAAACAACCCCCTCTGTTCATTTTCTTCTTGGATGAATTTTATATTTCCGGTATCTGAGAAAATGTCATGGATATTAATTGAGCATAGGTAAAC